>NC_062285.1:139282029-139585059 GCF_902655055.1 Lutra lutra
AGGAGGGCATGTGATATAAGGGGCTCTGGCTGTTGTATATAATGGACGAATCACCGACCTCTACCTCCGAAACTAATAATACACTGTATGTTAATGAGTTGAATTTAAGTAAAAATGTTTTTAAAAAGAAGGTATACAATGGAAACAAGTTACAGTGGCCACTCTCCGAGGGGCAGAGCTGGGCTGCGAAGAGTTGATCCAAGGATCTCTCCTTTTACTGCTTTTGTCATTGTTCAATTTCCTCTCCGTGGGGGGATATACGACTTTGATACAAATACAAAATGATTGTTTAAGAAAGAGTCTTTTAAGACTTGAGAAAATCTCCAACCACCCCCAAATCAGTGGCATATACGCCCTGTCCTTGATCCCACCCCCAAAAATTCGCGTCTAGAAAACAGGATCAGAAGTAAATATACCAAAATGTTAACAGTGGTTGTCCCTGGGGATGACTTTAATTCTCTCCTTCAAAATTACTGGGATATTCCAAATCAAGTAAAATTGACATAAGCGACTTCTACAAATAGTAGCTTAAACCACAGGAAACTATCAGTATTCAGTCATTTATGGCTCCAAAAATGGTTTCATATGATTCGACCCAATAGAAAAAAAATTATTTAAAAACATACGGGACTCTTTTCAAGATCAGTGAAAGTATCATTCTTATCTCTTGACTTCAGTTATTTTATTTCTTTGGATTCTTTTCTTTAGGAAAGAATCCAAAATGCAGCAATGGCTGTACATGTAGAGTGTTCACGGCAGAGTGACTTATAATGGCAAAAGCTGGATAAAAGTCTAAACACTTAAAAATCAGGGAATTGATGGAAAGCTACACAGACCTTTGAACCCACGTTTGGAAGACCTCTCAGTGACATGGTGTGATTTAATGTGAAGGAGAAAAAAAGCAAGATCCATTGTTTTACGTAGCCAGTGCTCTCTCCAATGTGTAAAAGAATACAGTACGTTTGCACACCTGTGTCCACCACAGTGTTATACATAACAGCTGGAATGAGGAAGCAAAGCCAGGATCCAGTGACAGATGAATGGAGAAGCAAAACATGGTGTGCCCCACCATGAAATGGTATTCAGACTTAGAAGGGAAGGAAATTCAGACACGTGCTACAACACGTGTGAACCTTGAGGGCATGAGGCTGAGTGAAATAAACCAGCCACAGAAAGAGAAACACTGTGTGCTTTCACTTACATGAGCAGTCAAAATCACAGAAAGTAGAACAGTGGTCACCAGGGTCTGGGGCGGAGGGGTTACGGGGAGTGAGTTAGTGCCTACAGTTTGTTTTGCAAGATGGAGGAGGATGGTGTTGGTGGTCACACAGCGGTGAGAATGGATCCTAATACCCCTGAACTGTGCGCTTAAAAATGACTTAAGATGGTAAACTTTATGTTAAGAGTATTTTGCCACAATAAAAGAATTGGGGAGAAATGCATTAAAAAGGGAGAAAAAAAGATGTCCAGGGCAGTGTGGCGCACTGAAAGGAGGTCAGCTCTGGAGTTGAAGCTGCCTGGTGTCCACCACTGGGGGAGGAGGCCATATGGGAGCCTGACTTCCAGGGCCCATCCAGGTCCCCAGGATCCCACCCCCTACTGGGTGAGACCCTGGGGGACCGGCGCGTGCACTGGCATGTGCACAGCGGGGCTGTTCTCTGCCAACACAACATCACGCTGGGGTTTAGGGCCCTGCCTGCTTTACACTTTCCTGTATGTTCCAAATGCATATGTATTTCTGCTTAAGTCAGGAGAAGGAGTATAATCATTGAAAACAGTGAGGGTCACCGTAAACAGAGAGAAAAGACAAGTCACGGGCCAGAAGGAGGTATTTGCCACCCTCATACCAACAAAGGACTGGAAACCCTTTCACAGACAGACAGCAAAATCTGAATGGCTCATCACAACAAAATGTCCAGCCTTCCTAATACTCAGAAGGGCAGACATGAAGACGTCTGACAATAGCACGGATTACCGGGGCGCTGGCGCGTTAGGAGCTCTCACGCGAGGCTGGCGGGAGCGTGCGGGATGTAAAGCCACAGAGACGGTCCCTGTAACCTCCCCACTCCTGACCCGATCCCACGCAGGGTAACTCCCAAGAGTCACAAGGACACAGACACAGAGGGCTGGCTGGTGCGTGGCTTGTCATGGAGTGGACTGCAAACCTACGCGGTCATTAGCAGGAGGGGAAACTGAATGGGGCGTGTCCCCCTGACAGAATATATTCATTTCATGGGCTGATTTTATAGCAGCCGGTAAGGGCATGAACGGAAGCCAGTGGAATAACATGGGAACATCTCGAACACAAGATAGTACACAAAAAAGCAAAACATGACTCGAACACAAGATAGTAAACAAAAAAATAAAACAAGACTCTATTGGTTAGGAATGTCTGTCTAAATAGCAAAGAAGAAAGAAGTCAGAGCCCCCACAGGAGAGGGCGCGGCACTGAGGGGGCTGGCTGGAGTCGGGAGTGGCCGGCTTGTTCCCTGAGCAGCTCTACCGCCCCCTGTCGGGGTGACTGGGCACAAACCACAGGGTCCCCCGCTACAAAAAGGGATATTAACAGCACACACTGGGTAGCGCCTCAAAGGACCCAACAGGTTAACATCCGTAAAGCACCAGGAAGAGTGGCCCTCGGAAGGCACTCTTACACAGCAATTCCTGTTGTTACTAGTATCCTAACGAACCTCACACCTCCAGCATGTTCACGCTCTTTGCTCTAGTCATCTACTTTTCAAGAACTTGTCCCAGATCAGTGATCAAGGCTTTATGTACTTAGGTGTTCAACACACATAAAAGTGTGCAACTGGAAATGACATTAAGTGGACATTGTAGTGTCCAAGGGGACACTACAATGTGCTGGAGGACAGGCGTGCTGTGATTTGACTGCTGCATTAGTTTTGGATTGTTCCCATGTTTATTTTCATCCCCCCGCCCGGGTAGGCAGGGACCGTGGCACTTGTGTGTTGACACCCAGTACAGAATGGCGATCAAAGAAATCTGTGTTGGCTGAAACTAGATTGTGATTATTGCTAATGATGTTGGTCCATTCACATTTAGAGATCAAGAAACAGCCACAGAATAAACAATTTGTGCAGTCAGAAATGCAGTCCCAGGGAGGAGCAAGAGTCCTGTAGTCAGCCACACACCCTCTTCCAGGAAGCCCTCCCTGACTTCCCCAGCAATCTTTCCTGTGCTGAGCGTGCTTCTGTTAAAGCCCACTGCTTCCATGTTTCCTCCACCTCTGACTTGGCTGGTACATGTCCCAGGGCCCAACATATGTTGGGTCCTCAACAGATGTCTCCCAAGTGGGTCCTAGTTCCCTCATTTCCAGCTCAGGGCCTGACATACTGAGGACTTCTCCTCTTTGGACACCAGATTATCTTTAGGGATCTAAGGTTCTCAAGAATTCTGAAACCCAACCAGACAAAAGCAAGCTCCCAAACTCCTAAGAAAAGAAAAGAGTTTTCAATAAAATATACATATTTACCTTCCCACATTCTATGTAGAATTTATACTGAATTTTCATTTGGAATTAGCTAATCACATGAGGTGACTGCCAATTTATCTGGTGTGATTTTCATCAATTAACCATTTTGCAAAAACTACTTTTAGTCCGCATTCAAAGAGAGATGCTTGCGTGCTGCTGACCTCCTTACCTCTTCAAAGAAGGAGCTGAAGTTCTGGAGAAAATACTTCCAATTTATAAGGGGCGTTAGATGAATTTTCAGTTTTCTCAGAAAATAATGATACTGGTTGTCTGTTAGTTTGTAACAGAAATCCTTAAGAACTTGTCCAAAATCCGAAGCTTTTACAAACCCAGTGTCCTCTTTATCCAATGCAGAAAACGCCTTAAAAAAAAGAGAGGAAAAGCAGATGCTACCGCCAAGTGACTATTTCAAAAATATTTTTCTTAAGTATTGCTTTTCTGAATGCAAATGAAATCAAGTGTATTCAAGTACCCTGTGAATTCTACCTTACTAATAAAATGCACCATGATTGAGAGATAGGCGCACGTCAGGCACAGGCCAGGTGTGAGAGTTCCGTACCACAGAGCCAAGTCGCTTTGCTGGCTCCTCTTTGGATTCAGAGAGCCAGAGGGGTGAGGAGGAACCCTGACCCCCTTTTCGCAGGGGAAGCCACCTGAGCTCCAAGGAGGGCTGTCTGACAGAGGAGAAGACACGCTCCCAGAGGGAAACCATATGCCCAAATTCTCCCTGTCACGACATCCTACCTTCCTGGAGCATATGTCCCTTGTAATGGGGGCTCAGGTGCAATCCCACCACATCGGGGTGTGGGGCGGGGGTCTCAAGGTGGAGCGTGATGTTGGAGGTGGCGAGAAGGAGGAGTCAAGGGACCACCCTGTCCCCTCTCCCACTCTGAGGCTTGCACAGGGAGGCTGCTGCCCTTTCCCCACCCTGGGCCAGTGTCCACGTGGCCTCGCCTCCCCTGAAGGCCCCCGGGTCACGTGCCAGTGCCGGTTGGCTAGAGTCAACCCAGCGGTACAGTAGTCAGGCTGAAAAAGTGCAAAAACGTGCTATAAAAAGAAAGCACTTTTTTTTCCCCCATCTGTCGAAACAAAATCATTCATTTTTATTGCACTAGGAAATCTGTATCAAGTGGTAGGTTAAGATCTTTTTTTCTTAAGTAAGAATTTAATGTGCTTGCAGACCCAAACCCAAATTCCCTTGGGGTTAATTCTCATTCAGGGCTAATTAGGCATATCCCATCAGCCCACGGGGGTGGTGATATGTGTGTAACAAAATTAACCTTAAAATACCGTCTAGCTTCAAGTTCTCATTTTGCCTGTGGCAATAGGACAAAGCTGTGGGAAATGGAAAACCCTCGGACCGCTGGTTTGGAAGTAGACTTTGAACCCAGCTCCACTCCTTATGGGAAGACCTTAACCTCCCTGAGCTCAGTTTCCCTGGTAGACAAAGGAGGGACTCCATAACTCATATCATTCTGTCCTACACACCTGTCCATGTACCGGGCACACAGTGGGTCTCCATTAAGGATCATGGACGTGAGTAGAGTCAACTGAGCGTTTGTGGGACCTGCATTTCCCCGGGTCTGCGTGGCCTCCCCGCGTGTCCTCCCAGCCTGCCAAGCCACAGGATGGGTGGAAGCGTCAGAAGTGAAGAGGCTTAGAAGTCGATAAACTCTCTAGAAATAGAAAGTATTGTTGTGTCATTTCAGAAAAAAGACGCATTTGAGACAGGTCTCCAGTGATCCGCAGAGCTGTGTAAATGTGTAAATGTGACAGGTGTCCTCTCTAATGGCTGTCCTCAGACATTGCCATTCCTCCCACTCTGCCCCCGATGCCCTCTCTCCCTCCAAGCCATCTGCCACTCTCTTGGCCAGAGACTCTCACTCGGTGGCTTAAAGCATCTCTTGCCTAAAGAGTGTTTCTTGTGAGAACCGTGGTTTCCCCCGAAAAGTTCCATGGACCTCAGTTTGAGAAACAGCCTGATAGATGTTAGTGGTGCCCCTTTAAGTCAGAAGGGGGCAAAGCCATCCTGCAAATGCATTTACTTGGCCTGGAGCATGTTTTTAAAAAATCTGGAATAAAATAAGACACACAAATCTCAACTCCTCATAGAGAACTCCCTAGATGTGAAAAATGTCTGCTATCCAGTGTCAAGGTCAAGTTCACTGACATTCCAGAACTTTCACAGGCCGGCTGGCCAGCACTTGCCTTTCCCCTGTTCTCTAGTCTCTTATGCCTGGCCTCCAGAGCCCACCTGGCTCTCCTATGCTGAGAGGATTCTTCACATGGGGGATTTAGCGGGCACAGTCCTAGGTTTTGGAGAGGGTCTGTGAGTCTGCCTACTGTAAGACTCCGTACCACATCACAAAGGATGCTTTGGATTCATGGTTTCATTCAACTATAAAACCTGTCCTTTGCAGATGGCGTTTTCTCTTCTTCCTACTGCTGCAGGGGAAATTGAGGTGTGCCTCAGTCGGGGGGACCAACACCCCACCAGGGGCATGGCCCAAGCTCTATCTTCCGAGGACTCTAGCGTGGGCCACAGCATCATCCCCACCCACACCAGGGTTTGGCACACTCCACAGTGTCTGACAGATGTTAGCTATAAAATGTCACTATACTCGGGGGAGTGCCTTCCTGCTCCTCCCATGGCTCCTGGTGGCCTTTGCTATGAGTCTTTGTGCCACAGCGGGGCCGCAGCCAGCCCTCCAAGGCTGCCTCCTGTGATGGGCCCGGTGCTCGCAGGATGTGCTGGGCCTCTTTACCTGAGCCCTGTGTCCTCTGCCCTCCTGTCCTGGAACCCCTTGCCCTCCTTCCAGACACAGCACTCGCTAAACCCTGAGCGTCTCTATGTCTGAGAGCACCTGCTGGGTGCACTCGTGGGAGCTTCCTGGAGAGCAAACATGGATACACATTTGCTCAAATGCACAAGCTGCTGTTGAGCTGACCCCTCCAAGTTCTGACGCCCCATGAGATTGAGGAGAGGCGCAGGGGTCCAGAAGGAGGGGAGGGCTGAGAGCCACTTTTCATGAATGGACATGAGCAGTGGAACTTCAGTTTCTAGAATAAAAGTACTTTGAGTCTGTCGTACCGTTGACAAAGCCACGTCGGAGGAGGCAACAACTTCCTGGATGTTCTTGACGATCTCCTCTGGGTCCAGTGTCGAGAAATCGACTGGCGTGTTCTCCTCTTTTTCTTTTGGCTGAGGCCTTGTTGGCTTGCTGCTCTCCACCGCTTTCAAGAAGTCAAGGTAATTGAAGGAGTTGTCATGCCAGCTGATTCCCCAACTTGTCCCAAAAGAAAGAAAAGAACACATTAATCACCAAAAAACGCCCTATCACATATTCTTTCATTAAATAGCTGCTGAGAACAGAACAGTGAGCAGAATGTCAATTACATGAAGACAGTGTTCTCTGGCCCGTGGGTGCATGCCCGCCAGTTGGCTATGACGGTAGATGGGCACCCACAGATACTGTCATAGAACAGAGTGGGGTGAAGGAGAGAGGGGAGGGCTGCCGGGGCCATGGACTGTCCTGCTCTGAGACTTGAAAGCTGGACAACAGGGCTCAGGCTTCGGGGAGCAGAAGATGGGAAGAGAAGGCCGGGCTAAGGCACCTGATCCACTGACTGGGGCAAACGAATGTTCCTCAGCAGAGACATGACGCTTGCAGGAGGTGATGTGGGGAGATACACGTGGCAGTGGGGCCAGGGACGGTCTGGAAGCAAAGCTGGGGGCGTGGGAGCTCAGGACTATGATCCTCACAACCTCAGGTCATGAGAGCTGGGCTGAGAAATGGCAGCGGGATGTGAAAAGAAGGGGAATACGTCGAAGATCGTGGACAGGCACAAAGGAACTGAGGAAAACAGATGCCAGATTCTTTTTCAAGACAGGAACTCGGCTGTCAAGCCGAAAGCACTCAAGAGATAGTTTTCCAGAACCTATAGAGCTTAGTATTTTCTCAAGGAGAAATTCTGTCTGAGGGCACATCTTAGTGAGGACATGCCATGTAGAAACAGAGAATCCTTCCTGCCCTCACCTCTGACATGGAAGAAAATACTTTTAAAGTCTAGAAGAATATATTGTGAGAGAAAAATCCCAAAGTTTCATGAGAACGTAGAGCATATTTGAAGATGTAAGATAATTCAAAATAAAGTTTAACTTTATTTAATAAAGTTCCCATTTTTGTCACTTAAACTCTCTGGGATCACTGTCACTCTGACACTGATACCCAAACTTTCTGTCAGGAGAGCAGAGTGTATATCAAAGAAGCACAGTGTGGAATGTTGGTAAGCTGGAGAGAGAAGTTTCTAGAGATTCAGATATCTGCTTCTAAAGAAAACAAGCCAAGAGCTGTGCTTTTCCAACCCACAGCTGCAGAGCGGCCTTCCATGGGCCCTGCGTTGCTGGCTCACATGACGGAGACATGGAGGAAAAGGCTAATCAACTCTATTTCATCAGCAGGATAAATTGCCAACTTGGTATTAAAATTTAGTAATAAAATCAAATGCATATGCTAATCGCAGTATTATTTAGAAAAGTCTATTTTGGATCTGGAAACGAATAATCTACATATAATTACAAATAACAGAGATGTTTATCATCAAGAGGTCTTTGAGAAGAAACAAGCAACCAAGCGTTGGATTCTTATTAAGGTTTCAATTTGTAAAAAAGTTGATCACCCCTATTGAAAGGTGGACTACAGAAATCCCACAGTCTTTTTGTTGTTACTTAGAAAAGTATCAAGCCTAACTATGTTTTAACAAGACTCTCTTATAATCATTTAGTTAATTATTTATCTGGTGCTGTTTTTCTATGATTTATTCATTGAATGCATATGAATTCTCGTTCAGTTGGAAATACATTTAGTGAAAGGAGGTCCTGTTTAAGGAAGAAGAGAACGTATAGGCATATTTTGGAGGAAATGATCCTTCTTTTCATTACACACACACACACACACACACACACACACACACACACAGAGGCACTGAACTTCTCTCAGGTCAAACACGATGGGGCAATGGCTTCAACATTTTAAGGAAAAATGATTTTCTCCCTAGGATTCTATGCTCAGACAGCTAGCAATCTGTCTAAAGGAGATTAAGCAATTTTTTCAGACAAAGAACTCTGAAAATGTATTTCCTGCCCACCTTTTCTTAGAAAGTTACTTCAGGAAGTACTCCAGCAAAGTAAGAATGTAAATTAGCAACAAAAAGGCATGTGGTGTGGGAAACAGGGGATCCAACCCTGTCAGGGAACAATAGGGACAGACCTGGGATAGGACAATGGTTGGGGAGGGGCAGGCTGTAGGACAGAGGGCACCTGGGGAAACCCATCAGAATAGGAAGTGGATGGAAGGCTGGGGAAAGCTAAAGGTTGACAATGTTGAATTTTACCTGAGCCCGGTATTCCTAGAAAAAAGCTCTTTATATTTTTGGAAACAGTTTACACAAAGAACCACCTTTCCCCATATGACTTAGAAAAGATACATGGACACCAAGGCAGACACAAGTTCAGGGATAGTGCCACAGGGAAGAAAACTACTTTTCATTCATGACCTGGGCACTGAACAGTATTTACGTAGGCATAATTGTGAAATGCTGGTTGATGGTTTTTGAGCTTCAGAATCAACCTATGAATCAAGCACAAAAGACCTGGGTATGGGTCCAGGACAGAAGGTTACATGTAACTATCTTCTCCCCAGAGTAAAACTGTGCCTGGCCGAAGATGGGACAAGCAAGCAGCAGAGGGACAGAGGCAGGAGGAGGACAGGGTGCTGATAGTCACAGAAGTCAGAAGTGTCACTCTGCCCTGACAATAAAGAAAAAGCTGAACAACCTGAAAACCAATAGCTTTTCTTGTCCCATCAGAAAGCTGACATCACAGGGCAAAACATCACCCTAAATCTGGAGGGATCTGGGCAAACACAGAGAATTACCGCCAAGGTGTGCTTTCCTGGATGAAACGCCTTTGGAGCCAGAAGCTAGAAGGAACATGTCAAGGATAGTGCGAGAAACAGGAGGAGGCTGTGTATGGACTGTGTGTGGTTGAGAAAGTCATGGGGGCCCATTTATACCTAGAAGTAGGAATGAAATTGGGGTGAAAAAGAGAAGGACTGAATGCCCCCCCATTAGACATCACAAGGCAGGGACATGCAAACCCAAACCACAATGAGGTGTCACCCTCCACCTGTCAGAGTGGCTAGGATGAACCCCACAGGAAACCCCAGGTGTCCGCAAGGATATGGAGAGAAAGACACCCTCATGCACTGCAGGTGGGAAGGCAAACTGGGGCAGCCACTGCAGGAAACGGTATGGAGGATCCTCAAAAAGTTAAAAACAGAACCACCCTAAGTTCCAGCAACTACTGGGTATTTATTTAAAGCATAAAAATCATTAACTCAAGGGGATACATGCACTCTTATGTTTGTAGCAGCATGATCTATAATAACCAGACTATGAAAGCAGGCCAAGTGCCTGCTGGTAGACAAATGGATAAGGAAGATGTGGTGGGTATTTGTGTATCTTTATTTTTTTTTAAAGATTTTATTTATTTATTTGTGAGAGAGAGAGAGAAAGCGCACACAAAAGCAGGGGGAGGGGCAGAGGCAGAGGCGGAGAGAGAAGCAGACTCCCCGCGCAGCAAGGAGCCTGATGCGGGGCTCGATCCCAGGACCCCGGGATCATGACCTGAGCCGAAGGCAGTGGCTTAACCGAATGAGCCACCCAGGAGTCCCTCTATATTTGAATATTACTCAGCCATGAAGAAGAATGAAATCTTGCCATTTGCAGCAACACAGATGGAGCTAGAGGGTATTATGCTGAGTGAAAATGTCCATCAGAGAAAGACAAATACCATAAGATTTCATTCATATGTGGAATTTAAAAAACAAAACAAATGAGCAAAGGAAAAGAGAGAGAGAGAGAGAAGAAGCAGACTCTTACCTATAGAGAACACACACACTGCTGGTTCCCAGAGGGCAGAGGGGTGTGGATTTGGGTGAATAGGGGATGGGATTAAAGAATTGGCTTATCATGATGAAAAAAAAGAAAAGAAAAAATAAAATAATTATATCATCAAATAAAGGAAAGAAAAATAGAAGGACTTCTCTAAGAGTCTGTGTGGGAAGCATTTAGACCCCATGTCCCTCCCGAATTCCAAACGTTTGGGAAGCTGTCCCCCTCCCCCCAGCATAAGATGGGGGCTCTGGAATCAGCTTTTCGGAATAAAGTGGGTGTCCTAGTGCTGATAGGGTGGGTTCTTAACAAAAAGAGGGTTTAAGTGGAAACTTCTCTCTTGACTTTACTATGGCTTCGTAACAAAATGCCACAGAGTAGTGTGTGGCTTAAAACACCACACATTTCTTCCCTTACAGTTCTGAGCACCAGCGGTCAGCTTCATCTGGCCAAGGTCAAGGTGTTGGCAGGATTGCATTCCTTCTACAGGAGGAATCTAGAAAGTTTCTCAGAATTAAAGAGCATGAGAAAGGCCACTCAGGCTGACAGAGGGGCGTCTGAACACTCTGGAAAAAGATTTTACCACTGGTGGTGTGGTGGGGGGTTTCATCAGTGTTAGGAAAAACACAGAAAACTGTGCAAACAGACAAAAATCATTATTAATTCTGGGGAACCCAAAATGCTACGTAGGAAGGGAAAAGTGATCCATGAAACAGGTCACGATGTCATAAACCCCGAACATGGATCTCCCGAAACTGTGAGGCAGCCACACAGGGACCCTGGGAGAAAAGCCTGTGGGTTTGCACGGAGAGGTGGAGGCTGAGCGGGTGAGGCGGTCAGTGCTCCGTGACGGGAGAAGGAAAGTTAGAGCCACATCTTCCTGGTCCGGAGTCAACAGACTCTGCCTGAAAGTTACAAACCAGGAAGCAGCATAGAAGCTTGTCACTTAGAACCACGAATTAAGTGCCATGTGCTACCTGTGAAAGCGTCAGCTTTGTGGGCCGTGGGGACGGGGAAATGCGGAACCATCTGACTCCCACCAAAGGGCATGGAGAAGGTGGGGGAAGCAAAGCTAATGTTAGCGCGGGGGCGGGCAAGGGTTACTCTGCTGATCGCCATGGGGAGGATGGACGTGCGCCCCCCTTGTGCTTTGGGTTGACTCCATGGAGCCTGGCCGCCGGGAGGCCTGGAGGTTACCACACTGCTTGAAAGCACAGACAGGAGGAAGCGAAAGCAATGCGCCAACTGGCGTTCCAGTCCCGGGACCATGTGAGAAGCGCCGTGAAGCCGGCGGAGGAGAACCTGTTTAGAAGGTCGGTCAGTTCCTCTTCCGTGAGAGAGCAGCCACACTCCTGCAGCACCTTGTGCATCCTGCCCATGGACATGTAGCCGTTTCTGGATTTGTCTAGTTTGGTGAGGGCTTTGCTGATATCTTGGTAATGGTCCTTAAGCTTTTCCCTGAAAGAGAAGGCATGTTAGACACCCTAAAGCCAGGAAAACAAATCCTGTCTTTAAAGCAAGAGCTCCATGACTGTTCTGATGGTGGTCTGCGGCTCATCGAAGAACTGATTTGGAAGACGTTTTGCAGCGTTGGTGTAATGCTTACATTAAAAGGTATTCTGGAAACAAGACTAGGTCTGTATCATCATCATGTTATTATTATTATCATTAGCAACACTGTGTTAGAGAAATTACAGCATTTTTTTTTTTTTACTAGAATGGGTACTTTAAAAATAGAATAAAGAATTAAAACCTAGAGTGATATTACAGACTTGTGAACTGCATCTTGATTGTCCCATGAAAACCCGCGGAGCACCCACTGCGTGCTGGCTACTGCTCTGCGTACTGGGATGCAGAGCGGGGCTGAGAAGACCCACAGTGGGAATGGGGCTGCCATTCCCACGGGGCGGTGCAGGTGGGCCCCAGTGGGAAGGTGGCACTTGAGTAGAGACCGGTGTTAACCCCAAATAGCTCTCCTGGGCCCCGGGACAGCCAGCTCCAAGGCCCTAAGACACGGGTGTAGGAGCTCAGGGAGCAAGGAAGGCGGACAGGCTCTCAGTGTTAGCCGGGGAGAAGGGGTACCCTGGGACCGCTGGCTTTTTATCAGATACTGTGTTGTTAACACAGCCTCCATTTGTGGGCATCAATGGGCAAGCCAGGAGCTGTGCTGTCTTTGTGTACGTTCTCTCCCGCTGATGCTTCTCAATGACCCAGCAAGGGAGGTGGGTAACTATCACCACACTTTACAGACATGGAACGGAGAGTGCCCGGAGTCTCCGTGCAGTCAGGGCATGACATGACCTGCCTCTCAGACAGACAGGGTCCAGCTGTAGCTTCTGCTGGAGGCTGTTTTCCTTGCAGAACATGTTTAAGTTTCTATAAACCCATTTTTTAAGGAAAATTCTTCCCTGACCCCAAAAAATATATATATATTTTGTTAAAGGACTAAAAAAGTATGGAAATCTTTAGGGATGTACCATTTTGCACCTGACCTTGGTGGATTGATTATCAACTCCATGACCTTGGGCTCACCCAGATCTCTAAAAAGAGAGACTTCCTTCCTACTGACCCGAGCAACATGCTTGTCTGGGGGGCTCAGACTAGGGCTTGGCTGTGGGGTTCTTATTCAGGGAAGAGAATGTGGTATAAATTCCAAACACCAAATCTTTGCTGGTAATTGTCTACAACCTCAGAGATGTATTTGCAAAAAAAACAGTTCCTTGAGCATGCCTAGAAAAAAGAATCCAGAAGGACAGAACAGTCGAGAAGAGAGAAAGTTGAGTGGGAGCACGTAGGTAAAGAGGGGGAGTGGGGCTGCCTTGGAAGCCACGTGGGCTATCCACCCCCTGTCCTCACTGGCCTCCAGCGTGGAGGTGGCCCACTGAGTGTTTGAGTGACTGATACAAATGAATTGCATTAACTGTTCTGCAAATGTATACCAACAGCGGCAACATTTTGGATCCCTTTACAGGTGTGTGCTGAACTCAGTCCCATACTACAAAATGACTACTCGTCATCACCACTATTATATTCCACTTAATCCTCCAAGATGAAAGCAAATGAAGGTATAAAAAAATCAAAACATTTTTTGAGATCCATATTTTTAGGAAATTGAGGCATTCAGCATTTCTTGGATGGGTTTCTACGCAGTAATTATTTCCCTTGCAGAGTCAACGCACACAGAGTAAATGAGGGTTTGGAGCATCGACCGCTTCATGCCGAACGGAAGCGATGGAAGCCCACACTCAGGGACAATCTGCTGCTGCTCTCAGTTGTGTCTGGTTCCTCATCTGGACAGAGAATCAGAGGTCCGAAGAGGGCACTGTCATGGGCAGTGGGACGGCCACAGAGCCCTGCCCGACATGGCCTTGCTGGGCCGGGCTTCACTGATTTTGCTTGTATACTGCCCCCCCCCCCAACCCTCCATCCGCCTCTCAGAACAGGCTAGGGGCTGTGCGGCTAGTTCACCAATGCAGCTCTGATCCCAGATCTTCAACTCAGACTTGGGCAAAAAGGAAGAGAGCATGGAAAAATAAATATGAGTTTTAAAAAGGATTTTTCTTCATTTCCAAAATGTATTTAGAGCACTCCAGACAAATAAATTCTCTTAGATTTAAGAGGAAAATATAAATTTTGGTCACCTGACATGAACCTGAATCTTGTCTTTCTCATCAGAGGAGGCAGAAGACCCCAGTAATTTGCCAATGTAATAATCCGATGTCTTTGGGAAAGCGGAAGTTGGTCAGACATTTTTGTGAAATCAGGCTTGTCTTCTTTGGTAAAGAAAGTGTGATTGTGGCAAGGAGGACAGGGTGAGTGTGAGTCAGCTAACCGAGCCTGGTGATCTGAGATGCACGGTCTGATGGCTCGCAGTTCGCACAATAAACAGACACACGGGAGGGGAGAGAATGTTCCGAGAGCGTACCGAGATGTGAGATTTCTCTCGGAGCCTCATTACTCACCAGTGGCAGGAGGGAAGACACGAGTGGGTAATGAGGCCAGCCCTGTCTGGTAAAGATAAATTCCACTTTTTCATTAGTTTTATGGCGTATTTGATTTATACCAATCTTGCACATATTTTTACTTTAATCCTCACAAACTCAATTCTCTTCCTCCAGGCTTTCTAACTCAGTCACTTTGACATACTTCAGAGGTGTCTTTGAACTGCCTTTCTCTTAAACCCATCTTAACTATTACCTTTCCTCCTGTGCCCTTGTGAGTTTTTATTTCCTTTGCGGATTCTTTAGCAACAACTCATTGGCTCATTCAGGTGCCGTCTGAGGTGGTGAGGACAGACAGCTGAAGTGACAGATGGGAGACAGAAAGACAGAGGAGAGCATCACAGGGCTAAAGCAGAGCTGTGGAGTGAGGATGGAGTCCCAGCCGCGGTGAGTGCTGACGGGTGACCATCAGGACCTAGGACAGATCAAGAACATCCGTCCACTGCTTTAGGGCTCTACTGAAAGCGGCAACATTTTCTCCTGTGTCATATATTTCTTACGTAGGACATTAGTAACTAGTTTTAAACTAGTAAGGCTCCCCATCTGAATCCGACCCATCACCTTTTGACAGCATCTTCTGGTCCCTGCGGAGGACTGGCATACACTTTTGACGTAATTCCAATCACGACACACATACTGGTTAAAATGTCATTTCCCATTAGCCCTTGATCACATTTCCATAGTCTTTGTGATGCTAATAGGCACATACTTTTTCATATTCCTTGGGGCCCCATTGTATAAGCCAGCGTACCCACTGGGATCGCAGGTGTCCCTTTTAGCTGTTGTTGAAGACATAGCGCAAATCGTGTCTTCCAAACCGCTCAACTGTTTGCTTCGACTACATTATTTCCTTGGGTTATAGTCCCCCAAGTACTGAGTTAAAGAATATGTTCGTTCATTCATTCATTCATTCATTCAACAGAGGTTTGCGGGGTGTCTATGGGGTGTCAGGAACGGTTCTGCACTGCGTGAACTTGCCTTCTAGTTGGGCAAGGGGCAGAGCCCAGGGGTATAGTTTAGTAAACACCTAAAATATTCTCCAGGGCGACCTACAGAATAAGAAGGGTGTGAGACTGTCACCCGATAAGGCAGGGTTGGCTCATAGCCTTTTAGCTCCTTTATACTCTGTGACCTGCTGCTCATTTCTAGAATCTACAGCAGCAAAGGAGTATTAGAATTTCATGACAACTTTGTGGGCACTGGGAGGTACTACTTTAAAACCACTTTTGCTACAAGGGCATGTCGAACAGGCGGCCCCCGATCGCGGGGCCACGATACTCATGCGCTTACCTGACCAGCACGGCCCTGTCCATGCTCTGCTCCAGCTGCTTGACCTCCTCTTGAATCTGCTGGGGCTTCGTGAAATGACCCATGAAGTTGAAGTAGTCCTCTACGTAGGGCTGATGCATGTCTGCTGAGTAGTTAATCCCCAATTTCTGTAAAAATTCTTGGTAAGTAATGTGCCCTCTTCCCTCGGTGTCATAGCTTTGAAAACAAACAGACAAGACCGTCATCAGTAGCCATCATGGTGTGCGAGCTGGAAATGCAGATTCAGGACCCAGGATGCAGGACCCAGACCTGATCTGACTCTGCATTTGACAAGATCCCCAGGCAAGGAGGCACAGGCTTGTCGAAGTTGGAAACCCACTGCTCTCATCCACAGAAAGGTCACACCTCCTGAGAGGTGACCTTGGCCACCCCAGGAGAGAGCAACCAAACTCATTCACTTGTCCCTCTGTTAGAAAAATGGTTGTGACCACAGAAAATTAAAATCAAACCTGCCATTCATTCAACAGTTTTTTAAATTTTTTTTTTTATTGAGCACCTACATGTAAGGCAACTATGCTAAAGTTTAGAAGAAAGTCTTTCAAAAAGCATATTCAATCTTAAAACTTAAATAAATGAATGCCATTTGATTCAAATCCCCCATTTCCTCTTTAAAGAGATGCCAATTATATACAACCAGCGAGCGAGCCCAGTAAGGAAAACAAGAACTATGCTATGTACCTTTTATGTCATTTTCTATTATTGAGATGCTTCTGAATTATAATTCATTAAAAAAGGCATAATGGAAGGTTTTTTAATCTCCCAGCATATTCAAATAGAATAGAATTACTTCAATAAAAAATTTTAAGGCAAATTGCCAATTTCCCTTAAAGAAAAAAAAAGCATTTATTTTTATGGAAAGATCTTGATCCTCATCTGACTGATAAAAATGGCATTTGCGGACGTGACTTTTCCCAGACGATTTCCAAGCTACAAGGACCAAGACTGTATCTGAACAATGTCGTGGGCATAATTCTCTAGCAGGTTCTTCGGACGCTCGTCTGAGCGTGAGTACAGGCGGCTTTAATGTGTGCGGCCGAGCTTCCCTCTGCTCGTTAACTGACCACATGTGGAAAAACCTGCAGGATCCCATGCTTGCTCGCCTCCGACACACAGAGACCTCTGTGACCGTTTCATTTGAGCACGGGTTGGGGGGTAGGAAGTTTAGGCAAACCCTTCATGCACTTGTGCTAAAACCCGCAGAGCATCCCGGGAGTTGGCATGCCATCTGTCCTCCCCCAAGGCCAAGTGGGCCGTTCCCCGAAGTGCCTGCAGAGCTGCGGGGGGGAGGGGCCCTTCTTCTCCACTTGTCACTTCTGTGTCCTACACGTCTGCTTCGTATCTGACTTCCACCTGCCCTACTGGCATCCAGACCCACTGTGATCAGGTACTCTGGCTCACAAGGAAAGGAGGTTCTCCTCCAGCAACTGCGAGGCAGCACAGGGTGGAGAACTCCAGGCCTAACAGATGCTCACCCGCCCTGAGACCCTGGCAAGGCCCTCGGCCAGGCTGGGGCTCTGGCCCCTCCTCTGCGAGCCACTGAAGGCCTTCCTAGACCCGGGTCTCAGGCCAGTGCCCTGACTGCTGCTCTTACGATATTTACGGGACCACCTGAGGCCTTTCCAGGTGTCTGTCATTAGTGCGACCTTAGTACTTGTACCCCCACCCCGCAAATGCCATTCTCCCTTGTATCCAGTGAATTTGTTTTTTTTTTTTTTTAAGATTTTATGTGTTTATTTGACAGAGAGAGAGAGATCACAAGTAGGCAGAGCAGCAGGCAGAGAGAGAGAGAGAGAGAGAGGGAAGCAGGCTCCCTGTTGAGCAGAGAGCCCGATGTGGAGCTCAATCCCAGGACCCTGAGATCATGACCTGAGCTGAAGGCAGAGGCTTAACCCACTGAGCCATCCAGGTGACCCTTGGTTTCTAAAACAGAACCAAGTGACACACCCACAAAAGGAGGCCCGTGGGGTCTCTGGCTGCCAAGGCACGTCCTGTGGTCTGGGCAGGGCAGTGACCCTCCAGGCCCCATGGGGTCTTCTAGCAAACAGCTCTTCCCTGCGGCTGGTGGTTAGAACCTAGCTGCAGAAAGGGCAGGTTATTTTCCATCCATGTCCCCGGGAAGGGAAGGGGAAGGGGAAGGGGTGCCACTTCTGAGCTCCTGGGGTGGTGCCAGGGTCACACCTCTCTCCCCGAACTGCCTCGGGCCTGACTAGCCTGGGGCCAAGCAGAGTGACGTGGTCCCACGACTCTGCTCAGGACACCCCTTGAATAAAGCTCTCCAAGGCTCCCTGTTCCTCCAGGAGGGTTCCTGAAAGACTGCTGTGGAGACCACTCCCTGACCAATGACCCCTCTCTCTTCCTAAGTCAAAAGTGCGGTGTCTCCACTTCGGTCTGGACTTCCTCTGCACCCACGGTGAGGATCGATGGGTAAATGTGCCGTGGGGAGTAGAAGAGGGCCCGGCACCCATCGAGTGCCCGCTGGGGTTTGCTGCTGTCATTCACCATCCAAAGGCTCGACCGCATCTTTAGAACGTGCCTTCTGTCCCTGCTGGACGGCAAGTTTCTTGAGGGACAACCACCAGCGACCATGCCGTGTTACCCTTACAACAAACTCCCGGCGCCGGGCCACAGGCCTCGCGAAGCTTGGTCATCAGTCCTTGTCTGCTGAGCCACTGCGTACAAAGGACACGTGTTCCTAAGGAAGCACATGTCATGCACAAGAGATTACTGACAACAAACTCTAAATCATGACACTTGAACTGAATGAAAAGACACTTCTTAATTACTTCTTTAATAAGGATCATAAACATTCTATTCTCCTTGCAAAGGAACAGAAGACCAGATTGCACAATTGCAACTAAAATATTGTTATGAATGGGGATAATAAGAGAGTCAATTCAGCTGACATAACCTCACCTGCATTATATAATCCTTTGTGTAACATTTTAAAAAATCAACTTGTCTATCAAGGTTGAATTTTAAAATGGCTCGGCAACAGATGTGCTAGCGAAAATGTGCCCATACACAGAGGACCCGTAAAAGCTTGCATTTGCACGTGGCCATGGCCACTAATTTATGATATAATCCGATTCCTCTGTCCATTTATCGCGCATCCAGCAATTCAGTTCAACACACGATTTGAATACGTTCACATCGATGGCTTTGCTTTGCTCCAAGTCTTAGTCCTTTATGCCCAGCTCAGGCATGATTCTTCTGTCATTGGTAATCCCACCGTCTACCACCTCTGACCCGAGTTAGAGGGTCTGTCGACCCTGGCCAGGCAGCTGAGGCAGACGTGTCACCTTATGCAGCTTGGGACATACAGATCTTCTCAGGTGTCACCCACAAGGGTGGTCTGATGGCTCCCATCCCTGTCCTTCAGGGTACAGCCTCCCCTTGCCCGAGTTGGCCACAGCCACCAGGGCACAGTCAGCAAGTCCTGGTGGTGTCCCAGGCTCTGGGGCCATCCAGGGCCATGATCCCTCCATGGTGCTCCCCAGTGAGGGGTGGTCTGGCCTTGAATAAAGCCAGGCCGGCAGGGGAAACGCACTCCTTCAAAGACCACCCGCCCGGAGAGCCTGACAACTTGGATCACGAGAAGTTCTCTATGATGAGCTAGGAGCCCACCTGGCCAGTTATCCCCAAGTACTTCCAAAACTCCCTCCCAGCTACCGTGTCCCGTTCAGTGTCCTCTTTCCTAATCTAAAGACCTGGTTCATTGGATGCTTTCAAGTCTTCTCCCCGCTCTGGGCTGTCCTTGTCTCAGTGGCCCACAGCACGGCACCCCCAAGGCTCTGGCCGTGGCTGAGTCCACACAGACGGCCAGGCTTCCCGGGAACTGGGAGTCACAGCTTCTCCCACGAGCTGGTGCATTCAGCACAGGTACCTTGCATAGTCTTTCCATGTTGGAAGACCATGATACAACTTACCTGCCATATCAAGAAATGTGCAAAAATTGGGCCTCCATAACCCCCAACACCTTTCCTCAATTCCACTTGATCAAGACCACTAATTGCATACTGTTAATTGGGAGACGTGCCTCCCTGCACCAGCCTTCTGGTCATGTTTCTAAAGCATTGTCTTCATAGCATTTCCAGCAAAGTCGGTTTTAAATCCAAAATAGTTGAATTCCGTCTGATGAACGGAGCTACAGGAGGTGCTCTGCCTGCTGAGCAGGTCCCTGAAGAAGTGCCTCCCTCAGTGGGCCCCCGGTGCTGGTGGTCCACAAGCTGGATAGGCTCTGGGTCTCAGGCTCTGCTGTGATGGGCAGTGTCCTTCCTCTCCCATCCCGGAGGCCCCCCTCCTCCGGGCTCTGGGCCTCTGCTCACTGGGGTGCCCGTCCTCCACCTCTGGCTAAGGACTGTTTATCAAGACTCAGCTCAGGCCTCGCATCTCCCAGGGTTGTCGGGGGGTGGGGGATCCGCTCCCTAAATACCGGTCCAGCTCCCACCACCCGCGCCATTGTGTTCCGTGCTTACCCTCCCCGCCAAGCTGCGAGCAGACTACGAGTGGGGCTGCCTTGTTTCTGGAACCCCAGCCTCCAGCACAAGGCCTGCCACTTAGAAAAGTTTCAAGAAATTCCCGCTTTGTGATTGCTCGGATGAATGAAGGAATGAATGAATCCACTTCCATCTTGTAATTCATTCTTAGCAATCTCTCCAAAACCACATCAAACACCCCGCTCCTGAAATCTCAGTCCTCCCAGCTCCTGATTTGGCTTTGGCGAGCAGGTTCCCTTTCACACCAGCCTCCTCCAGGCTGGAACATTTTGTTCCTTTCATCCTTGATAAGCCAGCCTACGTCCCGGCTCACTTCACACCACACCGATCGGGCACTTCTCGATCTGTTCAGCGCCTGTGTGATGATCAGGGGGCTGCAGGGCAGCCCCCGACAGCGGGTGGGAGGGTGTCCCTTTGGGGCCGAAGCCCACCCAAGCCCATGCGATCCTACAGCTCTGTAGACGCCCCCACAGGGCTCAATGAAGCCACAAGCTAGAAGCTGGCCGGCTCCCCAAACCATCACTTGGAAGAGAATCGTCCAGAAGAGCTGGTAAACGCTGTGGACGCTGGGTGAGTGAGAAACAGAACGTCCGTTTGCTGAGCCACTGAGATGTGGGGCTGAAGTTATTAATTTCCTTCCACAGCACAGACCAGACCCTCTAGACTACTCTAGATGCTCTAGAACAGTGCGCTTCACAGGTGCTTAATCAACGTGGAGTGGACAATGGATGCCATCTTTTCTTCTTGTCGGCATTCTATATTTTACTCTAGTTTTTAATTTGTATTTTCGAAAGGGCAGAATGTTATTTGTCTACCCACTTCCCCCTCTCTATTCTGGGGGGCTTTCCTGTTCTGACAAGCAGACTCCCTGAGCTGGTGGCGTGTGTCACGTGGGTCCTAGCTGCCCACGACTTCCATGTGTCCCCAGGGGGAGAACGCCCCTCCCACTGTTAGGGCGACTGGAGGAGGCTCCTGGTGCGTGACAGCCCCTGGCTGGCCAGCAGCCTCTCGCCAGCTCAGCTCCTCCTGCTCCGCAGGGCAGGGGTGGACGTGGGGTGTGGAGCAGGGCGAGGCAGCTGCCATCACCAGCTGACACGGAGTGGTTGAGAGGCGCAGGCCAGGAGGGTGAAGGGGGGTGAGGACAACTGGCTGAGATCACATCATGCACAGAAAATGGGGGCGAAGGCCTCACCACCAGGTCACCATTTATCGTGTCTGCTGAGAATGTTACGGGTGCTTTGTTGTTGTCTTTTCTTTCCCTTTATGCTTTTCTGGATTTTCTGAGACTTCTAAAATGAGTATGCATTCATATCACAATTAGAAAGGAATTTCTATCTATATGATCTTTTTGCTGCCAGTTTTTATGCTTCTGTATGCCAGGTAGTCTGCCTCTACCATTTGGTCCCCATCGCCCTCCTGAGAGATGACTGAAGCCAGAGAAGGCGAGCCACTGGCCCCCGTCACACAGCTCGGGGTGGCCACAGGACCAGGTGCAGCTCTCATTCAGAGCATGGCCCTCGGCAAGGCCCAGTAGGTCACTGCCGGTTCTCTTCTCAGTTTCTGCGGGAGCATCAGATCTCATATAACCTCCCTTTCCAAGCTGCAAAAGGCCTATTTGCTCTTCCTAAATCTCTCTCGCACCTGTCACTTCCCTCCCACATGGCCAGGAAAGCTCACCATTCCTCATTTGGACCAGTGACAGAGTCCCTAACTCATCTCTGTGCCTCCCCTCCAGCCTCCCGTAGGTCGTCCTCCCCACTACGGCCAGAGTGATCTTTCTAGGACACAGGCCTGTGTGGGTCTTTCCCTATTAAACACCTGGCTCTAGGATAGGGTCCCTACATTGTCCTGCCCTTCGTGATTCGGATCAGCAGACGTACGGCCTGCTCTCCTGCCCACCCGAGCCACCTGCACCCTGGGCACCCAGTTATTGTGCAGTCATGGAATGTGACACCCTCCGTTGCCCATTAGCAGAGACGTTCCTCTGGTGACTCTCAACCCTACGCTCATCCTTCCGCATATCTTCTGAGTGACTCCCCCAGCGGCTCGCAGGGAGCTGTGCCCAGTCAGAAGGCGGGAAGAGGGCCACTCTGGTTATTTTCACGTCCCGCTGTGGCTGTGGCCATAGCTGCTGCTCTGCACATGGCTGAGCTTCCAGCAGATTCTGAGGCCGCACAGGGGTGGAGGCATCTTCCTGACTTCTAAGAAAGACCCTGTTTCTCTTTTGCTCTTCAGTCCTGGGTTGGGAAGCAGTTTCCTGATCTCTGGGTGAGCCCCCCCTCCTCTCACACTGTATGAGCCCACTGGGGCAGCAGCCTCTGGGCTCTGAGTAAGCCCACATTCCCCCTTCAGACTTCTGCCCTCTGACATCTGTATCAGTCACTGTATTCAGCCCTGCTTGGCCAGAGATGGTAGAGTGGTTTCTGCCTAGATCCTGGTATGACCATTCCTGAAGCTTCTCCCGTCTTGAATACCCCTCTCCCTTCTTCCGTGGAGGTAATTCCACATGTGACAGATGCCATCATGGGTTTCCCTGTCATCGTTTGTTTTTTGCTCCAGGACACACATCCACACTGTTTCTCCCAGAATCCCTTGCAGGTGGGAGCAGCCATGTGAAGGAACTCGGGCCAACAGAACGTGGGCAAGGTAATGGCCCCATTTCTAGGCCTGGTCTCTACAAGGCTGACCACATGGTCCTCTGTGCTCTTTCCCTTTCTCTGCTGGCAGACACAGAAGATCCAGGGGATGGTGGGACTCCTGGCCCCTGAACAATTTGAGGGCAGACCCCCTCCCCCAACACTGACACCCACACTAGGTGGAGACATCGTTATCAGGACAAGCCCCTGAGATGTCGGCCCCATTTGTTCCTGCAGCTAGCCTGCCCTGACCAACTCACTGCTCAGACAAATTGAGCAGAGCAGAGTGAGGCTCAGAGACATTAAGTAACTTTGCAGAGGCCACACAGCTCTAAGGACGGAGGCAAGAGCCATGACTGCCCGCCTGGTGGGAGAGTTTTCCCTCTTCACCCCTCACCATCCACGGCGTACAGGCAGCTGAACAAATGCAGATAAAATTCTGACCTGACACAGTTTTCAGCATGGGGCAGACTTTGTACATTTAATAATGTCAAAAAAATGAATAAAGAACCCCGGAACCATTCCAACCTCGCTCCTACTGGTGACAGCTTCCTTCTCCTCCAGGGCCCGCCGTCCTCCCACTTTTATCTCCCATCCCCCTTACCATGGTCCCTCCTCTGGCATTTGTCACAGGTGACACTGTCCCCAGCATCTGGGTTACTGCTTGTGTCCCCCTGATGGGTCCCTATCGGGACCAGTCACCTTTCATCATCCAAAAAGCCTAGAGTGAGAGGTCCATCCATGTGTCTGTGTACCCCAATCTTTTGGTTACTCAGTGGGACCTACTCATTTCATGTACTGAAAGGGAATATGAATAAGGAGCCTAAATTGGCCCTGTGTTGGAGCTGATCTAAAAAAATAAGGATTCTGTAAGAACTTCAAGTTGCTTTTCTAAATTAGACACAAAACAGCCCACCTAATTCTAAACCCAGCCAACGTTTCAGCCTTCCACTTTGAACAGATGAAAAGCTAAAAAATTACATGAACTGCTTGGTGAGTCTGGCCCTGAGAGGGTGTACGATACTGGCATGCCGTTGTGGGGGAAGGCAGGCGGCAGCAAACACATCATGAAGACGGAGGTAATTCAAAGACAGATCCGGAACTTGGAAATGGACCGCATTGTTAGCGCACCTTGAAACTCAGACATCTACGTGGGGAATATTGCAACTGGGGGCCTAATTCAGGAACAGCTACGTCTAAAATTCATTTTGAAAAATGTAACCAATATTAGATATTATGTCCAGTTTAAGACACCCTTGGGAAACTTCTCCAAGTTGCCAAAAGTTTGGTTATTTTCTCTCAACAAATTACTTATCTATAAAACAGTTGTGCGACATTGATTTCCATCTTTAGGCAATGGGGAGAGATGGTTTCTCCCCTTACCACTGCGACTCTGTCTGCTGCGCTAGTTGTATTAGAATAGAGTCTTTGGAGAGCGACTTAGTTTTTTAAAATGATACAAGTTTGGACTTGAACTCTCTGTTCCTTGCAAATGCCAACCTCTCCAGTCTGGTATCCATGATGAATGTTTTACCCCGATTCTCCATGGTCCTGAAGACCAGCCTCTTGGCCAAGGCTGCTTTGTCGAGGGAGCAAGGACACAGGACAGACACAACCCAGTGGAAACTTTCCAGGCCCCGCATCGCACCCCCAAGTGGCATGCCAGGTGGGGGCTCAGTCTGCTGTACCCAGCAACCCGGGGCTGGCAGGATAGAGGGGAGCCAAACCTGCAGATTCCACTTACCGCATCCAGAGCTTTTCAAATTCCCTTGGCGTTAGGGGAATATCAAAACCATAGAGCGCGTTCTTTACGTCCCGCCGCCGAAGAATGCCATTGCCCTCATTATCAGTTTCTATAAAATTCTAGAACATGACAAGACAACATTTAGTAACATATAAAACATGTTCATGGCACTCTAGAGGATTGCCAGTAGTCAATATCTCAAACAATCTAAGACATTTCTCTCCCCATCTACCTGCTTAATTACTTTTTTATCAAAGTTCCAGATACCCTGGCCATTCCTGTGAAGGAGGTAACACAGCAAAATACACACCAGTATCACATACTGGAAGGGGCTTGTTTCCGGGTAATGAGTGGTCTCAGGTGTGTGGTCGGGATTCTTCTCCTGACCAATGACTTGGGTTCAAAACTACTAGAAAGAAGGGTCAAGCAGTGCCTGAGAAATGAGACTGTAGCCCTCCGGCCCTAAGGGGGGATAAGACTCGGGAGACCCCAGCTGTTATAGCTTTTTTAATGTCATCGAGGGGAGCAAAATGTATCTGGGTATTGTTTGGCCATTTAAGAGAGCTACAGACTAGAGGTGATGTGTGGAACTTGGCACTGACTTAAATTGCTTGCACGTAATAGCTCATCTGACACTCCTCGTGACAATGCTGTAGAGTCAGGGTTAGGATTAGGGTTAGGGTTTCAGAAAATAATACTTACAATAGCGTCAAAACCAGAAAGTCCTAAGAACAAATCTTACCAATGATTGCAAGACTGCCACACAGGAAAGTCTAAAACTTTACTGAATGATATTAAAAATACCAAAATAAATGGAGATATACTATGAGCACAAACTGGGAGGCTCGAAATTATAAAGACATCGTTTCTTTCCCAACGAATTTCCCAGTAGGTTTTGTACCTTTGTGCAACTTGACAAACGGATTCATAAACTCTTCAAGAACAAGGAGGAGGCACTTGCCTGCCAGCTGATTAAAACGTATCACTGAGTTATGGTGACTGTAGGGACATGGTGTTGGTGCCCAGACAGACAGAATGACCAGTGGAAGAGAGTGATGACCCAGAGACACCAACGGGCCTTGATGCAGGACGGTGGTGATGCCATAGGTCAGGGAGGGAAAAGATGGGCTTTACAGGGGCTAGGCAGCTGGGTCTCCCTATGGAAGAGTGGAAGCAAAGCTGTGCCTCCCCACATACAGGAGACAGGTGGTGTGGATTTCAAGACCAGGATGTGAACAGCTGCCCTGGAAAGCTGCTAGAAGGACCTTGGAAAGCTGCTGGAAGGACCTTGGAAAGCTGCTGGAAGGACATTTTCACAACTTTGGGTGGGACACAGTTTCTTGGACGAGACCTACAGGGACATGTTAATGCACCTCACTACCTCAAAAAGAAGAGCTTATATTTGCTGAAAGATACTGTATGAGAAAGGTGGAAACACAAAACACACACCGGGAGAAGACATTTGCATTACGTATCACTTATTCCAGACCAGGAGCCGAACTGTCGTACGAGTTCCTGTTGACCAATGAGAAATAACCAGACAACCCAGTGTGAAGACTTACAAGCAGGCACTTGACAGAGAAAGGAAATCAGACTCAGGAATAGAGGAGAAGATGTTCATTCTCATTAGTGACCCCACTAGTAACCCACACGTGCTACTCAGCACTGCAGTGAAATACTGTCACACATCCAGTGTGGAGGAGAAAAGAAAGTCTGACAGTACCAAATGCCATCACAGGAGAGCGGAGTAGCTGGGACCGAAGTCAATGGCCCACAGAGCCGAAGCTAGTCACCGTCTGGCCCTTGACACAGAGTGGGCTGCGCCATCTCAGACGTGGACAGTGTTCTCTGCCTCATCCGGATGGTGGTTACGTGGTGGGACACAGCTTGGGATATATGTTACCTTCAACGTACCTAAACTGCATGTACATTACTATTATGTGTATTACAATATACATACGCTACGTGTGTTCGTGCATATCAGACACACAAATACACACATGCTATATATAATCTGTATTCTAGTCCACTGTAAATGTAGTGTGTTTTCTAGTCCACTGTAGAGTCACAACTTAAAAACAAGCTTGAAAATGAGCCACTGCAATCGTCATTCACACCATTCCTTAGCACCCTTCTTGGCGCTTATACCTCTGTCTCTTGGGGACAGAAACCATGTCCTTTGTTGGTCACTGTGTCTTTAATATCCTGCAACTGTGCATCCTTACCTCATAATAATGTTTGCTGAAGAACTCAGTGAACCTGTTTTCCAAAACCACTTCCATGGGAAGGAGCCTGTGAGGCCGCCCAGGATGGGACCGTGGCTGTGCGCATCCTTGGCCCAGCCTGGCTGAGCGGCTCACCAGGGCCCACGGCTCCCTTCCGCTGCAGGGGTGCGCCAGGGCCAGGGACCCCCTGCCTCACCCCAGGCAGCTGTTGTGAAGGCCGCTAGTCTTAGCTACGCACCACCGAACTTTCTGCAGGTTCAGGATTCAGAACGAGTGCCTTCAGAGCTTTATTCAAAATAAAGCAAGAGGGGCAGAGCCATCCGATAGGCTACCGTTGGGACACGCAGAGCCAGTCGGTCCTGCGGGGTCCAGGCGAGGTGTGGGGATGGTCAGGACACCTGACTCCCAACACAGCAGCCCCCCACACCCCTCTGGAGCCGCTCTGATTGCTCTTCCTCTGCCACCTGCCGAGTCGTCCTCCCTCCCCACACTTCCGCCAGGCCCAGTTCTAGAAGAGACAGACCTGAGGCTGCTGGTTTAGCAGCAGAGCACTCTGGGGTCCCCATGCCTCCTCTGAACGCACTGGGGGTGCCGTAGGGTGTCAAGGGTAAAGATGACCTTGAGAACACACAGGATTCAAGATGTGGAGAGGCCAGTGCAGAGGACCTGCTCGCGGCCGTGGACACAGAGACGGGGTGGGGAGGGTGGGGGTTGGGGGGTCACCAGCCCAGGCCAGGACAGGCCCAGGCAGGGAGCAGAGGAGGCCCCACAGAGCCATCCTAGAGCTGGTGGGGGAAGCATTTCAGGAAGGATAGATGCCAGAAGACGGAAACAAAGACCTCTGCGGCCCTCTGGTCACACCCCAGCACCCCCAGAGCACCGCCTGCTTTGTTAATTAGCTGCCTGTGCTCCTTGACTGCCACCTGCCCTGGCCAGTGATCAGACCCATGGAAGCAGACAGACCTTTGTTACCACCAAACCCATGCTGCTTAATCAAAGTGGGCAGGGTGCCGAGAGAGAGAGAGCAGTGGAGGGTGGAGGGCATGTGATGAGGGAGGGAGAAAGAAGGGACAGAGGTAGCGGGGAGGAGAAGAGAGGCTGGCCGAGAGAAGCCGACGAGAAGGCGTGGAGAATGGTGTCATACAGGGTTCTCTGCCCTCTCCCAGCTGGCATGCCTGTGTGGCCCGCAGCTCACAGCGCAGAGCTGGTCCTTCATTCCCAGAGGAAGGCTCTAGAAGGCCAGGCCTGCCCAGTGGGCGTGCGAGGACTCGTTCCCCGTGATTTGCACCCTGGGCTGCTGCACAGTCAACTCTGAGCACAGAGGACTGGGGAAAGGCAGCCCAGGGGCGGCCCAGGACTTACAGGACAGGACATCACGTTGTGCACAGACCTTGCGAGAGACAAACATAGAACAAAAAGGACCAAATGAAGCAAATTGGAGGCATTCTTCACAACGTGAAGATACCTCCATTGTGTGGTTTTAAAGATGGTCCCCAACATGAAGCTATTGTGTCCTTGCTACGTTATGAAAGGAGGACCCCACACTCCAGACTTGGGATGACCCCAGTCCTGCATGCTCGGTTCTACTGTCCTGGGGGTGCAGCTGCCGTTAAATCATAGATCGACACCACATCAGTGTACGTGACTGCCTGTCAAGGGCGCTCACCTTCAATATGTGCTTCTTGTAATTGTGGAAGGTAGGAAGAAATACCACTTAAAGATGCATATTTTGAACTGTGTCATTTCTTTTTAATTTTTAATTCATATCAAACCTGAGATAAAGCTAGGAATTTCCGTCCATGTAACTTGAATAATTAGTCATTTTCCTAAACACCAGTTGACCTTGAATGTGAGGATTTGTTTTAGAAAGTATTTTAAGAAGAGCAGAAATCACTGATTGGGTATACAAAGACTGGATCGAAACAGCTTGACCATCCGGATGATCTGGGAACACTGAAATACATTTCCTTTCCTTTTAAGGAAATAATCATTTTCTTACCTTAGATAAGTCTGACCATCTGGTTTTTGCTTTGGTAACAAGATACTGATGAGCCTGTTCACAAGCTAGTTCTGAATCTGCGACCTTCTGTTTTGGTCTTAAAAGAAAAAAAAATAAATAACTGTGTTTAAATTTAATGGACTCATTAATCTCCCAAGGGGTTCCCCATCCCTGTTCGTTTCAAAGACACCGCTGAAGTCTGTGATTTCACATCTGGTCTAACTTAATTCTTAAAATACAGTCTCATTTCCCCAGCTGTATGTTAGGGAAGTCTTCTTAAATTTTATAAGTCCTTGTTTATTTTCAGATAAATGCTGTTCAACTTTTTGTGCAGCTCACAAAACAAACAGGGCTCATTTATTCTCTGAAGGGGAAAAAAAACCTCACAACAGAATAGTAAGTATCTTCAGAAGAAAACAGCTAAAGACTTTTATTTCTGAACTCACACACTGAGATGACGGGCACGCAAACTTCAGGAACAGGGGGCGGGTTCGCTTATTACTCTGTCCCAGCTGCTGTGCACAGGTTGGGTTTAGGGCACATAAAATGATCGAAATTCTGTTTATTTCCTTACAGAATGATGGACACAGAAGACACTGTAATAAACACCCGGTGCTTACCGCTGGGGCTAGGCCATGGTGAGGGGCGGTGGGGGCTGTGGCTGGAGAAATTTGAGATGCCTTGAATTCTTCCACTAAGGGAGGGGTGTATGGAAAGCTATAAAATCTTTTCCGACTTATTGCTCTGTAATTGTTTTGCTCCTAGAGACACCTGTCACTCCATTTCTGGGCACCCGAGCTTTCTGCACCCACATCTGCCCTTGAAATACTCCCCCTGCAGATACAAGAGCACCAGAGACATTCCGCCAGCTAGATGGGCCGTGAAGACATCACCCCAACAGTTTCCTGAAGTGGGTTCCCATCTGAGACCGCACTTGGAACCCGCACTTATGCACGGGCCTGTCGGCTGATGAGCACATCTTGCCTGAGAGTGGGTAAGAGGGACACGTGACTGAGGCATCCAGCCCCTCAAAGAAATTTCTCCTTAAGGGACCCAAGAAAACCAGTGCGGGGGACAGACTGCAAAGAAGCTCCATGTAGACCCTTTAAACAAGTATTATTTCTGGTTCCGCAAAAGAACCGACTCTAAGAAATAAGGTCTAAAGTCAACTGCCATGCAAATGCAGGCATTTGTGTGCTCCAAATGACGGAAGTCAAAGGTTTATGTAATCCCCAAAGAAGGGCAGCTTTGAACATGACCGTCTGTGTGTGACACTCAGGTCAGCAGTGCTGTGAGGGTTTCTGGGGTAATGATGGCCACCGTGAGCTCAGGGACTGGTGGGGGCTGAGCACTGCCAGTCAGGTGACCCACAGGATCTTGAGATTTCCCGGCAATGCCGGCATTACCATCCCACTTTGCAAAAGAGGAAGCTGTGGTTTAGAGAGGTTAAATAATTTGCCAAAATGTGTCACTATTAATGATCTCTCCCCCTCTGGTTGCCTTCAACATGTTGCTCTTTAAGTGACACCATGGTGGGGGTTGGGGGACACCTACCCTGGGGCCAGGCAAATGTGTGCCTTCAGTCAGTGTGATTTTCCCTCCCTCCCTGGCTCCCTCCACCCTTGACCACTCCTCTCCTTCCATCGCAAAGTTTATTTTCTCTTCTGAAAGGTCATCCCTTCTCATGTCCCCAACCGCCCCCTGATGCCATTTACCCACATGTCTGTACTGCTAGTGCTATAACGTCACCTGCTTTTCTGTTCCATCTCTCTCCAACTGCCTACCGGACTTCACAGAATCATGGAATTTCAAGGGTAGAAAGGGATCCAAAGGTCAACCAGTAGTTCACCACTAAAGGTTTTAGAAGGTTGGGTGGGATTATGTTGCATATTCACAATTATTGCTTAAAAGGGCTGTAGGTCCAGATGATGAGTATTCCCCTGCCTTCACCTTTAGACTCCTTCTAAATCCAACCTGCACCCAGAGATCTCACCTAAACTCCCCCCAAAGGATGCAGATTCTATGTCTGCAAAGTCAATGTACCCACACTGATCTCACTATCTAAACACATATCCAAACAGCCCCCACCAATCTGATTTCTCTTCTAGGCCATTAGTCTTGATTATTTTCTTAGGGACCCATGCTCAAACCAGGGACTCCTACAATTTTCCCATCCATTTCTCCCCTGTCCCATTTTACATACCAGTTTCTTTTAGAGACATCAGAAGGTTTTTCTATGGCCTTTTCCAAAGCTACTGGTTTCCACTCCTATTACCTGGTTCTTTAGATCCTGATAGTCAGGAAGATACAGTCTTCCTATTAGCCAGTCCGCCAGACACAAATATATATGAACTCCTACTATGTGCTGCTCTAGGTCCTACAAACACACTGACCAACAATGTGGACAGAGCCAACATCCTCAAGGAGCTTATGCTGCAATGGTGGGAACTTATAACACACATGGGAAAATGAATGAATCAGATAACTTCAGACACTGAAGATGGGTGAGAGGGGAATCTTCAGCTAGGAAGGCCAGGGAGCAGCTCTTTGAGGCATGAGTGATGAAGAGGCAGCTGTGTGATCTCAGGGACTAGTACTCCAGGCAGGTCAGGAGTCCTGAGATGTGCCTCTGGTCCCAGTTAAAAAGGAATAAGCACACTCCCATCCTCTCTCCCCCCACTGATTACAACTCAAAACTCTAGAGGGAAGACAAAAAGTAACCCTGAGGACACTAAAAGTAAATAATAGGAGGCTGATGGAGAGGGAAATCAAAAGTTGAAGAATGACTGATAGACTGTGAGTTTCATGTGTTCTTTACTGCCCGTATTCCCAGCTTAGGCTTAAGGGCACTCCTGATTCTGGAACTGTGTAGCAAGCATGGACCAAAAAAGCTCCAAAAGAAAGCCTGTTCTTCTGACCAAAGAACTCGGAAGGAGGGTCCTGAAGTACAAAGAGTATGGTGGGAGAATGCCTCTTGTCTCTTTTCACCCTCCCAGTCCTGATGCCAGGACTCCCAGTTACAAAACTGTACTTTTGTGACAGGGACAGCAGCAGTAGTAGGCAAGTAGGTCCCTAAGACTGCAACTCTTCTCTTTTACCAGAGGACACGCTCTGTGTTCCAAGAATGTGGAAGGTATCCACATTATTGTTTTTCTTTCACTGTGTTGCCCTGGGGTTGGACCCAGTCATAGGAAGTATATAACAGTATAGATAGGCTAAAACCTAGTTTCCAGTCAGAAGACCAAAAACCAAGGGCCTTTCTTGGGGCTGGAGATTATGGGGAGAAATAGAGAGGAGAGATCTGGAAAAGGGGCTGCCCAAATCTGTGCAGGAAGTCCCAGGTTCACCTCTGCTGTGCATGTATGTGAAACTAGCCCAAAGCAGCACAGCAGAAACCTTGAGAACTTGACCGCTATGTAGTGAAGACTTGCTGCCATGGCCTTGAAACTAACCTCACAGGGAAACCACAGAAAGCAGGTCAGGACTTGCAGTCTGAACCTAACTGGATTGATTTTCTGCTTAAAAAATAAATATAAAACAAATCAATATACTACTGAGGATTTTAACAGGGCCAGAGCATCATAATATAATATTAAAAGTGTCCATGATAAGATCCAAAATCACTTGGTATACAAAGAACCAGGAAAATCCCAACAATTTTCAAGGTAAAAGACAACAGAAACCCAACTCCAAGATGGCCCAGATGTTGAAATTATCATATTTTAAAGCAGCTACAATAACCATGAAGTTAGAGTAAATGTCCTTGAAGTAAGTGGAAAGACGGATGTTCTGAGCCAAGAAATAGAAGCTTGAAAAAAAGGGCTAGGGAAAGACAAGAATCAAACGGAAATTTTAGAACTGAAAATACAACTGAAATAAAGTTTTCACTGGATTCACTCAATGACAGAATGCAGATGACAGAGGAGTGAGTCAGTGAACTTCAAGACAGATGAATAGAATTAATCCAATCTGATCCACAGAAAAAAAGGGAGAATAATATAGCCCCAGGGACATATAGGGACTTGTGATACAAAATCACAAAGTCTGACATTCATGTCATTCGAATATAAGAAGAGGAGGAGGGAGAGATTGGTACCAAAAAATTTTAAAACATGAGGAAATAATAGCTGGAAACTTTCTAAACTTGATGAAAAAAATAAATTTAAAGATTCAAGAAGTTTGGTAAGCCCCCCAAAAGATAACAAAGTCATGCTCAAACACATCATACTAAAACTACTCAAAACCAAAGATAAAGCAAAAGAAGTCTTAAATGCAACTTGAGGAAAATCGCAAGTGCCACCATGGGGGCAAGACCACCTGAATGACAAAGACTTCTCACCACAGACCATGAAAACAATGGAATCACATTCACAAAGTGCTGTGAAAACAACCGTGTTAACCCAGAATTCTATACCCAGCCAAAATACCTGTTAGGACTAAAGAAGTGAGAGACATCTTCTCAGTGAAAGAAAACTAAGACAATTTGTCTCCGGTAGACATGCTCTAAAACACCTGCTGAAGGAAGATCTTCAGAGGAAGGAAAATGACAGCAGAGAGAAATTTAGAAGTTCGGAAATAAGGGAAGAGAAGCAGAAATGTTAAGTATAAATACACTATTTTTCTCAGATATCAAAGTGCATGAAGCATAAATGGATAGAATGGGAAGGAGGCATAGACAAATGCATACTGTTTTTGGAGACTTTAACACTTTTCTCTTAGTAACGGATAGAACAAACAGAAAATAAGCCCACAGAAGACCGGAACACTATTAAGCAACCTGATCTCACTGGCCCACTCTACCTAACAAGAGCCAAATTCACATTCTCATCAAGGATCCATGGAATATTCACCAACACAGACCATCTCTAGGGCTGTAAAATGAAGCTGAACAAATGTCAAACAATTAAAATCACACAAAGCATGTCTTCTGACCATGACAGAATTAAACTAGGAATCAATCACAGAAAGATAATTGGAAACTATGCAAATATTTTGAAGTTGATAAAAACACACTTTTAAATAATTGTGGATCAAAAGAACATCTCTAGAGAAATTGGATAATATTTTTAACTGAATGAAAATTAAAACCATAACATATCCAGGTCTGTGGAATGTAGCCAACTCAGTGCCTCTAAGGAAATTGACAGCATTTAGGGTTTTTCTTAGAAGAGAAAGAACCCAACTAAAAAAATCTGAGTTTCCAAACTTAAGAAAATAAAAAAGAAGAGCAAACGATTCTTAAAGCAGGAATCCTAAGGAGGAGAAATCAATGAAATTTAAACAGAAAAACAATAGAGTACAATCAATGAAACAAAGTGGTTCTTTGAAAATATCGACAAAATGATAAATCTTTAGCTAAACAGATCAAGAAAAAAGGAGAGAAGACACCAACTACCAATATCAGAAATTAAAGAAGAGATATCACTAGGGCCCCCACAGACATTAAAATAATAAAAAGGAGGGATACTATGAACAACTTTATTCCCACAAATTTAACAGCTTAGGTGAAATGGACCAATATCTGAAAAAACACAAACTACAAAAACTCATTCAAGAAGGAAGAGAAACTGTGGATGATCTAACTATTAAATTAATTAGATTCATAGTGTGAGTATTTCCAACAAAGGAAGCTCCAGGACCTGATCACTTCTTTGGTGAATTATATCAAATATTTAAGGCAAAAATAACAATTCTATACAATCCAGAAAATGGAAGAGAACTGGCATTCACGACTTTCATCATTTCTTAGAGATCCTTCAAAGAACAACAAAAAAAGTGTTTATTTTCTTGATGAGATAAGACTCATCTTATCTTGCAATACCACATGGGTCTTTGACCCTCTCATATATATTACAGGGTCTTAGTGATCTTGATTTCAATTTTACTGATCAATTTCATTATCCTAAAAAGTGGTCAATCATTACTCATTGTTTCCAACTATACTAAGAAAAGAGACTAAGAGAATAAGAAAACAAAAAATGAGGGAATTGCCTAGCCGATAACATGATATTGAAATGAATCACTCCCCAGTCTCCTGATCGTACTGCCCAAAGTACACCAGCATCTTTCAAGAAAGTATAAAAGGAGACAGCACACTATCTTCATAGTTTTCTGTTAGTTTTCTTGAACACAGTGAGAAATTCAGAATGCTTATTTCATGCTCAAATGGCAGAAGGAAGAAAATTGAGATAAGAAGATGTTTCCCAATGATCAGACAAGCTAGAAGAGGAATGCACACAGGTTCACACTCCAGATTCCAGTGAGGATAGTGAAACTGATCATATAAGCCAGATCTCTTGACAAGTGAATGATAAATTTCTAAGAACAAAAGGGAAATTTGGTATTTTAAGTTCAGCTAGCCATTCAACAGGAAGGATCTGATCATACAATATTTGTGATAAGAAGCTGGAGCATTTAATTTTGCAAAAAGGACATGTGATGGTGTTGTTTCATTGTCTACGGTGTACAGTCACCAAAATGTACTGATGTGGGTTGTCAGGAGATACATGGACAGGCAGGTGTGTCTTAAACAAGGGAAGAGACTGGAAGGGAAGAAATGATATGAAAGTGAAACAAGTCATTGGACCGATCACTCTAATTGGTATTTATACATCTAAAAATGAAAATATTTGCAGTTATGGAAGAAACAAGATGGTCTTACTCTCTTCAATAAATTTACTACCTTCAAAGTTTTCAAAAGTATTGTGTTTTGATAATGCCGGTGGAAAGTGAGGGCCCAGAAGGCAGAGGAGCCCCAGCAAGAGGTTGGGATGGCTTCCAGAAAGGGATGGCACTGAGGTTTGGCTGGGGGAGGAGAGAGAGGCTGGTGTGGTGGTTGGGTGAAAGAGGGTGAGGTGTCTAGGCAGAGAAAGGGGCCCCTCCAAACAGGAACCCTGGGTTCACATTTCAGCCCACCACCCATCACCTGGGTCCTTTATCTGGAAAGTCAAGTAGTCGTGCCCTCCCCCTGCCCCAGGGTACTAAAGGCTATGTCTTCATGAAGCATGGGCATGGGGTCTGCCCATGGGAGGGTCTGGTTTTCTAAAGCAGTGCCTTAGTTGGGGTCTCTGTGCTGTCTCCACCAGACCCTTGGAGGCCACACTGGGTCTCCCTGGGCTGTAGGCTCTCCTCCTTTACATCCATCCTCTATTCCGGGGCTGCTGAAGGATCTTTCTGCTGTGCGATGTGATCCCCTCCCTCCACAGCACAAAATCCTCTCCTGTCTGCTGGAAAAGGATGAACTCCTTGGCCTGGTTCTCTGGTCCCTTCTCAGCTGGCCCGTCTGCCTCTCCAGGACTCCCCCCTGACCCCCCACCCGGTTCCCATGCATGCCACTTCCACACCCGAATCCTTTCCCCATTTCCCAAATGTGCTTGACATTCCCACCTCAGATTTTGTAAATGCTATTCTCTGGCCTTGAACCACCATCTGGTAGCCTGCACCTGACAAACTCCTACTCTCACCTCAAGATCCCACTCAGACATCCACTTTTCCTGTGTGCCTCAAGCAGGCTTAGCTGCTCCCACCTCTGTGGCACTCCAGACATCCTCACGTTTCAGCGTAGCTTTTTATTTTTGTCCCTGTCCCCTATACAGCTGTGATCTCCTTCAAAAGGAGCCTTATTCATCTCTGTATCACCTTGGCCTGGGGCAACGTCTAGCACATCGCAGACCCTCAGTAAATGTTTGTTGAATGAAGGCACACATACACATAAGAAGGCTGAGTCATTTGAATGGGAAGATGGTGCTTTGTGGTTGAAATTTTCTAGGTTCGTTCTGCATACATTCTCCAGAAAATTCTTTGGGAAGGATATTTTTGTATTGTTTTAATGTTAAGCAATCAAGTCTCATATTAAAACTCCTCAGAACTTGAGCAATTGGAAGCAGGTGTCCAATTCACATGCTATGTGATCATTTCGCTTAGAAAGAGACTACAGTTGTTTTCTCTCTGGCTGGCTTTTCTTAAAGTGCAGGCAAAATAAAACCAACGAATTCGAGAGAAAAATTAAAGAGCGATATCAGAGGGCCTCTGCAGCCTAGCCAAGTATCATGCAATCTGGCCCAGCAATGGGGGCTCCTGAGGGCCCCCCGCTGCAGGGAGCTCCCTTGCCTGGTGGAAGGAGGGGCCACCGGTACCTCAAGGGCAGAACAGCTAGTGAATGTTAGAACCATGCAGAAAACATGTCCCTGCATTGTCATAGTGGATGGTAACGCTTGCAGAAATAGTAGTAGTATTCTTCTAAAAATTGGTCAAGGAGTAGCTGAATGGCTTCTTCATTCAAGCCCATTGGCATTCAACAGATCTCAATGGTTTTGGCATTGCTGTTACAACTTAAGGGGGCATCCGCTGTCACTGGGGGAGATGGAGGACACAAATGGAGTTCCTGCCGCGCTGACATGCAGACTCCCCTCCTCGCTGGGAGGGAGGTTGTCATGGAGTGGACAGGGGCCTGGGGAGGAGCATCGCCTGGGAAAGGACTGGAAGGGTCTTTGCATCTTACAAACAGTTTGCACGGCTGACCCCAGATTTATGAAAAGAAGAATATATACAGTCAATCCTTGAACAGTGAGAGGGTTAAGAGTGCTAACCCCCACACAGTCGAAAATCCCCATGTAAGTTTTTTTTTTTAATTTTTTTTAAATTTTTTTTTTAAAGATTTTATTTATTTATTTGACAGAGAGAGATCACAAGTAGACGGAGAGGTAGGCAGAGAGAGAGAGAGAGAGGGAAGCAGGCTTCTCGCTGAGCAGAGAGCCCGATGTGGGACTCGATCCCAGGACCTTGAGATCATGACCTGAGCCGAAGGCAGTGACTTAACCCACTGAGCCACCCAGGCGCCCCTCCCCATGTAAGTTTTAACTCCTGCCCCAAATTACCTACCCATAGCTTAGTGTTGACTAGAGGCCTTACTGAGAATACAGTCAATTAGCCCCTATTGTGTTTGTTACATGTGTAATGTACTCTATTCTTACAATAAAGCCAGGGAAGAGAAAATGTTAAGAAAATCATAAGGAAGATAGGGGGCGCCTGGGTGGCTTAGTCGGTTAAGCATCTGCCTTCGGCTCAGGTCATGATCCCAGAGTCCTGGGATGGAAAATCATAAGGAAGAGAAAGCAAAGTTATAGTACCTTACTGTATTTATAAAAAAAAAAAAATCCATACTTTAAGTTTAACCTACAGAGTTGAAGCATCCTGTGCTGTTCAAGGGTCAGCTGTGTATGTATACGCTTACATTCATAAGAGAAGCCTGAAATGATACGCGGGTTCCATCAATTGCCATAAGGGGTTCTGTGGTGCCAGTTCACATGGATTGCATGGGCTGCCATGTTCATGCCTGGCCAAGTGTTCTCTTGACAAGTATTAGTGGGCAGCCTCCCATGTGGCCCAGCACAGCTCAGACAAAGGGCAGGGTGCCCAGAGGTCTCAGAAGGCTGAGCCCATACATCCGATCCCCCACTTTATAAAAGAAAAAACGTAAGTGCATGTCTCTATTTGTGTGCCTCGAAAGAAGACTGGCCTGATTCCCAGTGAAATGCCAACACGAGGCTCATGGGCAGCTAGATGAGGTCATACTGTCTCATCGGCGCCTATAATTTCTAGCTTTTTTACATTGAATGCATTTTCCTTTTGTGATTTTTCTGGAACCACCAAAAAAAAAAAAAAAGACAAAATAATTGCTTCCAGGGGGCAAGTCTGCTCCCCACCTGCCGTGGGCCCAGCGGGAGCATGGGACAGGGCACGGGCAAAGGCACTGAGGCCCTCTTACCTAATGAGTCTCTGAGGCGCATCATCCATCCTGAATGGTCTCTTCTCACACAGATTTCGAAATTCCCGATAATTTAGAGTGACGCTGAGTCTCAAGCCAAGAAGGCCCAGGAAACGCTCAAACTCTTCGTCTTTAAGATTGAACAGTAAGTGCAGTAGCAATCTGTGAAGATCATGCGTGTTGATGATGCCGTCCCTGTCACTGTCTATTTTAAAGAAGGCAGAGTAGGGGTCCTAAAAACAAAATGCACATGTCAAAGCACTTCCTTCTGAACCCCGATGACAGCACTTACAACCCCACACAGACGGACTCTTTTCCAAAATGAGGAAGGGGCGGCGTTCCCACTCCTGCTTTTGGGAGATCTCACTCCTCCAGGAAAATCCTTGCCATGATACTTCTTTCCCAGGAAATGATACACCATGTTCTCTGGTGGCCTTTTTTTTTTTTTTTTTTTAGATTTTTTTTTTTTTTTTTTGACAGACAGATCACAAGTAGGCAGAGAGGCAGGCAGAGAGAGAGGAGGAGGAGGCAGGCTCCCTGCTGAGCAGAGAGCCCAATGTGAGGCTCGATCCCAGGACCCTGGGATCATGACCTGAGCCGAAGGCAGAGGCTTTAACCACTGAGCCACCCAGGCGCCCCTCCGGTGGCCTCTTTTAATGCAAAGAATCTAGGGAAAGGGACAAGAAAGGCTTATCCTTCTCTTCCCCTATCTCTGTGTTTATGGTACTGCTCCTTCCAGCACTGGAAGTAAGAGGATGCTGGAGCTTTCAGGGACACAGACACATCTAGATATCAATGATTCTACAGAAGTTTCATGATGTTTGGTGACTTCTGTCTATAGGAGAACAAGTGCAGTACTGGGGGGCTCCCCGGAGGCCATCCAGAGGCCATGGCCTGATTCTTGAGGACCGTGCCGAGGCACCAGTCCTGTCTGAGCTTTGCATGCCTGCTGTCCCCCCAGGATGTTGCACAGGTGCACCTGCTGGGTCAGTGGGACTGCGGGAGGGCATGGCCGTCCCTGTCCTGCAGATGAGGAGGAGCCTGGGAGCGAACATGGGATTTAGAGGCTGTGTGGCACTACTTGGAGGCAGGCTGTTCAATTTCAAATCCCAGCTCTGCCACTTCATTTTGGGGTCACCTTAGGTGAGAGCTTTGACCTGGCCACGTTTCCTTTTTCTAATCTGTAAAATGGGGATCGTGAAAGTCCCTACTCCCCAGGCGGTGGGGCGGGTTGAACAGGCTAATGTATGCCAACTGCCTGGCATGTTTTCCAAGGGCCAAGCATGCTGTCTCTTATTGGTACTGCTGCCTGGCACCCGGGCTCTGAACTGGCTCTGTCTCGGCTGATGGCCGTGCCTCCCGCGTATGCACTTCTGCGTCTCAGGCTTGGAAAGTCAACGCGATGGCCCCAGCACCCGCGGTCTCCACCAGTACCTGACGCAGCCCCCACCCGTGGGTCCACCTGGTGACTCCCGGGGCGCAGCTGTGCTCATACCTGCACGTCCCGGGAGTTGCCTTATTTATCGCAAAGCGAGACCCACTAGGACTCAAGCGTCCAGTCCAGATGTTTGGGATTTTACGGAGAGGTCTGTCTGCACTCCTGCATTTACTCAGCCCCTCCTGCGTGCCGTCACTGTGCTGAGTGGGCTGGGGACCAACTTCCAATGCTGCCCCTGCCTCGCAGGGCACCACCATCCGGCAGGCAGGCACCTGTGTCACCACCGCCGGGGACTTGCTCGGGGTGCGGGCCGCCTCCTTGCTGCAGATTCCTGTGACACTGTCGGCGCCAGCCCCCCCCCCCTTCAAGCTCACATCTGCAGGGGCGTTGGGGCATCCCCGCTTGTACGTCAAACCAAACAAGCCCCAAGTCAGGTCCCTGACCCCCAAGCCCCTGCCCTCAACTTGCTCCTCCTCGGCTTTCCCACCTCTGCAGCTGACGGCGCTTTCTTCCAGCCGTTCAGACCACAAACCTCGGCGTTATCCCTGCCCATCCTTTCCTCATACGGGCCACAGCCAGCTTCTCCCCGTTCCACCGCCTCTCCCCGGATTCCACAGGAAGCTCACAAGGGGCTGGAAGCCACCCCCACCCCCCCAACTGTTGCCACCACTGGCTCGCACAGTGGCAGGGGTGATCCCACCACAGCTCAGACCGGCACCAGGTGCACCTCTGTTCACCCCGCTGGCTCTCCGCCGCTCGCAGGGTCCAGTCCTAAGTCCTCCACCACAGCCCCTAAACCCGGCGACCCCTCTGCCCTCATTTCCTTTCCCTCACTGTCCTGAATGTGCCAAGCCTGCCTTGGGCATCTCAGGGAATCCCCCACGGTACCTGCACCCTTCAGCACGTCTGCTCCAACGTCCCCTGTCAGGGAGCATTTCCTGACCCCTGCTCTGGACAATAGCACCCCGATTGGTCCCTGACACCCATCCTGCCCTTTTTCTTCATAGAACATGTCACCACCTGACACACTCGAGATTTGTTTGTTCACTGTCTGCTCCCTTTCTGGAAGGAAGACGTGTGATGAGGGCTCTGATCCGTTCCCTGTATCTCCAGCTCAGAGCGGGGTTTCATCAGTACGCACGGAATGAAGCTGGTGGGTCTGGAGATGGCGAGTGTTTCCTGAGCACCTATTATGTGACAAGCATTCTGCTGGGCAGACACACACTGTAACTACCGCACGGTCCCTGACATCAGAGTTCACACACAGTCCAGTGGGGGCAGAAAGGCCTTCAAGCCCATGACAGCAAGTCAAGGGTGGAAGGTGCTGAAAGTCAGGCGGGAGAGCCATGCTCACTGCCGGCCTGAAGATTGCTAATTTTATTGGAGTCGCACAGATATCATCTTTACTAGACATGAGGCTTTCGCTGAGCTTCTCCCCACATTAGACTGCTGGTTTCTCCATCTGTAAAATGGGGATGCTGATGCCTACCTGATAAGGTAGAGTAAGGACTTAAACACATGAGGCCGCGTAGGCAGTCCTTCCAGTTCACTGTGGATGATTCAGGAACAGCTCAGCCCTAAATGTCTCAGAGGATTACAAGACCACACACACTTGGGCTAGGAGGGGAATGGACAGCAGCTGATCTCCCCACAGATCTGAAGGCGAGGGGAAGGACGGAGCACATAAGAAAGATCAGAGCTTGGCTGGCAGTTACCTGATCAGAGGGGGTTGGACTGGCAGTCCGGGCAAAGGAACAGAATGTGCAAAGACATGAAGGTGAGGAAGAAGCCTGCTGGTGGGCAGGGAGGAGGGGGTCAAGGTGCAGCTAGAGAGGCGGCCCCAGCCAGTGCAGAGCCAGGGGGCCCGCAGGCCAGTCAGGCAGGACCGGGGCTGGTCCTAAGGGGACCAGCAAAGGGGATGCTCTGATCAGGACCACGTGCTGAGGCCAGCCTATAAGGTCTCATGTCGAGGACAGACCATGAAGTGGTCCCATTTGTGTGTGTGTATATGGGGGGTGGTAAATCCTGATTGTTTTAAAATATACATCTGAACCCATGGACACATGCCTGACCCTGCAGAGACGTTGTCCTGGCGGTGAGCCCCCAGCTGAGGGAGCCCGCAGGGGCCACAGAGAATCCGTGGTCAGGTTATGTCCCGGGTCACCCAGGGGTTCTCCAGGCCTGCTTTCCTCACCACTGTCAGGGGGAGAAGATATCCTTTATTTGGTCACAATGAATTATTTCCTCAGCTCTTCATGGTTTTTGGCCTGAGCTCTGGATACGTGACTAACTCGCCTGTGACCCCAGCTGAGCACTGAGATGGCCTCATTTGGCACAAAATCACTGTCCAACAGCAGCAGCGGTTGTAACAGTATTCTAAACTGATACAAGTTGGGTTTTTCATTATTGATGAGGAGAGATGTTTGAGAATTTCTCATGAATAGGAACTCAATAAAATAAGTAAAGTGACTGTCCCTTCCCATTCAAAAATCAAAGCACACACTTTGCCTCGTTCACGCCCACCTGTGAGGACAACAAGCAAACTGGCAGTGACCCCAGATGTCACCCGCCTCCTGGTACAGACCACGCACACTCTGGCAATTAGAGGTTCACTTCTTTGTCTCACCACTAGATTATAAACTCTTGGACTAAAGATCACCAGGAAATATGAGACATGTGTGCACTGTCACCAAGCTTCATGGAGACCAAAGGTAGGAAAACAGTGGTGCTGGCACAGAGCCTGGCTTTCCCCACTGAGTCCCCCCACTGGGGAAGGTGTGCAGGGGCGACAGGTGGAGGGAGAGGCTAGAAAAAGGAGTCTGGCTTGCAAGAGAGTGGGTGAGTTGGCGCCCCAAGTAAGGACAGCAGAGGGGTGCTTGCCTGGGACCACTCTGGGCCACTCCAGCCCTCTGCTGACAGGCACAGAGGGAACATTGGCTCCCAGGGTCTCTCTGCCCCCCTTCTGCCCTCTCACCCTCAACCAGGACTTCCTTCTTTAGAAACCAGGCTCTCGACCCTCTACCTGACCCTGGCCTCCTCCTGCTCCCTGGGGCTGGGCATTCGCTCAGACTGAATTCTGAGGACCCAGGCCTTCTCTGCATATGCTCATGGGGACCGCAGCTTTTCAAACCAAGAATTAGGATGCAGGGTCTGACGGCTGGACAGAACATTCAAAGTCAGAACCATCCTGCAAATCCAAGCCAGACAAGTCCTCATAAATACATTTATTTTTAAATGGGAGCTTGGTAACCAAAATGCATCTCCGATGGCAGTCAGTGCGGGGAGGAGGCTCCAGAAGCACAGAACTCTGCGGGCATGAGCTCCAGCCCCAGCGTGCTCCCTACCCTCCTCTTCTGGACTCGCCACCTTCTCGCCTACGTGCTCCTGTGCACCGTCGGACCTCCACCCCGTAGCGAATATGTCAGCTTATTAAATTGATCTTCCCCCTTTCATTGCTCTCTTTTCCTTTGCGCCACAGACGCAGTTAGCTTGTTCTAAGCCCGTCTCTGTGTCTAAATGGCTGCTATCTACTTCCCCCATCTTACCCATTCCAGTTCCCACATGCAACCCATCCTACCAACCTGTAAGCTTTTCCCTGAAGCCCATGACCTGTCTGCCACCTCCCTTGAGCAAGCTCCCTCTTCTCGTGTTTGCTCCTTCCTTTTTCTGGCCAGCACACGCTGGGAGTTCAGTATTTGGTTCAGGGCCCACCTCCTCCAGGAAGTCCTCCTAAGTGTGGTCTTTTCCCTGTGCCCCCATGGCAGGCTACCATTCCCTCTACAACAGGCGATCCCATGGGTCGCAACTCCCTGTTCACCGTCTGTGTCTTAGACTGGATGGAGCTCCTACCTTTTAGTAGACACTCCGGCCTATCCTAAATGCGTCCCGCTCATCTGGTGAGCGAATGGGTGGCATGAAGAGGCCGGATGAATGGGTCCTGCATTCCCTGTAACTCGGGTTGCCCAGACTGTCCCCACCCCCATCCTCTCCTTACTTCTCCAAGGCCTTTGAGAGGCAGAAGGCAGAGCCAGCAAAGCAGCAGCCCAGAAGGACCTCAGGGAGGGGGAAGGGAGAGCAGAGCGAAGTCTGAGTACCCCACCCCGGCAAGGAGAGAAGGGGAGAGCCTGAGTCTGTGGAGAGCAGCGCTGTGTCCCGTGATGAGCAGGACATGACGGGCTCCCAGAGTCACAGCCCGCACAGCTGAATGGCTGGGAGCACAGGGGACAGTGTCCAGATAAGCTAAATGGTAGACAGGTCATAATTTACCCGGAAGGCTTCCTTCAGTCTCTGGGGGAACTGCTTCAGGCATTCTTCAGCGGTTATAAAGTCACTGTCTAAATTATTCTTTGAAAGAACTGGAGGTTGCAGTGGGGCTGATTCTGGCCCATTCATTTTAGCATCTGAAACAATGACATAAACCAGAAGACTTCCGTTAGTGGCGTGCCTACCTCTCTTTCTGTTGTGACCCTGGATCTCTACCTGCCCCAAATCCAGCCAGAATACCCGATGGGAATAAGGCTCTGGGAAGTGAACTTTGCATTGACTTGGTTATGATCTGGTTTCTTTCCCTTCAGTTTCTTGGACATTGTCCCATCACTGCCAGAAGGACTCATTCTCAGGACGGAGCCACACTCTCGGCCAGCACGTGGCAGCAACTCCATGCCCGTTCTTCCAGCTGGGCAGGACCACATCTTACTCATCTCTCCATCCCCAGAGGCAGTGAATGAACACTCTTGCCTGGTTTTGGTTCCTAGACTCATGCCCTAAACCTAGTGATGTGGAAGTCAATCAACCTTTGATAATCCTCCAGGTGTTTCCTGACTGCTCATCTGCTGGGCCCTGTACGAGGGGCCTTCAAATATTTGCTGGTCCTTTCAACAACCTGAAGAGGTGGCTTCTCTTCTTGTGCCTCATTTACATGCAAGGAAATCCATTATTTTGCCCATTTTACATATGAGGAGATGGAGGCTGGGGTGGGGGGGGGTTCCTCCCAACTTCCCCAAGGTCACAGAGTTTATGGACAGCAACACTGAACTCTGGCCCACCAGATTACAGAGCCCGGCAGGCTAATTACTGAGTTAGGCCCTCTCCCCCCCCCCCAAACAGAGGAAGAAACCATAATTTCTACTTAAAAAACAACCCACTTCCATCAGGTTGGGATAACATGAGTGTGGCCTTGTCTCAAGCCGGGCTATACACCTAGGCTTGGTTTAGATGTGGTTCTCTGCACGTGTTGACACCAACCTCTCCCCACTGCTCAGCTCTGCAGGATGGATGGTGGGCAGAGCATCTGGAGTTGGTGGGCGTCCTACGGTCCAGTCTTGAACTTGGCTTCTACCTCACCTCCACCTGGGCTTGGAGTGGCCTCTCTCAGGTTCACTATTCATGGCAGATAACACCTTCCCCTGCTGCTTAACTCCCCTCTGCCGTGCGCACCCCAACCCCTGACCTGGGGCCAGCCTGGGGCCTAGGTCTCTTACCCCCACCCCGTCAGCATCTGGCTGGGTAGGGAGATAGGCAGTGCTGGGGGACTGCTTGGAGACGGGGGGGGGGGGGGCAGGACAGGGCAGGGAGGAAGCCAAGAGCAGCTGATGGCTATTGAGTCACATTTCCATTCTGCAATGCCCCCGCTGCCCCGGGATGTGGGGCGAGTGACTGACTCACCCTGGGGGCCCACTTTCCTCAAGTGAAAGATGAACTCACCTGCACACCAGAAGCACTGAAATAAATGAGTTCCTTTTCCTCCTTTTTGTTCTCCTTCAAAAATGTCAAAACATACACCCCAAGGGTCAACATTCTAAAATCCCATGGCTTCTCGAATTGCCTTTTTCCTCCCAAGTGGGACCTTCCCTCCCCTAAAACAGGCCCATCAATGCTAGTCTGCCATGGTCAGAAGGGACCCTGGCATTTTCCCTGTGAGGAGTCCCAGCTTGCCAGTGTCTCTAGGGGAGACCCATCACCCCGCGCAGTCATCTCCCAGACTCCCAGCCCCTATCTGGCCTGCAGTGTATTGCAGCAAACAAAAGAGATTCCGTCATGTATTTGTGTGATTTTTGTAGCTTTCCTAGAGGGTTTATTTGTCCTTCTTAAACTTCATGAAGAGTGGAGACCAGGGGGAGGATAACACGGCAGAGAGGTGGGAGGCTGGCTGGTGGTCATCTCTCTGCTGAGTGTTGGGGCGGGGGAAGAAGAACAAGAGCAGGGGGCAAACAGGAGGGCCTCCCTCACCGGGGCCTGGCTGTGAATTTCCTGGCAACGGCTTTGGGGCAGGGGAAGGGGAGGGCCAGCAGCGTGGTGATTGTGGTGTGTCCCTGAATCTCTTAGGATCTCTGCATCCTTCCCTGCAGAAAAGGGGAAGGACACTGGCCTGGGTGGTGCATGAGTACCACTAACCACAGACAAGCAGGATCTCTTCTCAGGAGGGAAAATATAAAAGGACAGGAAGCGTGATGGAAGGAGCATGGGCTTTGGAGCAAATTTTAGAAACCATTTGGGCTCTAAGTCTGTAGAAGGCTCTGTCGGGCAAACTCACAGTTTGGTTTAGTGAAAAGAAAAGGCCGAAACACAGTCAGACAAAAATCAAACAAAAATGTCTGTTTCCAGTCTTAGAACACACTGTTTCCTCGTCTCAGCTCACACTACTTTCCCCCAGCGGCCTCGAGGCACCGCTCGAAAAGCCTGGCAGTGCCACCAGCCGCGTCCCAGCAGGGCTGGCGCTAGCGATTAGCTACCTTCAAATCCTGCGGCCAAATCAAGGTAACTCATCCCGTCTTTCTTATATGCTATTTTTGCCGTCAGCCGAGCAAGCTGGTCGTCATCCACAGGCATTCCGCTAGCATCCAGCACCTGGAAAGGAAGAAAGGGAAGGAAGAGGCCGGTAGGTTGCCCCAGGCTCCCTGCTGCCTGAGCCCCTCTGGCCCTGCCGTGGGCTCACCACCGCCAGGGCCCCTGGGTTCCAGCCTGTGATTGTTACTCGTCTGACTCCACCCACTGGCTCCCTGTGGGCGGGGCCAGGAAGGGGTCCCCGGCTCCCTGACCCAGGGCAAAGTTTGTTTGCTGAGCAAGTGAGTGAACAAAGCAATAAGTGGGCTCCCAGCCTTGGGCTCAGTGGGCCGGCCCTGCGGGTTGCAGTCAGTGCTGCCAACCTTTCCAAAGGCCACGCTTTCCAAGATACCCAAATTCACATCTGCTGGGACTAGCTGTGCGTTTCGATCTCCTAAAGTGAGATTTATATTCACGTTCGTCGAGGAAACACGAACAAAGTCCAGCAAGGTGGTTTGAGGGAGGAAAACGAAAGTTTTTATCAAAGTTTCATTATGATCCAGTTTAAGCTGCAACCTCCTGTGCTTTTTTGTGGGGAGGGACCATCCGTGACCCTCTCTCCTCCCCTCATGTGAGCGCACTCCCTGAAAGTCATCCGCCATCCCTTCCTTCCACCGCACGGAAACTACCGCTTACCAGTGGTTTCCGTTTTGTGAGTGTTGGGCAGGTGGAGGGACAAATGAGAAAATGTACTTCCCTGCATCGCACTTAGTGAAGCAGAATTATCTAGATGATGCCTTCCGAGGAGAAACTGATTAGCTGGGCTGCTCAAGGAGCCCATGATGCCGGGACTCCTCTGTCAGGGGCCAGTAGGTCAACAACCTGGCCAGTGTTACCTGCCTGCAGGTGAATCCCTCCAGAAGGGATGCTGAGAGGAATATAGGGAGGACAGAAGATAACAACCCTCCTGCTCTCAGAGCACCACAACCTAAATTAGAAATATGTCTCTCTTCCAAAAAAGGACATTGAATCACACTTGGAAACGTGTGCATCTAAGGGACAAAGACATCCAGGGTGGTTGACCTGGCCTGGGACAGGTGAAAGAAATCCGTCTGGGAGAGCAGAGTCTGGAGACGGGTTTGAAGGAGGGTCTGTGTTTTCGGAGGGGAAGGGGGCAGGGGATGAATAGACCAGCTGTTCACATAGGTCAGGGGCTCTGGTGCCACAGGAAGCTAGAGTCAGTTGAAGAGCAGAGGACAGCAGGGTACATTCTTTGGAGGAAGCTGAAGAGGGAAAGGAACAGGGGATGAGAGGAGACAATGCTCCTCACCACCATCATTATCATCACACCATCACCACCACCATCATCACCATCATCCATCACCACTGTCATCATCACCATCATCATCACCATCACCATCACCACCATCATGCTTACTGCCTGTTCCATGCCAGGACTGCGCTGAGGTCTTTACAGATACAGAGCCTCCTGCCTCGCCCTCTTCAGACTAGAACTGCTGAATGTACACCCCCGGAGCTGCAGCAGGGTATCCACAGCTCGCGTGCAGTCACTGGTTCCTTCTGTTGGGGGCATCCTTCTTGGTGTGCGGGACTAGGACCCAGGGAGTTGGCACCATTGACTTGTTCTTATGCTCACTATCGGTGTCAGTAATGAGTGGAAATGTGACAGTGGCTTGTCAGGCCCTGGCCTTGGCTTGGCCGTGTGCATGAGTTAGAGTAACAGGCTGCAGGAAGTGTCTGGTGCGGGAGCGGAAACCGAGCGAAAAGGGAACGGAATGCAGGTGCGGTGGTGTTGCCTGCAGGGGCTCGGTGCAGAGCAGCACTGGAATCCAAGACGATCCCAAAGGCCCGCATGGGGACTGGAGCAGGCGGCGCTGGCTGGGAATTGGGACGGCTCTGCGCCATCTGGACGCGCACCCTGTCCTAGCTCTGTTGGGGAGCCTGGCCCAGCACAGGATGGCATGAGCGTTTTGATGGAAAGCTGTGGCCCACACAGAAGGACCCAAGCGGCGGGGGACTCTGAAATGGATAGATTGGTTGCTTTCTTTGAAAAGTAACTTTATATTTTGAAAACAATTACACATGAATTATTCATTGCAAATTCCTCTTGCACAGTCCTTTCACAAAAACATATGTAACGGATAGTCAGGAAATGTCTGTAGGCAAATGTTTCACAGCCTGGAGGCTTGTGAAGCAGCACGGAGGTTAGGCATGCCTTGAGCAGCCTGTCCAGAGGTTGCGGGCGTGCCACCGCCGACGGGCACAGAGCGGCACGCAGGACACAAAACCCAGCGGGGGTGCTCGCCAGAAGAGGCACCAGGCACTTTGCAAACACGCGTGTTTCTGGAGCTTCCTTGTGCACACTCTCATTTCTAAGATGAACGCAGCAAATCAACTAGATTTATCAGAGCCCTTGGAGGCAACTTACCATACCATGTACGCCTAAACTGCAGCATTTATAAAGCAGATTTCAAAACATTTAACCATTCAAGTCCTTTCTAGGAGGCATGTCCCTAAGGAAGTTTCTCAAAGAGTGACAAGCCATTGGCCTGGCATATTCTGATTACAAAATCGTCATTCCCCCCCCCTCCCCTGGGATGTACCCTGGATTGCAGACGGGCTCTTCCACAAGAGGCCACATCACTCCCGGGGAATATCTCTGGCTCTCGGTGGAGGAAGACATGTGGCCCCGAGTAGGCGCCACGATGAGAAGCTGGGTGAGTGGCTCGGTCTTTCCCAGAGCAGCCACTGCAGAGCATCCCCAAACAGAGACACCCACTCGCATCTCCGCGTGAGGAATACTTGCTCACTATGCCTCTTTGCGTCATCTTTTTGGTGGTTGCCTGGGGATTATAATATATACACCCCTACCTTTCCACAGGCTACCCAGAGTTCATACCAACCACATCACATAAAATGAAGAAACCCTTGTGACCATATTTGCCTTACCCGGCCCCTGCCCTCTAAGCTATTGTTGCCATTTGTTCCACGTAATAGATTATAAGATTATAATACATTATAATACATAGATTATAATAGATATATAGTATATAATATATATATATGCCAATATATATAATTGGCATATTATATATATGCCTATATACATATACACATATATTATAACAGATATCTAGTATATAATATATAATCTATAAAATAGGCATATTATATATATATATATGAGATATCTATTATATATAATAGATTAAAAGATTATAATACATAGATTATAAGCCTGAGACAACATGAAAATGTTTGCTTTAAGCACTTACATGCATTTTTAAAAGATTTTTCCATTAATCAATTTCAGACAGAGAGGGAGAGCACAGAGGAAGAGGGAGAAACAGACCCCCCCCACCGAGCAGGGAGCCCAACACGAGACTCGATCCCAGGACCCTGAGATCATGACTTGAGCCGGAGGCAGGCACTTCACCCACTGAGCCACCCAGGTGCCCCCATATGCATGTTTTAATTACAAAAAAATAGCCTTCTATATTTAATGGATATGTGCCATTTCCAAGGTTCCTTATTCCTTCTTGGTCATCTGAGCTCCATCTAGGACCAAACTCCTTCATCCTGAAGAGTTTCCTCAGCCATTTCTTGCAGCGATAAAAACCTCTTGCATGAGAACATGGCCGGTGGTGGGTGTTGCCAGGGACAGCGGCTCAGCAGTGAGAGTTTAAGGTGACAAGTATCTCGACCAGAGTCCCAGCTCTGATCTCCTCATGCCAAGGGCCAGAGCGGGCCTCACAGCTGTCCACGCTCCTTCCTGCCTCCAGGTGGTGATAGAAACTTCACAGGTGTCACTGAGAAAGAGAATTTGACTGAAGATCTACAAGGTGCCGGCCACTGTACCAACTTGACTTTCATAAGTCATCTTAGTTAAACCTCGCAGTGCTCCTCAACGAAATATGACCAATTCCATCTTACAAATGAGGAGATCAACATTTAGGAAGGAAGCTAACTAAGCCACCTGTTTCCTGGAAAGACACAGCTGTAAGTGGCGGAGCGAAGCTGTGGACACATGCTAGCGGGACACTGCGGGACAGCAGCATCTTGTGACGCAGCTCTGGGGAAGCCTGATGGCATCCACTCCCACCTCATCCTTTACAGATGAGGAGCCTGGAGCCAGGGGAGCACAGGAGTAGTGGGCAGACACCCCAGTAACTCAGGTGTGGGTTACTGCCCAGAGAGGCTTGGTGGCCAGTGACAACAACCCAGCACTGGTGACTGAAGTCTGCATTCACTGTTGAGGCTTCGGGCTCTAGAAATAACGGGCAATAGTGGTGTCTTCTGCACAGTGGCATGCTGGGAAGTATGTCACTCCCCATTCAGATGACACAGCCCACACAGCCCGCAGAGGACACCATGGAGACTGGGTATGGGTGTTCCCTGAGCCTCTACGTTCCACGTCTTTGGAACAGGCTTGCAACAGGAACAGGGACTCCACAAGCCAGCTTCTGCCTGATAAACATCCAAAGCCCAGTGGCTGGTGTGAAAACAAGCCTTTGCACTCACGCTCATGGATGTGAAGGTCGAGGGCAGTCTGGCGGATGTAAGATGGGTCCGGCCAGGTGATCCAGGCCGTGGGCTGACTGAGCTCGGCATCAGGCTGCGGGCCGGCTTTAGGCCTGTTTCAGGTGTGTTCATGCTGGGGCTCAAACTGAAGGGACAACAGCTGCCCTGGGAAAGCTCTTCTACAAGCAGATTGCTGGGGCACAAGGCCAAGCTAAAGCGCACAGCAGATCTAAGGCTGCTGCTCAGGTCACATCTGTCACATGCCGTGTCAAAGAAAGCCACACGACCAAGCCCAACGTCCCTCGGTAAGGGAAGAGTCCCCTGAGATGGTAGAAACAGAGGAGCTGGGGTAGAGAGAGGATAATGACAGGTGCACGAGCTCTCAGGGCCTTTGCAGCTCTTTACATCTAGGAAATTCCATATTCCACAATGCTGTGACCACTGGAAAGATACTGTGATCATGATCTGACCACACCTCAAACCTAGAAATTTCTAGTCCATAGGCCAGATCTGTCTGGCCCACCTAACTCTACCTAATCCCCTGGCGATGGTACCGCACCACATTCTCAAAAGCAATCCTTCCTTCCACCTTAACACCCAACGAGGACTTTCAGACAGAGCAATGGCTTGTCAGCAGTGATCCCTGAGTTGTAAAACAGCGGTTTTTCTTTTCTTTCTTGTTGCAGGTATGATGATGGCAATGATGATTTGCTTTAGACTTTTATAAAAATACATTATCCCCACAGAACCCAAGAAGACTAAAATTGTGTCCTGATGGCTCAGGAGGACAAAATGCTGTACCAAAATCAACCTTCAAAATTGTGAAATGAGACAGCCTCAGTGTGATCTGACAGCTTTTCAATGTCAAGGGGGAATTCCAGGTGTAAGGAGGAAATTGGCCAGACGTGTAATTTTAGAGGGCAAATATCCAGAACCTGCTCATTCTTGCATACATGTGTAAAATCTTAGGGTGTTCCGTGGCAGAAGAGTAACAGATTATGAGGATGGAAGATAAGAGCAGATGAGCCACTCCTCCTCAGAGGAGGCTGTCCTCAAGCTGTAGTGTTCGGTCTGTTGTCCAAAGGGCAAGTGCGTGCAAGCTTTGAGGCCCAGAGCTGAGCACCGAGTCAAGTGTGGCGGGAGAAGGGACCTGAACAGCCACACTTCCCTTGGGAATGAAAGGCTCTGTTTTTCCCCTTCTGCACATTCCATTATGTTCTATCTTCTTGATTTCAAAAGCACATTTTTATACATAAATTTAATGTAGTCCATTGTGATCTTAATAATACATTTGGGGGGGTCCTAATAATGCAAATGAATGAAGTGTTTATGGAGAAATGTAAACATGGCCTCAGAAAATGTGAAAAGGAAGAAAAATGAAAAAATATCAGTTTCACTAATATATATATATATATATATATATATATATATATATATATATATTGCATTGATACAGAAATGATGTGAAAATGTGAAAAGGAAGAAAAATGAAAAAATATCAGTTTCACTAATATATAGATATATTATATATATATATATATATATATATATTGCATTGATACAGAAATGATGTAGAGATCAGTGTAACAAATGGAAATCTCCAGACTTAGACCCACATATAATGAGAATTTTACAAATGACAATACAGAAGAAATACAGAAGAACCCTATCTTACACCATACACAAAAATTAATTCTATATTGATTAAGCATTTCATTCAAAAAAATAAAACAGTAAAATTCTTGCAAGAAAGTTTAGGAGATTATCTATAAAATATGGGAAGGGAACCTGGGGACTAGAGCTCATGACACTTTATTAACCAAAACCACAAATCCAGATATTTTTTTTTAAAAAGGAAAAAAAAAAAAGGAAGGACAGGAAAGAAGACAAATATATTGGGTCATACAATACTTTATAACTTTTAATGGAAAGATAAAACAAAAGACAAATGACAGATTTTAAGATATATTTGTAGTACAGAAAACAAAGTGTTGCTCAATTAACTAATTCAACAGATTTTTTTGGACACCTGTACACCACATTGTTGTTGACGGCACTATGAATACAAGAGTGAACCCAAGGGCCAGGCCCTACTGATGGGACCTTCAATGGAAACAGGGTCTTTGCAGACGTAATCAAGCTCAGATGAGGTCATACTGGATTAGGGAGGGCCCTCAATCCAATGAATGCAATCCCATAAGATGGAAATCTGGATCCAGACACACAGAGAGGAGGCACCAAGTAAAGACACAGAGACACCAGAGGAAGATGTCAGATATTGAGTAATGGCCGCTACAAGGCCAAGGAATGCCAAGGGACCGCCGGCAACAATCAGAAGCTGGAATAGTCAAAGGAAGAATCCTCCTCTGCAACCAGAGGAGCATCGTTCTGCTGACACCTTGATATTAGACTTCTGGCCCCAGAAATATTCTCTGAGAGAGAATAAATTTCTGTTGTGTTAAGCCATCAAGCTTGTGGGTAATTTTTTTACAAGTCCCTAGGAAACTGACACACATATATGTGCCCACTTATTCTAATAATCGTCCTGATGTAGCTACTACTATGATTTCCATTTTAGGGATAAGGAAACCGAGGCCCAGAGGTTTGCCTAAGGTCACATGGGTATTATGTGATTCCAGCTCTGGTGGTCTGGCTCCAGAGTTCACATTTTAAACCAAAACACTATAATGCTTTTCAAAATTGATGGGGTTCATTAAAAGAATATTTATTGAGCACTTATGTGCTGGCCCCCTTTTTAGATGCTGAGGATGGGGCAGAGAATGGAAAAGACACAGATAACTGTCCCTGTCAAGCCCACATCTCAGTGAGGGGGAGAGGACTACTGGGAAGCAATGCCCTCAGGAACGAAGCAGGCAGGAGCCAGTCAAAGGGGAAAGTGTCAGAGAAGAGCTGTGGAAACTGGGAGGGCAGAGGCTGGGGTCTAATTAAGAGATATATAGAGCCCTGCAGGGAAGAGAGTTCCAGGGGTCAGAATCCAGAGGATAGGGGTAAACTTGAAACTCAAAACCTTCTTATGAGCATAGGATAAATAATGGTATCTATAATAAACATCTCTTAAACATTGACAAGAGGGCAAAAGATATAAATAGGCAAGTCACAGTGGAACAAATCCTAATAACAAAAAAAAAAAAATCACACTTTTACTGTCAAGGAAATAAATATAAAGTTAAACTGAGCTATTACTTTAAAACTACCAGACCAGCAAAATTTAAAAGAGCTATAATGCCTATTGCTAACACGGGTTGGAAAAAAGATACTCTATTACATAGCTATCAGAAATAGGAACTGTGATAGTGTGTGGTCTTAAAAAGCAAACAGGGGCACCTGTGTGGCTCATCTGGTCAAGTGTCCTACTTGATTTTGGCTCAGGTCATGATCTTGGAGTTGGAGATCTAGCCCTTGCATCTAGCTCTGCACTCTGCTAGAGTTTCTCTCTCCCTCTGCCCCTCCCAACCCACCACAATCCCCCCTGTCTCAAATAAATAAATAACCTTTTTAAAAAAGCAAACAGACAACGTGTTTATAATATTATGTTAGACCAAGCAGTCCCACTCCTGGGATTCCCTTCCATAGAAATAAAAACATCAGTATGTAGAGACACCTAAAGAAAGATAGTTTAAAGAGATTTTAAAAATGAAAAGAGAAAAAAAAATTAAAAGAGAAGTGAATGCCCATCAGAAACAGAATGGTTGGTGTTCAGTGTGTTGGAACACTTTTCCTTGCAGAAGGTCTATTGCTTCCTTTGAGAATCAACAGAAAAGTCAGATAAATACAGCAAAACATCTCTTTGAATAGAGAGAGCAGCTGAGGCAACCAGGACTCAAAGGCAAAACAGTCTGAGAAGAGAGGAGAACCCTCAGAACCTTCACTCATGCCTTTGGGAGCAAGGCAAGAGGCTCAGCCTGGGGCTGGTGGCCCAGGCAGATGGCCACTACCAGCAGGTGGAGAAGCCAACAGAACTTATGATGAATTCAAGGGATCTGACATCCAAACCAGAGGATTTCAACAGATTCCTCATGAGAAGGAGAAGCAGACAACTGAGCCCAACATTTCCAGTTATACCCTCAAGATCTTGCTGAGTTTGGGAAGGTGTGTGGGACAGAAGACTAAGAATCAAGGCAGAAAGCCAAATTAGATTTTTTTTTTGTCAGCTTGTGGTCCTGAGAAAATAAAGGTTTGAGTTCAGGATTTCTCAGGAGCAGGACTCAGAGAATAACCCAGGTTCTGAGTTAACAAACTTTGGAGGCTACATTAGGAAGAGGCTTTTAAAAAAAAAAAATCAAATGGAACCTTGAGAAACTATAATCCAGCCTCAAATCAGCTCAGTCCCTAACTGAATTAAGGTCATCAGTCCCCATTCTACCTGACCAGCAAAAGAAAGGGTGCCACTGTCTAGAGCCTCTCAATTTTCTTAACACAATATCTGATACTTAATAAAAATCTGTCTGCCACGTCTGGAGACATAGCCATGTGACCCCAAATCAAGGGAAACAAAGACAATAGCAAAAGATCTACAGGTGACCCAGATATTGGAGTTAGCAGGGGAAAAGAAGATTTTAATAGCTACAAATATGTTTAAGAAAATAGAGGTATATATTGAGATGATAGAAGAAAAGACACAAATATGGAATATATTAAAAATACTAGGGGCACCTGGGTGGGCTCAGTGGTTTAAAGCCTGTACCTTTGGCTCAGGTCATGATTCCAGGGTCCTGGGATCGAGCCCCATGTTGGGCTCTCTGCTCCGCAGGGAGCCTGCTTCCTCCTCTCTCTCTCTGCCTGCCTCTCTGCCTACTTGTGATCTCTGTCAGTCAAATAATAAAATCTTTAAAAAAAAAACCCAAATGGAAATCCTATAACTGAAAAAATTACTAAAATTAAGAATGATACGAATAAAATAACCACAGATTGAAGAAGCAGAACACAGGATTAATGAACTGGAAGAGAGGTCAGTGGAAAATTCTGGGACTGAAGCCCTGAAAAAAATATTGAAAAATACATAAAAGAGTGAAATATAAGTGAGATATTGTGAACAGGTCTAACATACATAACTGGAGGCCAAGACACAGAGAATGGGGACTGAGTAGAAGGAGAAGAGACAAAGGCTAGGAATTTTTCATAAAATTTTATTAAACGCATCAACCTACAGACTCAAGAGACCTGCAAACCCCAGCAGGACTCATACAAAGAGAGGCACACTTTAACACATCTAGAAAACTGCTAAAATCCAACACAGAAGAAAAACCCTAAAAACTGCTAGAGAAAGAAAACATGCATGCATTCAAATGTGCAACAGGAAGTCTAATGGTTTATTCATCAACAATTCTTCAACCTGCTAGAAGACAATGGAATGATATCTTTTAAAATGCCAGAAGAGAGTAACTGCCAACCTAATATGCCATTATTCCCAGTTAAAATATCTTTAAAAAGTCAAAGTGACTTCTGTTTCCAGGTTTAACTGTGAAGAGTTTGGAAGTCTTCACTTCTTTTTCTTGTTACAAGAAAAAGGCTGAACATACTGAAGATCAGTAACTTTTCTTAGAGCCATCAGAGAAATCTGACATCCCAGAAAGACAGGTGAATACATACAATCACAGCCAAGATCAGCTAGCCTGGAGCAGAAGCCACTGTAGACCACAACTGGCAAAACACTTAAGTGGTAATTTTGACAAAGTACTGGAGGTGGAACGAGGATTAGCTTAAGACTGAGAAATTTTGGAGGGGGGCCATACTTTCATGGATTTTACCATCAGGAATTCTACCAGTTCTCAAGATGAATCTTCCAAGAATAATCACTTTATGTGTCAGGCAAATTAAACCTAAAGGAAGTAAAAATAAGTAAAGTAAGCAGAAGAAAAGAAATAAGAGATAAACCAGGAATGATTGAAATAAAGAAAAATCAATGAAAACACAGCTTGTTTTATTAAAAGATCAATAAAAATGATAAACCTCCAGCTAAACTATTCAATAACAAAAAGATTTTTAAAAATGACCAAATCAGGAATACAAAAGCAAACCCTACTAAGGATCATAACAATACTTAAAGGATAATGAGGCAGGAGTCCATACTGAGATAAAGAAATGAACAAATTAACACATGGTACAGAACACACACATCTCCCATGCAGAAGATGTCCAAATAATTTATATAGATATTGTCCCCTTAAAGGGTGGAGCATAATAATTCCCCATTCCTTCATTGTGGGCTGTGCATAGTGACTTCTCCTCGAATGAAAAGAGAAAGAAAAAAGGCTAAGTTTACGTTGGAAAAGGCTGGCAGACAGCTCAGTCAGGTGATCAAGGTCAGTGTCAACAGTGATCAGCCATGCTGATGGCATATCCCCTGACAGGATGCAATTAGAAGGGTACTTTACCTCTGTGGTCTTCCTTCCAAAAACATTACCCCAGTCTAATCCTGAGGAAAATATCAGACAAATTCCAAAGAGTGACATTCAAAAAATAGCTGACCAATAATCTCAAAACTGTCAAGGTCAGTCAGAAACAAGGAAAGTCTGAGGAAAGAAACTTCCAGAGCAAAGAGGAGCTAAGGAGATGTGACAACTAAATGTAATGTGGGATCCTGGATGGGGTCATGGATGAGAAAAAGGATGTGAGGTAAGGACTATGGAAAACTATGTAAAAAAACACGGAAACTCAGAGAGTTAGTTGTCTGCACACTTGCATTAGCAGCAGCACAAAAGAGGCCTTTAGACAGAATAAAAATGAGTGCAGGTGCTAGCACAAAATGTAAGATGGAAAGAACAAGAGCAAGTGTAGATACATAGACAAGTATGACAGCTTATTTACTATAATAATGATAATAGCGTCTTGCAGGATTTAACCTAGGTGTAAGATTTAAATGCATGACTACAATAACACAAAAGATAGGGGTAAGTGAAATTAAAGCATTTTTAAATCCAGCATTGTTAGGGAAGTGATAAACATGATGATCTATGTTTAACTACAAACTATAAGACAAGAATGCATGTTGTAATTGCTAGTGTAGCCTCTGAACGAATGGCAGAAGAATGTTTTCACCAATAAGCTAACAGAGGGGCAAATGGACTAATAGAAATAGTTGAATATTCTAAAAAAGGCAAGAAGACCCATAAGACAGGTGGGTCAAATAGAAAAAAAAAATTAAGATGATAGATATAAAGCCAATAATATTAGTAATTAAATACTCACAACCTATTTTCTAAAATATCAGCTATATTCTGCCTATAAGAGACTTACTTGAAATATAAGCACCCAGAAAGTTTGAAGTGGAAGGACAGAAAAGCATACACTATGTAAACATGAATCAAAAGAAAGCTGAAGTAACTATGTTATTATCAGACAAAAATAGGCTTGAAGGCAAGTAGCATTACTCTGTATCAAGAGTCATGTCATAATGATAAAGGAGATAATTCATAGGAAGCTGCAGCAATTCTAAATCTATGTGCACCCAATAATTTAGCTTCAAAGTGAATAAATCAACAGAATAAAGAAGATCTTCATGAGACAAATGCACCATTAGATGAGAGACTTCAACACACTTCTGCCAATAGCTAATGGAATGAGCAGGCAATAAGGATACACAAGTTCTGAAAAACACAATTAATGAACTCAATCTAAGTGACATACTTAGAAAACTGAAGGACCGTGATGGAGTATGCATTCTTTTCATGGGTTTATGGAAAATTTACGGAAATTGTCTATATGTTGGGTCATAATCCAAGCCTCAATAAGATAGGCTGAAGTCATTTAGACTTTGGAATTTACTCTCTGATCACAATGTAATCGATTTTAAAATCAATAACAAAAGGTAAATTAGAAAATCCCACTGTGTGGAAATTAAACAATACACTCTTTTAAATAAACCATTGGAAAAAAGAAATCACAAGGGAAATTATAACATATTTTAAACTGAATGACAATGAATGATACACCAAAACTTGTAGATGTGGCTAAGCCTGTACCTAGAGGGCAATGTATAGCCATAAAGGCTAAAAAGCAATGATCTAATATTTATCTCAAGAAATTAGAAAAAGTGGGGTGCCTGGGTGGCTCAGTGGGTTAAAGCCTCTGCCTTCGGCTCAGGTCATGATCCCAGGGTCCTGGGATCGAGCCCCGAATCGGGCTCTCTGCTCGGCGGGGAGCCTGCTTCCTCCTCTCTCTGCCTGCCTCTCTGCCTACTTGTGATCTCTGTCTGTCAAATAAATAAATAAAATCTAAAAAAAAAAAAAGAAATTAGAAAAAGAAGAGCAAATTAAATCCCAATCAATTAGAAGGAAAAAAAATCATCAAAGTAACAGCAGAAATACACAAATATAAAATAAATGTATAGTAAGAAATAACAGGGGCACCTGGGTGGCTCAGTGGGTTAAGCCTCTATTTTCGGCTCAGATCATGGTCCCAGTGTCCTGGGATCAAGCCCCACATTGGGCTCTCTGCTCAGCAGGGAGCCTGCTTCCCCACCCCTCTCTGCCTGCCTCTCTACTTACTTGTGATCTCTCTGTCAAATAAATAAATAAAATCTTAAAAAAATAAGAAATAACAATAAAGGTTGTTACTTGGAAAAGACTAATAAAACTGCTAGACCTTGGTTGCTTCAGGATAGGATGGAGCAATTCCTAGTGTGCTAACATTCTCAGTGAAAACATCGAGAAGAGCCCCAGCAGTCAGAGGATAATGGGAAGGCATCAGATAGCCAAGGAAGCCATGACATCTGAGGGATTGAAGTTCCCAGATGAGGAGGACCCTTCAGGGGTGAACTGAGGGTAGGCAACTGCATTTTCCCTGGGAAGAGCTGATGACTCTGGGAGTGGAACTGAGGCTGGGAGACAGGGTTGGGCCAGGCAGGGGGCCATTCAGCACAGCGTTTGCTAGGTTGGTGGCACTGGAGTGGCAAAACTGGAGACCCTGACTGGCTTCGCCTTCCGGACAAGCGCTGGCCTCTGGGACTGAAGGCAAGCCCCCACACTGTGGTACTTAGGAGACAAAGGCCATCCAGGGAGAAGGACTTAAGAACACGAGGCAAAAACAGAAGCCCTGGAGACGGGATCAACAGACACCAAAGGTCAGCAGCTGCTCCGGCCCTGGAAGATCTGGCCCATTGGGGCACAGCCAGGAGCTGCGAGAGTCTAGTTTTGACCTCTGGTGAAGGTTATGGCTGGAAGATGGAGAAATCCAGACCTCTGATGGTTGTTTGGGGCATGGCCCAACAAAAATGAACACCGACTTTGAACACAGGTCACCCCTTAAAACATGAGCACCATTGGGAAGCTGTGAGGAACACAAAGCTAAAGAACCAGGTCTACTCATCCGGCTGCCACCACTGGGCCTCCAGAGCATGGCACGTCATCTCTTTCTCCCTGATTTCTTACCTGAGTCATGAGCCCCCCAACCCCCACCCCCAACAAGGATAAAGAGCCAGGGCTCCATATGCTGAATCTGATGGGGCCTCAGAGCAAGCATGGAGAACTCCTCTCTGCGCCCGCTGTAGCCAGAACGCAACACGATATACCAAACAGCAGAAGTTGGGGGATGACCCCACACACATCTCCTGCTCTCGGGGTCTCTGATTCAGTATAGATATACCTAAGTCTCTTACTACAAAAGTTTCTGTTTTTCCTTTTTTAAACTTTTTAAAACTTCAGTATAGTTGACATACAATGTCCTACTAGTTTCAGGAACACATCATAACGATTCAATGTTTTTATACATTACAAAATGATCCCCGCGTTAAGTCTACTTCCCATCTGTCATCACACAAAGTTACGACAATATTATTACTGACTATATTCCCCTGTTGTGCATCACATCCCCAGGACTGATGTGTCTTATAACTGGAGGTCTGTAGCTCTTAATCCTCCTCACCTGTCCCTACCCCCATAGCCCAGGCTTCCCCATCTCCAGACACCCACAGTTTCCTGTATCCCTGAGTCTCCTCCTGCTTTGTTTTGTGTTTCTTCCTTTGTTTTTTAGATTCCCCATGTAAGTGAAATCCTATGGTATTTGTCTTTTTCTCTGACTTATTTTGCTTAGCATAATACCCCTGAGATCCATCTATGTTGTCAAAAATGGCAAGAATTCATTGTTTGTTCCCATTACGGTTCTCTAATTTTTGTTTTTGTTTTTCCCTTCACAAAACTGACCATAATATACAATAAAGGGTTTTAAATATCTGTTTTATTTACCAGAGTTGTATGCGCCCAACAGAGGGTTTAAAACCAGATGGAAAATATTTAATACCAGACTTTTAAAAAAATCGAAGTCTCCCCAAGTCACCATACTTACTTAATTTGCTCATCCATGCCTGAGGCTTTTGAGATGCTCGGCAGTGTTCATGGGGCTTGGTTTATATCCTGGTCCCTGCCCCCCAAGTGGAAAAGACTGTGTGATCAGGAAGTGATGCTTGGGGATGGGAGGGTGTCAGTTCCTAGCTATGTGAGTCTGAGCAGCCGGCAGAGGGCATGGGGATGCTCTGCTGGAAAGAGGAAGGAAAGCTCACCTCCTCCCCAGCAAGGTAGGTGAGAAGCAAGGAGCCACGGCCACCAAGAATCTGGGGCGCCGGGCTGGGCTGTAACACACTCCTGCTTTGCTAGTCCACGTCTCAGGGGTTCTGTAAGTTTGCTGATGAGATCTGCAGCCCTGTGTCTGTCTCCAGGGGCCTCAGCTGGGACTCGGGGGATGGGGCTTAAGGATAACAGCAAACCGAACAACATACAGTGTATTTACCGAGGATGAAGAATTGAGATTTACCAACGGGAACAGCCAATTACAGGGAATTAGAAGGTAAAGCCACCCTCAAATTCCTGATGGATAGAATAGCTCAATTAGCCTAATTATGCAATGAGACTAATCTTGACTTGCATGTCCTTGGATGTTTTGTCATTTTATGTTCCCCCATGGGTCACTGGCCCTGAGCAATGAACGTCTGCTTTCCCCATGTCCCCGTGTGGTTTAGTCTGATACCAAGTGTGGAACAGACATCCTTAAAAGGTTTACAAAGAGAGAGGATGGCAGAGACAGTTACATTTGCCTGCATGTTACGTACTCCTTCCGTCTCCCTTACAACCAGAACCTTGCTTTTTCTAAAGGTAGTAACATACCCAGCAAAAAAATCGTGTATTTCTCTCTATAAGATCTCTATCTATCACAGCCTGGTCTTCATTGAATGAAGCTGCCAAGGGAAGCTTCCACGAAAGCCCTTCAAAAAAAGAGGAAAGACTTGCCTGGCTCAAGCCTTTTGCCTTCACTTTTTCCCTTATTTATGCCTGAAATGTGTGTGATGGCTGGTGCCCCAGCAGCTATATTCCATGCACGAGAATGAGGCTGAATGAGGACAAAGCTAGAAGCAGCCAGGGGTTGCTGAAGACATGGTAGAGCTATTGGGCTGACCTGCAGAGACAAGGTCTGGAATCCTCACTACAAGAGAGAAAAACAACCATCTCTCTTAAGTCAGACATGGTTTTGGGCAGGGGGGTGGTTGCTGCTAACTCGGCACGTGAAGGAGAGGGCGAGGAGAAGGAAAAAGCATTCTAGATCAACTTGAAATTCAAAAACCTTTTCCTGCACCACCACCAGATCTTGACTTGTCATTTAAATACAATGACACGTTACAAACTCTGCTGAAGTCACAGGCCATGTGGTACAGCAGCCAGAGCGAGCAATGAACCGGGAGAGGGGCACTTCCGGGGAGAAAGACTATGCCTCCGGCCTTGTTGTGAGAGATGATTTAATGTCCGATGCGATCCACCCAGACCAGGTCTAGCAGTATTCCAGAAAGATCAGTCCCTCCACCTCCCCCACGGGAATGACACACTGAACCTGGAACGCACAGAGTCCGTTAAGACCCCAACAGCTCTGCCTGTGGTGGGAGGGCTCAGTGAGGCACTGCTGGTCACCTCATACTCTCCAGAAACTCTGATGTCTTTTACATTAAAGAGAGAGAAAAGGCAGGCGGGGGTTCGGGGGGACACAGATTATTAGTAAACAAATAAATCCGTCCAGCAGACAAATTCTTTCTGACCACAGTGGTCAAACCAGTAACAGTCCCCAGCAAGGACAATGCAGAGACTCTATTATGGTTGTCCCACGTTGAACCTGTGCAGCCAGCCACCTTTTGTCCCTGCCACAGGCCAGGCAATGGCTGGTGAGAATAAAGAATGAGCCTTTCTCATTCAGAGTACCAGGTATCTGGGCAAACGGCTAAGTGCTAAGTTCAAATTAAGAACTACATGCGTGTGTGAGTGGGCAAGCAGGGATGTGTGATGGACAGCCTCACTCCCAGTTCCCCCGCCATGAAACTCGGCAAACACTGCACCGTACTCATCACTGTGGGGCAGATTTGGGGAGGACAAGCTCAAGAAAGTTGCGTATCTACAACTAAAATGATAAGAAGAAGTTAAAGGACAGTGTCATTAAAATTAATGTCCTCCTTCCAGAATTCTGAGGCTGGATACAACCTCAAAGCTGCCATCAGTCACCCCTGGCTAGCCCGTCTGACACCCAGCAAACCCGTCTGACACCCAGCTAGTCCTTCTTACACTTGGCAAAGGTCTAAGGCTGATAGAGACCGACGTGGATTCCAATCCAAGGGCCTGAGCAGCTTCCCAGCTGAACCACACTGAGCCACTATCCTAACTCACTCCTAAGCTTTGGCCTCCTCATTTGTGAAATGGGCATAAGGTCATGTATGCCCCATAGGGTTTCTTCGAGGATTAGAAATAAGACCCGTGTAGCAAGATCCGGAGTGCCAGAGGGGCCAGACCACTGGCGGTGATGGTGGAGAGCACGCTTAGCATCGTGGCTGTCCCAGGGACGGCCCGTCGTCATCATCATCACAGCTCTCACTGCTGTAACGACACTGACACGGTTTTCTTTGTCACGGATCCTTCAAGATCTCAGAGGAGTTGATTCCAAAGGTTTTGTTGCCACAGGAGTTCGACATTCCCGAACCTTCGGCATCAGGGTGCCCTGCGTTAGGTCTAATCTGAACTTATGTTTCTTTCTATGGTGGCGGACTATGATCTCTCCAGCTCTGACCTCACCAGTACGGGAAGCACTTGATCTATAAATAACCTCTTCAATTAACAGTGAAGTTTCTATGTACATAATGGTTTGAAGGTATCAGCTTATGAAGGTCAAACCTGGGTTTCCCAGCAGACTGTTTAAAATCACCCCAGGGTTGTTGATCTTCGGGCTAAACAGGTGGTCACAACAGGATGATTCCCAAAAGTTAAACCGCACAAGTCACTAGGGGGGGAACGAGTCGACAACTTGCCTAACTGGGTTCCCAGCAAATTAGTTGTGGAAACAGCCAGAGGCTTTTCTTCCTGCATCTTGGTCCTGTCCTTCCGGGTTCTTTTTCCCTTTGCCCTCACCAGGGGCACATCTTCAGAAGGCAGGGAGCGCATGGAAAGCCAGGAGACTGGAGCGAGAGGGAGAGGTGTGCAGCCACCACGGTGAAGCGAGCAGCAGACCAGCTGGGCACAGAGTTGTCCCCCAAGGTCAGCCAGCATGCAGGGAAGCTCAAGGGGCAGGGCAGGGGACCAAGGTGGGCTTGGGCATCGCCACGGGCAGGTGCGGGAACAGCCTCAAGCCGAGGAATCCCGACGGGCTTCTCAAACACCTGCCTCCCTCAGTCCCCAAGTGGCATCTATTCTGGGCACCAGTGGGGATTCTAGCGACTCTCCAAATTCATCCATTCATTCAGTCAACGTTGGGCCTCACTGTCCGAAAGAGAGAAAAACGTCCACCTTTGGAGTATGCAATTTAACGGAGGAAGTCAGGGAAATAGCGGAATAAAGTGGTGGATGGAAGGATTCTAAGTGCAACATCCATGGCAGGAGGTGAAAAAAAAATGGGGTAAAGGAGATTGAGGTGGGAGAGCAGGTTGTATTTGCCCTGGGAATGTCAGGGTCACCACGAAGTACCATTGTACGAAGGCTTGGAGGAGGTGAGGACGACAGCCACACAGCCGTCAGGGAGACACCCTCCAGGTGGAGGGGACAGCCAATGGCCGGCGGTCCGAGGCAGAGCAGGAGGCTGGTGTGGCTGAGCGAGGTGAGCAGCAGGGAGGGTGGTAAGAGTGGAGGTCAGAGAGGCAGCGAGGGGCTGTCTACTGCCGGACCCTCCAGGCCCCGCTGGGACTCTGGTTTGTACTCATGCAAGACGGGGGCAAGATGGGAGGGTTCTGAGCAGGAGTGAATGCCTCTGTAGACCCGTGGGACTGTGACTCTGGTTACTGGGTTGAGAACACCCCACAGTGGGGAAAGGGCAGGCACAGGGAGACCAGAGAGGTGGCAATGGCCAGAAGCAGAAGAGGTGGGACAGCAGTCGTGTTCTGGAGTGACTTTCAAGGTAGCCAACAGGCTTTGTTGATGCAATGGGCATGGGTGCAAGAGAAAGAGGAAAGAGGCAAGGAAGACCCCATATTATAGCCCTGAGCGACGGGAACAAGGCTGCCCTTGAGAACGGAAGGGCTGTGGCAGAAAGGCTTTGGTGGCAATTCGGCTATCTCCAGACACCCACACGAAGAAGTCAAGTAGGCAGGTGGGCACCAGAGACTGAAGTTTTAGGAGGGTCTGGGATGGGTAGTAGAGATGCCAACAGGTGAGCCACTGGCTTAGTGATGGCAGAGAAGCCCTAAGACAGAAGAACGTGCCGCTGAGCTCACAGACCTGTTCACAGGTGGGCAGCGGAGAGCAGCTGCACCGCCGTCTGCCGTCTGGGGTAGTGGCCCCCGCTTTGCTACCTCCTGCTGCCCTTCTCTAAGGTGACTCCTGCAAAGTCCCTGAAAAACCAGCGGCAGCTTAGGGGATTCTTACCTCCTGAGAACCTATGAACTGATGCCATGAATCAAGAGCCCTGAGCATTGCGGTCATTCACGGCTGCTGGGCATGGGGGGCTTGGGGGCAAGAGAGTCTAGGACAAGGTGCCCTGGAGGCGGTGATTCACACCCACTTACCTCCTTCCCAGTGACTGCACCGGTAGCCACCCTGTCCCATCCCCCCAACCCCCTGCGGATACCCCACTCTCTCCTCCATCTGGCCTCAGGGATGCTGCCCGCCAGAGAGAAAATAAGCACAGAGCCTCCTTCAGACCCTCGCACGGGGGCAGGCACTAGATAAATAGTAGCTACTAATATAATTATTCTCTTCTTGGAAATGTATTTCATTGCCTTCCTCCAAATTTGTCCACACAGACACTGCTACATATGAACTGAAACGCTTTTCTTAAAAGTAGCTGAAGACGATTAGCTAGAGGGGTCGTAACGGGAATTTTAAGCACTCATTTAAATTAATTCCTCGAGAAGTCTATGCAGAACCCTTCAAACTGAGTTCTTTCCGGCAGAACCTCCCAGTTCCCCTCAGCGCTCTGAGCTTCCCGCTGCTGCTGCCAGATTCTTTTTTCACTTTCTCGAGGAACAAACCACAGCTCTGTCATCACCGCATGGCAGGAACTCCTCGCTGGCAGGGAAGGGGCCCGAGCAGCTTCGGTTCCCGCCCCCTTCTGCTCCAGAATGTACTAGAAGCACCAGCCAGGTACTCCTCCGGCCAAATACCACATCCACGAACACTCTGGAAAGTTTAAATATCAAAAATTGGCCACGTCCACACCAAAAGTATTCTCCGAAGGAATTTGCCAAAGGCATTCTGGGCCGAAGAATCCTTTTACACTGTTCAAAGATGCCTCGAAATGGATCTGCTTCGCCCTTAAGGGAATAAAGCCCTTGCTGGGAATGCACCTCCCATCCTTCAAGCCCGTTAACCAAACTGCTGAACTTTTCCAGGAACGAAAGAAACAGAGAAACCCATTCTCCTACCTTCTTGAAGTCACGTACATTAATTTTGCCATTAGGTTCCTTGCTGAGGTCAAGAAATAGTTTTCTGAAGGCTGGGTCCTGCTGCTGTTTATGGTTTTTGAGGTTTTCAATGACTTCATCCTCGATCTTGCTCTTGGTCAGGGTGCTTCTGTCCTCAGCAGGCTTGGTTCTAAAACCACAATCAGGCCTTTAGATCCAGCAGAGCTCACACAACGGGGATTCAACCCAGGACCACAAGGAGGTCCACCACCACCTTCTCCCGAACCAGGAAACAGATAGGCGGGTACAAGACCCGGCTTGAGAACATCTTACTCACCTGGGGCTGTGGCTTCCAGAAAGGTCCTTGGCACTGTGTCAGGAGAAATCTCTCGGGGTGGTGCTGGTATGGGGCCGCAGGCCAGGGTGGGGAGCTCCAGGGCCCCGGGTATGGTCCTCCCTGCGCTAAGGTTTCCAGCTACGCTTAGAGCTAGCTGAATAGGGCGTGTGACGGGACATGGCGGGAAAAGTAAGTATTTGTGTGAACCGGGAAAAGGAAAAGTCGGAGCCCATGACAAAGCTTTAAATGAAGTAGGCTGTTTTGTGGTAACTAGGCCAAAAAAGTCATCGAGCATGCGTGGGAAGGAAGAGACCTTCACAACTATTCCAAGTTGATTTATACGGTCCAGTGGATTTATAAAATCTAGATTTTATGTGATGTGCTATGAGTGCAGGGGGCAGGGGTGTGATTGAGAATAATTATTTCTTCAGCTCTCTCAAAGTCTCTGGAGTGGGGGGTGTTGGGGGGAGCACGGGGGAAAGCAGAAAAAGGACTTCTCTCCTGCTGTGTCTGCCTTCGGCTTTGAAGAGCTCTCCAGGAATGCCCACATTTTATAAAACGCCTAATTGCCATTAGCTCTTCCACTGGTTTAGAAGGCAGACACATCTCATCACAGAACATTTAACCTTTCTCTTAAAATATCATCTTTCTGCCCATTTATAAAGCAGCTCCCACGGAAATGCCCAGATATTCAAATTTCATTAGCATAGCATTAAAATATTCCCACTGCTCTATACTTAGGAACTTTTTTAAAGGAAAATGACAGAGTGAAGCCTGCTGAATAGGTCTACATTTTACCTTTCCTTGTGGATTTATTATAAGCTATGAACCAGCAAGTTAAAATAATATCTTTTCATTAGACTAAACCTATATTTTTCAAAATGAAGATGGGCTAGAATATTCATCAGTCTGATGTTTAATGGATTTGCTAAGCATGTTTTATTGTTACGATTCAATTTGGTGATCATTTGAATAATTCTATCACTCATGTCAGAAAATGTTAACCGGTTTAATGGGTGTATTTTGCCATAAATATTAAACGGTGGTAAGGAGTCAAAGTTTCTGGAAAAGAACAAATGTGAATGCAGGGATGGGATGGTTGGGTGGCAGACAGGTTCTCTGGGAGCCGAGGGTCCTGGGTTCTCTTTCTTTTTAAATTTTTAATTTAAATTCAATTTAGTTAACATGGAGTGTATTATTAGTTTCAGAGGTAGACTTTAGCGATTCATTAGTTACATATAACACCCAGTGCTCATTTCGTCATGTGCCCTCCTTAATGCCGTCGCCCGGTTCCCCCATGCCCCCATTCCCCTCCCCCCCAGCGACCCTCAGTTTGTTTCCCAGAGTTAAGACTCTCTCATGGTTTGCCTCTCTCTCTGTTTTTCTCTTATTTTATTTTTCCTTCCCTTCCCCTCTGTTCATCTGTTTTGTTTCCTGAAGGTCCTGGGTTCTTAACCCAGCACGGCCACCAAGTCTGTGAGTGACCCGAGGCCAGTCCGCAGAACTCTCGGACCTCAGTGTTTTCGCGTCCAGAACTAGCAGTCAACCCAATCATCCCACAGATCTCTGCTTGCTCCCAACTCCCCTGACCCTCATCACTGTATTCATAGTTTGCCATTTTTCCTCATTTAAATAATAAAGTATTACAACACTCGGTCAACAAATACTGACTGAACACCCAGCCCACACCAGGCATGTGGTTTCCGCACGCATGTGCATTTTGTTTCGCTTTACCTCTCCAAAACCTCCAGCTCCCGCTCCTCCTCTTTTTGAAGATGTTCACTTAACAGCTGATCCTTTGGATCAAGAACCGGAGAAATGGTGGGAGGGCCGCTAATTCCCATGCATGCCACAAATTTCTTGTAAAGGATTCTTCCCGAAGCAATATCCTGAAACTTACTGCAGAGTCTGAATTTGAAAAATTAGAATACACCCATTAGGTTGGCTGAAGTTAAAAGCACCGGCCCTACTGAGTGCTGACAAGGGTGGGAGAACCTGCAGCTCCCTCCCACGGCTGGTGAGGTGTGGAACAGCAAAACCAGTCGGGAGGACACCCAGACTATACACCTTGAATATACACTCACCCAGAGGACCGACCCTTCTAGCCCTGGGCATCTGCCCAAGGTCAATGGAGACCTATGTCCACACAAAGACTTGCCCAGTATCTAGAGCTTTATGTGTAAGAGCCAAACACTGGAACGTCTACCAGATGAGTAGCTCCATAAGCCGTGGTAAGGAAATGGAATAGTACCCAGCAATGAAAAGAAACCAGATGTGCATACAGGGAACAACATGAATGAGATCTCAAAATCATGATGCTTGGGGAACAGAGCCTGACAAAAAGAGAACATCTTGCATGTTCTCGTTGATATAAATCCCTAGAAAATGCAAAGTTGTCTGCAGTGACAGAATGCAGATCAGTGGTTGCTGGGGCTGTGGGAGGAGGCCACAGGGAAGCTTGAGGCAGGGGGGGAAAATGTTTGCTATCTTAACTGATAGCTTATGATGGTTTTGTGGATGTATACGCATGATGGAGATGCTCAAACGTATCATTTAAATATGTACAGTTTAGGGGCACCCGGGTGGCTCAGTTGGTTAATCATCCGACTCTTGATTTTGGCTCGGGTCATGATCTCAGGGTCCTGGGATCAAGCTCTGCATAGGGCTCTGTGCTCAGTGGGGAATCTGCCTGGGGATTCTCTCTCTCCCCCTTTGCCCGTCCCTCAGCTCATATGCACACATGTCTGAGCTCTTTCTAAAATAAATAAAATCTTTAACAAATAAATAAATAAATAGGTATGTGCAGTTTACGGTTTGTAAAGAATACTGCAATAAATATATAACAAATGTAAAAAATATTTTTTTTTTTTTAAATTGCAAGTTCTGGGGTAGAGTTGTGGAAGTACCTGTACCGGAATTTGGGCATATACAAATACTTTAGAAAAATGTAGGCAATCACTAATATGACAAGAACTACTTTTCCCCCCCAACCTTTTGTTTGTTAGTATTCTTTTAATCAAAAAAGTTGCACATACCCACTGTAGCAAACTTGGTAAAGCCTGGGGACCAAAACAAAAATTCCACACGTTTATGAGAATCCACAAGGCAACAAAGCCCAGTGGCTACAGGTGTGGACCCTGGAATTGGCCTCCCTGGGTTTGAATATCAACTCCAGACTTCACAGCCCCATGAGCGAAGGCAGTGTTCACGTAGTCTGATCTGTGGCCTGTTCCAGGACACTGGGGAGGCCCAAACCATTTTCATATGGACACTAGGAAGTCATTTGCCTTTTCTGCCCTGCACCTCACACACACACACACACACACACACACACACACACACACACACCTACGCGCTGGGTTTTTCAGAGACCACATGACGTGTGACCACTGGCAGAATGTGTACTCTGGACGGCTGTGATCTCTAACATTTTCTAAGGCTGTGGAAATGTTCCAGGTGTGAATGAGGAGCTGGAGTGAGTTTTCGGAGATTCGCTTAGTTTCCTTACAGCCGTTGACTAGCTCATTACCAGTTACCTTTGGTGACCACCTGCTATAATTTCTGTAACCTCCTTATCATCCAATAAGTCATTATTTGAAACCGCCATGTTTCCCCTGATCCTACAGGGGAACCCAACATGGAAGTACACATTCATTTTCTGCAATAACATTTTTAACAAATGTTAAAAACAACAACAAAACAACAAAACAAAACAACAAAAAAAACAACAAAAACAAACGTCCAGTTTTAATTTCCAATCCAGTCATACTGATTGATACACTCCATACAAGGAAAAATTTCTGAGGTCCCCAGTGGTTTTTAAGCCCATTCAAGGATTGAGAACTGCCAACCTGGGGCAGGTCTCAATCCTTTCTCTGCCTTAGTTTCCTTGTCTATAAAATGCTCATACGATCACTACCAGGATTCAGAAAGAGGATCCACAGAAAGCCTTTGCACAGGGACAGGCTGCATGTCCACGAGCTTAACCAACCGCGGCTGTAATAGTCAGACATGGTTATCCTGCGGCTGCTTCGTGCACGGCGAGGGGCCATCAGGAAGTGCAGGCCATTGATGTAACCGCTTCGGGACGTATTCATGCTACCAGATGCTAAGCACCGAGCTGTGTATTACAGCTACCACTGTGAACGGACTATATACCCCTGCCCCAGGGAGCCAAGAGGCCAGGAAAGTGCCATTCAGAACTGAGGGAACAGCATCCAGAAGTGCAGAGGTGAGAGCTCCGGCTATTCCGGAAATGGAAAGCAGTTCAGAGCAGCAGCAGCCGAAGCAAGTGTTTTCAGCTCAGTGCCCGGTGGAGGGCTCTATGTCTAGGCTCTCCTTTGACCCTTACCGCACTCTCTAAGTAATGCTGGCCTGAGGAAATGGAGGCTCAGAGTGGGCACGTAACTTGCTCAAGTGCACAGCTCGTTCAGGGCTGAGTTGGGATTTGTAAACCCAGGCAGTCTGGGTGCAGAGCCCGAGCTCTAGAGGGTGGAAGAATCATGAGGGTCCTGGGAAGCCACTCTTAGAAGCATCTGGATGCTTTCCTGACGGCAGTAGGACACTGGGATGTTCTAAGCAGGGGCTTAACATGACCAGATATGTAGCTGAGACAGATAGGCCTAGGATGGATTAGAAAGGCTTCCATCTCGAATATCCAATTGCCTGCATGACCAATCCACTAGATTTCTTTCTTTCTCTCATTCATTCATTCATTCATTCCCTCACTCATTCATTCTTTCACTCATTCATTCCCTCACTCAACACTGAAGAAGCCCTGAGCACGCCCTAGGGAATGTTCCAGCCTGGGTACTAGAGCTTCTGGAGTGAATCCATTCCTCAACACCAAGTTTCCCACACTCCTGGTGTGCTCCCTGGCACCTGCTGGGTCCACCTTTACCCTCCCACCTTGTGGAGCCTGCTCTGGCCCTTCTCTTTCCCGAGGCCTTGCCTGCTGAGGCTATAGCTACAATTCACGTGAGTGCTCATCTCCCTGGCTTCCTGGGTGCTGCCTGAGCCACTGACCTCCTCCTACTCCCCGAGACCCCCAAATTGCAGTTTCTGGGCCATCACCCTGACCTTCTCTGCCTTTCTGGCCAGGTCACTGATGAGCTGGTGGTGTTCTACCAGGCCCTACGCCTGCCCTCTTGCCCCAGATGGTCCACTACCTGCTCCCAGATGGATGCTGGGAGCCTGAGCTGGGAAGGCTCAGGCTATCAACGTAAGGAGAATTGTGTCTGAGCCCAAGTTCTCTGTGAGTCTCCTGCTGGAGTTTTCACTAGACGTACTTACTCCTCTGTGCTTCCTAACTGGGCAATGACATTGCCTCTGGCTGTCCCCACTCCCATCCACCTCCATGTCCTATGTCCCTGAGTCCTGTCCTCCTGTCCAGCTGATGGCAGAGCAGCCACCCCCTGCCATGCCACTGCCACCCCTGTGTCACCCACCTGTCCCTGTCCTTGCTCCCTGTCACAGTGCTTTCTCCCCACTGGGGCCAGAGCAACCTTATAGAGCACAGATCTGACATTGTCCCCCACCCCATCCGAGGCCACCTAACAGGCTCCTCACTCCCTGGGCTGTGCTTCTCCACTATGGCAGCACATCAGAGCTGGTGGGGACATCAATATGACCGTGCCTGGCCCGGCCTGTGAACACGACACGGGCGTTGGGATTTTCAAAGCTCTCCAGATGATTCTCAGCTACTGATAGGGAACCAGTGCCCTGCCAGATGACCCCAGTTCCCTAGTTGGGTACCCACCGCAGTTCTAGCTTGACCCCGCCCATCCCTCAGCATCATCTCCCTGCTGCTCCTCCCTACATAACTGCCTGCCCCAACCGTCCTCCAGGGCTTGCCACTTGCCAGCTGTGCGCCTACTCTCTGGGCTTTGCCCCACTATCCTACATCCTGACATGTCCTTCCCTTTCCCCTTTGGACTCAAGCATCACATCCGAGAAGCTTCCCGCATTCTGTCCTGCCCAGCTATAAGTGAGTGCTCCAAGGCCAAAGCAACTGAAGCCCCTGCACACAGGTTTCTTGCCCGTCCCAGTCCCCCTGAGCTCCCTCTAGAACCCTCTCTCTCTGGGCTTCCTCCCCCAAACTCCTGCAAGCTGGCCTCTCTGTAAACGTTCGGTAAATGGATGACCGCAAACACCGAGCTCTGTGCACCTCTCTGCTCAGGGAAGCCTTGGCCTCACCCTCCTCCCATACACCCTTCTTCTCCTGCCAAAACCAACCACAGGAAAGATGGGTAATGAAACATGCACTTCCCAGAAAGGAGACTTGAGTGGCCAACAGCTACCAGTAGATTGGCTTTGCCACCTGAAATCAATGTGATGTCATCAAAAGCAACAAACACAAGATTTTCAACATTCCAGCCAGAAGGACTGAAAGAGAATCAGGGTAACTTTCTTCCCTGCGATTCAATGGACTTCCCCCTGATCTCCCAGATCACTGTCCGAGGCAGGAAGCATGGACCCAGCAGTCTACAAGGTCGAGTTCTGGATGACAAGTTGGAGTGAGTGTGTGGCAGGACTTCTGGGGGGTAGTGGCAGCGGAAGCAGGGTTCCAGCTGCAGGTTCTCAAGGTCACTGTGGAGAGGGAAACAAGTGGGCTCTGTGGCCCAAGGGCAGCCGTGAGCAGGGTGAACAAAATGCACAGCAGGACACCCACAAGGACCTTCAAAAGGCACTTTGCTCTTCTTTCTTTTAGGATTCCTGTCCCCTGGGATGCCTGGGTGGCTCAGTGGGTTAAGCATCTGCCTTCAGCTCAGGTCATGAACCCAGGGTCCTGGGATTAAGCCCCGCATCGGGCTCCTTGCTCAGCAGGGAGCCTGCTTCCTCCTCTCTCTGCCTCTGCCTGCCACTCCTCCTGTTAGTGCTCGAGCTCTCTCTCTCTCGCTCTCGCTCGCTCGCTCCACGGCCTCCTAGCTATGTACCTGTGAATAGGAACCTCACTTTTTCAGACCTCGGTGTCCTGATCCACGGAAAGGAATAACAGCCATCTTCCATGGCTGTTCTTGAGAACTAAATCCCAGAGCACATACCAAACTCTCCACCGATGGCCTGGGTTAGTAAGGACCCAATAAACAGCAATTATCAATATTCCCTATCGATATTGCAAACACACGTAGAGAAAGTTTCACGATTATAAAGACTTGATGAAAAACATGACCCGAATTAATTTTGCTACCAAAAACACTTACTTCAGTAAATGTTCGATCGTTAGAAACGGGCAGAAAATGCGCATGATTTTCTTGAAATTATTTCGACCAATGAGCCCCGTGTCTCCGAGGTCATAGGACTGCAGCATTCTGCAGAAGGCTTGGAGATTCCTAGTAATCGAGTCCTGAACAATTTTTTCCACCTAACACAAAAAACAAACACATTCACCAAGCGGCACCTTTGTAACCTGAGTGGTGGCATCCTGGGACCACGCGGGAAAGTGTTACTTACTGAATCCCAAGCCGGGAGGAGAGGTGCTGAGGTGTCCGTGCAAGTGGAGAGTTTTCGTATCTAATTGGGAAAGAGAAAATGTGTAGGTACGAGTCACTCCTCGAGGCAGTAGGAGCTTTGGAGGCCAACAGACTCAGACTGTCAGCTTTGCCCCAATGCGCCAATTAACTCTGCGATCCTGAGCAATTGAGTTTGCCCCCTGGTTCCCATCTGGAAATGGGGATCATAATATTTAACTTGCACTTAGTAAAAAAAAAAAAAAAAAATACAATAAACACGAAAAAATATCTATCACTTGGCTTAAAGAAATGCAGAATAAAAGAAAAATGAGGTGGCGTTTTTGCCTCTCAGAATGGTAAAAATTTAAAAAGGAAGCCAATTACCTGTGTCCACAAGGTACCCCTTTGGTAACATTAGACAATATGATAACCTACGTGCCCTGGGACAGGAGTGACCGCCTCTGGGGAGTCTGTTACCCTGGCAAGGGAGTACAGTCTGGAAGGAAACTTACTTTTCACAATGTTCCCTTTTGCATCTTTTGCATTTTATACTTACACATATATTCCTCTTTGAAAATTATTAAAAAAGGGCCACCTGGGTGGCTCAGAGGGTTAAGCCTCTGCCTTCAGCTCAGGTCATGGTCTCAGGGTCCTGGGATCAGGCCCCACATTGGGCTCTCTGCTCAGTGGGGAGCCTGCTTCCCCCTCTCTCTCTGCCTGCCTCTCTGCCTACTTGTGATCTCTCTCTCTGTCAAAATAAAATAAAATAAAATAATTAAAATAATTTCAAGAATAAAATGGATATTCTTTGACCCAATCATTTCATTTTTAGAAATTTGTATGAAAGGAATAATCACAGAACGGACCAAAAAAGCAGACACTCCAATACCCATTGTAGCAAGATTTATAAAAGAGGGGGGAAAAAAAGAACATATAGATTACAACAGGGAAGAGCTACTCTGTATCTTTTAAAATCATACAGCATGGGTGCCTGGGTGGCTCAGTGGGTTAAAGCCTCTGCCTTCAGCTCAGGTCATGATCCCAGTGTCCTAGGATAGAGCCCCGCATCGGGCTCTCTGCTCAGCAGGGAGCCTGCTTCCTCCTCTCTCTCTCTCTGCCTGCCTCTCTGCCTACTTGTGATCTCTGTCAAATAAATAAATAAAATATTAAAAAAAAATAAAATATACAGCATAATTTTTCCTGACAGTGTTAAGGACATGCTAGTTAGGGATAGAACCAACTGAAAAGTCATTAAATAGAGGATTTCATTTTAAAATAAAATAGATATTATACATGAAAGTATGCATCCTATCTTCAAATTGCATACATTAAGTACGTACCCCTTTTGTGTATCAGTTACACTGGCATAAGGTTGAAAACAAGGTGTGTGCTGGAACACGGGCTCAGAAGAACAGACCACAAAGTCAGTCAGTGGGTAACAATCCCTCCGTGTTAGAACTAGTGGTGATTTTCATTTTCTTCTATTTGCATAACCATGTTTTCTCATTTTTCTCCTTCATTCCTGTATGTTCATTCATTCACTCACCACACTGTTTTGTAAGTGAGCCTGGCTGTGGGTTAGCCCCCATGGGTACAATGGGCAGTGAAAACAGAATGATCTGTCTTCGTGGAGGCATGACCACATAATGACCAAGTTGGGACACTGTGACCGGCAGGCGTGTGAGGCCAGGGGCTGCCAGACAGGCTTCAGCAGAGGCATCCCTGGGAAGACACCGGGTACACTGAAACCTGCCGGAGGAGTATGAAGGGAATCCTGGCAGGGGCCGTCCTGGATGTAGGAGGGACCGGGGGGACCTGAGGACCTGAGCTCACATGGCCCACGAAGATGCCAGGCACTGGTCAGCAGGGCTGGACCACCAGGTTAGGAACCAGGTTAGGAACCTCGTCAACCAGGTTAGGAAGACCTACTTTCTCCTAGAGCCCGACAGCCACACAAGGCTTTTAAGCATGGTGGTTGATCGGATGTGGTTTGTATTAAGCAAAGGTCGTGCCACTTGTCGTGAGAGCAGATTGTTTACATGTCTGTATTTTGTCTCTAGAGAAAAAGGATAGTTGAGTGCAGGGTTGCTGTGATGGCCAGAGGTCATAGTTCTCAGGAGCTAACACAACAGAGTTCAGGATGAGGTACAATTAGTCTTTTCTGTGTGTGAGGGCCCTGGGACTTTCTTTTGAATTAGGGTTCAAGAAGGACCAAATGACCTTGGTTTAGGATGTGGTCGCCAACTTGCCCAAGGTGGGCGCTCAGGAAATCCTAGTATTAGTGAAAAACTGATTTGTACCTGCTAAGAGAAGCCTATAACAAACATTTCAAAAAGAATCTATTCATGCCTATTGCATGCATTACATGACACTAACCTAATTTCCTTCAAGTTCTTAAAATATTCAAGTGCTAATCACTACTAAAGTTATAAAAGCATTTCTAATAGTAAAACTCTGTCAACTTTTCTAAAAGCAAGTATGGATCATCAAAGGCAATAAGCAGTTATTTTTTAAAATGGGGAACTAACATAAAAACTCTGAAAATATTAATGAGAACCAGAGGCGTCATTTCCAAACATTCCCATGCGAGACACGGTTGCAGGAGGGGTGCCATTGGCACGCTGTGGAAAGAAGATACATCCTGCGCACATAGGGGCTCTCAGCCCAGGAGGGGTTTCCAGAAATGCCAAATATCACCCTTTAATAAGATTTAGATACTGAGAGTTAACATCAAACAACTCAAACTTGAAATGAAACTCTTACTTGAAATGAAAATTAGAGGCACCTGGGCGGCTCAGTCTGTTAAGCATGTGATTCTTGACTTTGACTCTCGATCTCAGGGTCGTGAGATTGAGCCCTGCATCAGGCTCCTCGCTCAGTGCGGTGTCTGCCTGAGATTCTCTCTTTCGCCTTCTGCCCCTCCCCCTGTGTATGCACGCGTGCGCATGCTCTCTCTCTCTCTCCAATAAATAAATCTTCCTAAAAAATGAAAATTAACCCAGCTGAAGAACAGGAAGTCCTTTATTTAAGACTATTTCAGCTATCGCCTCTATTTCACTAAGAATACTTAAGTTTCCCACCATCAACAGAAAATCAAACACCGAGTTGTCATAAAACTCACCTTAGAGCTCTCTTCAAGCAGTTCGATAAGCGTGTAGATATTTACCCATCCGGTGTGCCCAGGGTCAAGCATTTGCATCAGTTCCTTGAATTCTGAATCACTGATTTTTACAACCATGCAATTTAGAAGACGTCGCAATTCTTCCCCGATTATCCGTCCATCGGGTTTCTGAGCATGAGAGTGCATATAAAGGAATTTTTTTAAAAAAGGAAAAGGGAAGAGAAAAGCATTACATATACCAAGCATCACTGAATAGAGTGAACTCTGGCCCAACAGAATCATTATGAAGCAAGAGTCCCTCAGGCAGTGGTCACTAGATAACACTGGGAGACAAGAGCAGTGTATTGGGTGGGTGTGCGAGGGGGATGCTGGAACTCCCCAGGGGCTGTTCCCACAATGTTCGTCTATTGGGATGTAGGCGGAAGATGGCCCCAAGTGAGGAAAGAGGCCAATCTTGCGGGCACAGGCTGACCGCCACCTCTAGACAGGCTAAGAGCTGGCTGTCACAGCTCCTCCCCCCCCATCCCCACCTGAGGGCTATGGGGCTCAGCAGCAAAGGGCACACTTCCCGGCAATTCAATTACGACTTGCCAATTTACTAAAAATATTAATTATGCTTATTTTCACTCTCACCAACCTCATCCATTACATAAATGGACAATTACTTAGCAAGAAAAATTTCAGTCATGCTGCATAAAGAAAACATATTATAAGCAAAATACTGTGAGGCAAATTCTTCCCCCAGAATAAAAAATTACCAATAAGCAAATTAAATATCAAAATAAAAAGACTATTTACTGGAAAAACAGGGGAAATAAAGAACCCTTACCTCCCTCACAGAGAGACACTGGGGCTATTAATGTGACAATGGGGCTAAGTCATAAAGCAGTGTATGAACAGTTACTTTGGGGTCCAAAATCAGAAAAGGAATTAAGATTGTCTTAGGGAAAATTAAATAATTTAGAGGATATATGCTGCTTGCTTTTTTGGTTTGGGAGTGATCATCAAATTTTTAATGCCTAAGTAGGAAAATTATGATTCTTAATAAATTTACAGCATCATGTGACCTTCACCATCTGCTTCCAGAACTTTCCATCATCTCAAAAGAAACCTCATGTCCGTTTCCTCAACCTAAGGTAGCTTGTATTTGCTGTCCCTCTGTATTTGCTTTGTCCTACGTATTTCAGGTAAATAGAAGCACACACTACAGGCATCAGTACGCATTTGCCGCGGCGTGGAAGCTGAAGCCGTGGAAGCTTAGCATAACATTTCTGAGGTTCAGCAGGATGTATCACAGATCGGTATTTTGTTCTTTTTTATCCTTGTTATTATTCCACTGTATGGAGATGCCGCATTTTGTTTATCTTACCACAAGTGGATAAGCGCTTGGGTCATTTCCAGTTTGGAGATTATAAATAACGTCGCTACGAATATTTGCACGCAAGTCTTTGTGTGTAGACATGTGTTTTTACTTCTCTTGGGCAGCTACCTATGAGAGGAATTGCTGAGTCACGTGGTGCATTTGTTTAAATTTTAAAGAAGGGACCACGTTGTTGTTTCAATGGCACCTGTAGCACTTCACACTCCCACCAGCACGAGGGTGCTTGCACGTTCCATCTCCACATCCTTGTCACACTTACTACTGTGTGGGCTGATTACTGTCATCCCAGAGCTGAAAGTGTCAGTGCACTTATGGTTTGCATTTCCCTGACCTCTCATGACATTGACCATCTTTTCACGTGCTCATTGGCCATTCACTTGTCGTCTTTGTTGATACGTCTATTCAAATGTTTTGCCCATTTTTTACACTGGGTTGTCCTCATGTCCTCATGCAAGTCCTTTACTGAATATGTCATCTGTATCTATTTTCTTCCAGAGCATGGCTTATCTTTTGAAGCCCAAATTTTTAATTTTGAGAAGTCCAATTTATGGGGCTTTTTTCCCCCTTTATGGATCATGCTTTTAGCGTCATATCTAAGACATCCTTGCCTAACCCAGGCCACAGAGATTTATGCATATGTCTTCTTCTGAGAGTTTTGCCATTTTAACTTATATTAAGGTTTATGACCCATTTTTAGGTAATTTTTGTGTATGGGGTAAGGTAGTTCATCTTTCTGCAAATGGATATCCAATTGTCTCAACACCCACCATTGGTTGGAAAGATGACCCTTTCCCCCACTGATCCTGTAAAAGATGAACCGACCGTAACTGTCAGCCCTTCTTTCTGGACCCTCAGTGCCATCCGTCAATATGTCTACCCTCGTGCCAGTGCCACACTGTCCTCAGACCATAGCTCTGTACTAAGATTCAAAATCTGGAAGCTTAAGTGCTCTAACTTCATTCTTCTTTTCCAAGATTGGTTTTGGCTATTCAGCAACCTTTGCATTTCCATATGAATTTTAAGATCAGTTTTTAAGTTTCTGCAAAAAAAGCCAGTTGGCATTTTAATGGGGCTCGCAGCACTTAATCTATAGATCAATTTAGAGAGAACTGCCACCTTAATAAGATCGAGTCTTCCAATCCATGAATACAGAATGTCTCTTCATGTATTTACATTTTATTTAACAGTGTTTTGTAATTTTCAGTGTACAAGTCTGGCACTTTTGTTAAATTATTACTAGGTATTTTAGTCTTTTTGATGCTATTGTGAGTGGAATTGCTTTCTAAAGCTCAGAGTGTTCATTGCTAGTTTATAGAAATATAATGACTTTTGTATATTGATCTTCTATCCTGCAACCTTGATGAACTCATTTATTATTTGTAGAAGGTTGTGTGTGTATACCGTGTTGTCTGTGAATAAAGACAATTTACTTTTTCCTTTCCAATCGGGATGCCTTTTATTTCTTTTAGGATTGTATTGTCTAGAACTACAGTACAATGTTGCATGGAAGTAGTGAAAGCTGACGTTGTGTTTTTCATTATTTTGTGGGAAGGTATTCAGTCTCTTACCATCAGCTGTGGTTAGCTGTTAGCTATGGGTTCACTGGAGATGCCTTTCATCAATTTAAGGAATTTCCCTGCTATTCTTGGTTTGTTGAAAATTGCTATCATGAAACAGTGTTGGATTTTTCAAACACTTTTTCTGTATCCATCAAGATGATCATGTGGTTTTGTCCTTAATTCTATTAATATTGTGTACTCTATTAATTGATTTTTTGGTAGTCAAACCAAACATGCAATCCTGGGATAAAACCCACATGGTCATAGCATTTCATCTTTTTTGTATATTGCTGAATTTGGTTTGCTAATATTGTGCTGAGAATTTTTGCAACAGTATTCATGGAGGATACTGGTCTTTGGTTTTCTTTTCTTGTGGTCCCTTTGTCTGGCTTGAGTATCGGGGTGGGTAATATTGGCCTCAGAGAATGTTTTGGGAAGAATTCCTTCATCCTATATTTTCTGAAAGTTTGTGAAGGATTGTTATGATTTCTGTAAGTAATCTTTGTAGTCTTCAATGCAGAGAGTTTGCACATCCTTTATCAGGTATGTTTTTAGGCTATTTGATTTTTTTAAATATATTGTTAGAAATGATATTTTAAGAATTCCTTTTCTAATTGCTTACTGTAGTTTATAGAAATAATATTGATCTTTGAATATTGATCTTGTATTCAATGACCTTCTAAATTCTATTATTAATTCTAATACTTCCTGGAAGATTATTCTGGATTTTCTATTTAGAATACCATGTGAGCTACAGATAATAACACTGAGAGTAATATTGAATGAACAGGCAGGGTACAAATGGTTTCTGGGTGGGTAGAAAGGGAGCCACACCAGGTTTAAATGTAAGTGGTGGGATGACTGGGTCCACTAGAGGGAAGGTGGCAAGGTGCAGAGGTAGCACGTACTTGGGATGCATGGTGGGAGCAGATCTAAAGCAGTCTTTCCCGAAATAGTCCTACACCCCTCTCTACAGCAGGAGAGAGAACTGCTTCCCACCACTGTCCACTGCACCCAGGCAAAATGCCCTCCCTTGCCTCTATCTGGCTTTCTCCCTCTGCTCTCCTCCTTCCAGGTCCCAGAATGTGCCCAAGACCAAGGCACATGGTGGGGAGTGGAGGGGTTGGGAGTCCCACTTGGTAACCAAGCACTGTGCAACTCTGAGGCAGCCGATGGTCACTGCTGTTCTGTGACTCTCCAGAGTGTGAGCTCATCATTGGCAGGGCCTTGGCATTACTCACGTATGTGCTCAGTCTAAGTGCCCATGGCCTGGCCCAGTGTGGGACAGGCCCTCCATTCCTCACCCACATAATGTGTTTGCTGATCAGTTCTGTCTGCGGAACAGTACATCAATGACTGTTAAATAGTCCAATATTTGGAGTGGTTAGCCTGATTACGGTCCTCCATTAACGGAGATGAGATTTCACTATTTTTAATTAAATTACTTCAATATACCACACTAGGTCCTGAGGTGGATAAACACAAAAGCCTTCATTTATCTCTAAGAGGAGGCCCAGCCCACACACATGCAGGCAGCTCAGCCCAGGGCACCGTGGGCCTGTCCAGAGCAGCTGGTTTGCGCCCTGCCTCCAACACTCACTAGCGGGGAACCTTAGGCTGGGTACTAACTACTTATGCTCCCTTTCCTTGGCAAATAAGGGCAAAATGAAAGGATCAAATGGAGATAATTAGAGTGTCTTCCTTGCAGAGGTGCCGAGAGGCTGAAGTGAGTGAAGACAAGGAAATCACCACAGACGGTGCCTGGCACATTGTAAGAGCGTGATCTCATCGTTCATTCAGTAGAAGAGACCAAGTCATACAGGTCTAAAGATTAATTACAGCAGGTGGGCCAGCTGAAATGCCCCCCCATAGAAAACAGAACCCCAAATCTCTGAGTCTACGCTATGCTTAGAAACCCTAGGCAATGGCATTCTGGTTTGACAGAGGCGAGGAGTCGCCAGCATAGAGCAACCCTTGAACTTTGAGGTCTACCTCTGGGCCATGGGGCCTCCTCCCCAGAACACTACCCTGTGGCCATCCTACATGAAGGCTGCTGCTGAGGCCAACTACCTCTTCTTTTATACACTGTCCTACTTGAGTCGGAGGCAAAGCAAGTCACCGGACCCCTCCAGATTGACTAGATTCAGTTATTGAATGTACTTAGTAAATAACAAACATGGGAAATGTCACACGTGCCAAAAGTATCCAAATGCTGCTTTCTAAAATAAACATTAAATTGGGACAGGAGCTAACATTTCGAGCAAGTTAAAAATTCATGAATTAGCCTCTTCTCTGCAGGATAATTACACCAGGCAAGAGGCTCTTTGGAACTAAGGAAACGTTACTGGGATGGGCTATACATTGTCACTAACTCACACAGTCTAGGCTGGGGTGGGGAAGGTCCAACAAGTTGGGATTACTTGTTAGACAGGGAACGACGGGCTGTCACTGCATCCTCAATGACCTTGCTGAGCTCTGTTCTTATCCCCTGACATCTCCCTCCCTGCGGTATAGCACATTGTACGTCCTCTGATCCCCCACAAACACACCCAACTTCTGAGGTCCGGCCTTAATGCACTAAGCACTCAGAATAATTCCTAGCATATCATAGGAGCTCAAAAAATGTTTGTTGGCTGGATATATGAATGAATATACAGTTTTTATTGGCCTTGTTCTGAGTGTTCGCATTCTGAGAAACTGAGGTTTTCCCCAGAAAAGGGTTTCAAAATCTTACAGTGTGGGCCATCAGGAGTGATTTCTTCAACAACGTACAGTGATCCTCGTGTCTAGACAACTTTGTGACAATGTCTTCCTTGCAAGATTGATTTCTAGAGGTAATGCTACAGAAGAACGAAAAGAAAAACAGAAAGAAGGTTATGTTCTTGTACTTTCTTCTTAATGCAAAAAAAAAAAAAAAAAGGACCTGACAACTATCGTAAGGCTTTATTTGCAGATGACTCTTCGGAAGAAAGAAAGTGAAAGTGTCATGTGGTTGTGCAGACCCACTGCTGCTCGGGTGGCCTGGTGCCTGACCAGGGAGAGGGTGTGAAAGCCATTAGCCTTGCTGTGCCATCACTCTCCTCTTCCCACGCCACCTAACCATGGCCAGCTAACTGGCCGGCTAACCGTGGCCAGCCATCTTGCCAGTCCTTGCCTTTGGTCTCAAAAGAGTCCAGATAGGGGAGCCAGGGTGGCTCAGTCAGTTGGGTATCTGACTCTTGATTTCAGCTCAAGTCATGATCTCACTGTTATGAGGTTGAGCCCTGCATGGAGCCTGCTTGGGATTCTCTCTTTCCCTCTAGTTCTGTCTCTCTCCCCTCTCCACTCACTCGTGCGACCAGGAAAGAGAGCACCATCACTGCTGAGACCAGCACGTCCCTGTGTGTGTGGGCAGCATGCCGAGGCACGCTCACCCACATGATAACTGAGGGCACACGCTTCCTGTGGTAAAGTAGGGGAATGTCGACCTTCACAAGCTCCCCTTCTCTGTTGACAATGGCCATGATCACCTACATTATTGGACCCCTCTCCCTTTCTTGCTTCTTCCATCCATGCCCTGAGAACAGGGTCACCAGCCTGGACGTGGGCTCCTGAAGGCCTACGATCACCGTCCCTGGAGATCAAAGCCAACTTCACCCCGATCAGAAGGGGGCTGCAAGGTCCCGTGATACCAACCTACAGATGCCCTGGCCGGCCTCTGCTTTTCAGTGTTCAGTGAGACAGGATGACATTCCCCACTAAATAAAGAAGGGTAGTGAATCAACTGAATGATTCTCACATTCGGTTAGGGATTTTATCGCTCCATCCACATGGCCATCCTGGCTCTTCCCAGTGGTACGAAAACATATATACACACACACCTACTACCATTCTAAGAGACATAAAGTAGCAGAATTCCTGAGTCTGAGCTGCTCATGTGACTCACTGGAGCCTGGTGTTTCTACAGATCACTGGCACAGGAAGGAATAGAAAGTTCTGCAGTAATTATTACCTTCTACAGTACCACTGAGTACTTCTTTGTACTTCTTTGGGGTGTGTGTGTTGGGGGGGGCTACTGTCTCACGCACTGTGGAATATTTAGTGTCACCCCTGGTCTCCACCCACTAGATATCAGGAGGACCCCCATCCCAGCTGTGACAACCAAAAATGTCTCGTGAAATTGCTAAAGGTCTCCTGGGGGGCGGGGATTTCCCCCAGTTGAGAATCACTGTTTCAAAGTAAATAAAACTCACATTTTAATTCTTCCTTATCTTTCAGATAAGAAAATCATTAAAAACAAACAAACAAACCAGAAGTAACTTCACTTAAGGAATAAACTCAGAAAGTTGCATCCCAGGAATGGAGTGAGGGACGGAGGGGGCGGGGAGGGAGCTCTAAATCCTAGAAGGTTGGTAACCAGGGAAGTTCACCAAATATTTGTAAATCCCTGAGACAGGAACAGGACCTGGTGAAATGGGAATTAGCCCTGTGGTATAGTTTGCTTTACAATAGCGCCTAGTGCTTTCGATGAACGTGCCGAGATGATAAAGCCTGTATTTTTCTTTAAGATTCACATAGGGCGATCAAGGCAGGATACACACCAACACCAACAAAACACTTCTTCGAGCAAAGGCCTAAACTCTAAAATGTCATATTATTAAGTATTTTTTTTACAGGTTGGCCCCCGTCACAGTTTATGTGATCATGAAATCTGAGGTTATAATAGAGACTAGAATGAAAACAGAAATAACTCAAGGCAAATAACGCTCCCAACCCACGCTATCCGCACCATGCAGAGAGGGGCTGGGGAACAAGTGCACGTGGGTTGCTCCCTTCTAGAGAACACTTAACCAAACATGCTCATACACAACTTTACACTTACAGCTCAGTGTAACATTGGCGGTGTTGATGTGCATTATCTAGAACGTTCAAGCTCCATTTCTACCTCCACTCGCTAAGCAGAAGATCTACTTAAGACCCTGATCGTCTTATTTTTTTCATCTAGAAGCTTGAAATAATAATTATACTCACCTTATAGTTGAAGGCCATTTTAAATAAGAGTACTGTATGGGAAACAATTGATACACTGCAAATCACTACAAATTATGAACAAAAAGTTCATAATTATACAAGGAAGATGAATTTGTCATTCAAAAAAATATTCTCTAACATTTTATAGATTCTGATATGCATAACTAAAATTTAGTTCTTTTAAAAAAAATTTTATTATGTTACATTAGTCACCATACAGTACACATCATTAGTTTTTGATGTTTTGATATCGTAACCCATGATACATTGTTTGCGTATAATACCCAGTGCTCCATGCAATACATGCCCTCCTTAATACACATCACTGGGCTAACCCAACCCCCCACCCCCCATCTAAAACCCTCAGTTTGTTTCCCGGAGTTTCTCATGGTTCGTCTCCCCCTCTGATTCCTCCCGCCTTCATTTTTCCCTTCCTTCTCCTAATGTCCTCCCTGGTATTCCTTATGGTCCACATATAAGTGAAACCACATGATAATTGTCTTTCTCTGCTTGATTTATTTCACTTAGCATAATCCCCTCCAGTCCCTTTCTGATGGCTGAGTCATATTCTATTGTATATATGGACCACATCTTCTTTGTCCATTCCTGTGTTGAAGGGCATCTCGGCTCCTTCCACAGTTTGGCTATTATGGACATTGCTGCTATGAACACTGGGGTGCATGTGCCCCTTCTTTTCACTACATCTGTATCTTTGGGGGTAAATACCCAGTAGTGCAATTGCTGGGCCATAGGGTAGCTCTATTTTTAACTTTTTGAGGACCTTCCATACTGTTTTCCAAAATGGCTGCACCAACTTGCATTCCCACCAACAGTGTAAGAGGGTTCTCCTTTCTCCACATCCTCTCCAACATTTGTTGTTTCTTGCCTTGTTAATTTTTGCCATTCTAACTGGTGTAATGTGGTATCTCAATGTGCTTTCAAAATTTAGTTATTTTATTTTTATTATTATTATTTTTTACATACCTATTTCTTTTTGTCAGGGGAACTGTACTGTTGACTTCCGTCCACTGGGACTCATAAAGTGATGTTAGAAATTGTTTCCAATTGATTTTGCTGGTGGTTCTAAGTCCAAATCTGGATTTAAAAAAAATAAAAATATTATTTTAAACTTTTTTTCTATAATGCTGCATAGATTAGATGTTTAATATTGAAATGAAGATGATAGCAATGAATTTATATGAAGTTTCAAATCTAAGGTAAACAAAACAATTTAGTAAAATTGTACTACAAATTGACTTTCAGAAAGCAAGGAAAATCAAGCTGATTCTATATCTCCATGTCTCTGCTTTCCTTTAGCAGGAGCATATATTGAAGGAAGAAACAAGGGATTTGATTAAAATTCTCATGTCCATGAACTAATTCTTTCAAAGTCACTATATGGAGAGCTCAGTCACTGTGGGAGGCAGAATAAAGACCTGGAAGGCGTCCACATCCTAATCCCTGGGATCTGTGAATATGACCTCAGAGGGCAAAAGGGACTCCGCGGATGTGATTAGGGGTGTGGACCCGGACATGGGAGGGCACCCAGCTTAACCAGGTAGGCCAATCTAATCACAGGAATTCTTAAAAGTGGAGCATTTCTCCCAGCTGCAGCCAGAAAAAGATGTGAGGACAGGAGATACGAGGACGGGAGATGCAACGGCAGGAGAAGGGCCAAAGCAGAGACAACAGATGGAGGAAGGACCACGTGCCCAGGAACGCAGGTGCCTCCAGAAGCTGGAAAAGGCAAGAAACAAACTCCCCATCTCTCCTCTAGGCTTGTGGCACTTTGTTATGGTAGCAGTTGAAAACTAGGACAGATTTTAAATCTCAGCAAGAATAAGTAAGTGGAAAATTATTCAAAAGCAAACTGGCAACGTTACTGTAGCCCCATGGCTCGGGGTGCAGGGATTCTGGCATAACAAGATGGCAGCAGAAGCAACCCGATGGGAGCTTGGAAAGACCAGAGTGCAGCTCCCTGCTCCTTCACTCCTTACCCTTGTCAGACAAGTTGCTCACTCTTCTGATTCTCTATTTTTCTCATCTATAAAATGAGAATAATATCATCTACTGGGAGGGTTGCTTTAAGGATGAAAGCTACTAGATCAAAAATCCCCTCTCACAGTCTTGGTCACCAGCAAGTGTTCAACCACATTCCCTTCCCCACTGTCTATGTGACTTACCCACGAAGCATCATCCAAGCTTCCATAACAGGGTGGCAAAAAGAATTTGGGCTGAGATCCGAAAACAACAGTTATGAGATGCAAAAGTGGGAGACACCACAAGACAGATTACCCTGTTTGGATGGCTAAAGTGTGTGGCTGTAAGGAATCTGGTCTGTGTGGATCAGATATGGGCCACGTGAGAAACTGCAAGCGCGCGGGTTACACACTTACACTTATGTGTACACACATACACACAGAGTCATCCGGCCATACTGGCCCTTTAACTCTTCTGAAGGGTTATGCTTTTCCATGTCCTAGGTCCCTCACACTTGCTGCCTCCTTTGCCAACTGCCACACTCCCCACCAGTCTTCCCAAGCTTTAGTGAATTCTGTACCACTTTCAAGTTCAACTTTTTCATTACTTTCTCAAGGAAGCCCTCTCTGATTTCCATAACCAGGGCCCTTTGCCCTATTAGCCTGTCTCAAAGCACTATGCCTCCTTTCTTTGCAGCATTTATCACTAAGGATTAATGCTATTAGTATTTAATATTTGTACAGGTCCTTGATCATGATTGTGATTATAGCACCTAACACTTGATAAATGGTTATTACTTCTACTTCTGCTCTTAGCACCATGTATGTGTTCATGAGAAAGAGAGACATTGATTGATTGATTTTCATTAGCTATGCATGGCAACATCAATAAGTACACTGTGACAGTGGTCTAATGCCCAGCTGTTTACATACAAAACAAAGTTTCATCATTTGTTCCCAGCCTGCCTTCCCCACCTTGGCCATGATTTTGATAGTTTGTTAATACTATTTTCACCAGAAATTTCAGCAAGTCAGAAATTTTTATAGTGGAAACACTATACCTACCATTAAAAGCAGAATCAACTTCACATATTATGTTTAGGAAATTACCTTACTCTCTTGGGGGAAAAAATCAAATTAGATCTTCACTCCATAGATTATACTAAAATAAATTCAAAATAGATGGAGTGAAATGTAAACACTAGGACCATTAAAAAAGGAAAATCCAGGCATATATTCACCTGGTATTAGAATAAGAATGGGCTTTTAAGCAATATTTAAGAGGGGGTTCACAAACCTCCCTAGTTAATAACATCAACATAAAAAATTTCCATACACCAGAAATCCTGAAACAACAATTTAAGAGCTAAACAACAGACTTGCAAAGTTATCTATCATAAATATGCATAACAAATTGCTAATTTTCTTAAAACATTAAGTGCTTGTACAAATTAATATAAGGAAAACTAAGACTTGATTTCTTCTTCCAGTGATAGCTCAGTAAGATCCTAGCAGACCAGTTCCCCTGCCGAGAATCACAATAAGTGCTGGGTGTAATACCAAAGGCAACTACAGAGTGAACAGAAGTGGGCACATTCTGGTAGGGAATCCACACAGAGAGTAGAGGAGCTGTGAGTATTTTCAGTGCTTTCAGCCTGGGGCTAGGCACTGCAGCACAAGGGGTGGCAAGACATCAGTTAAAAAAAAAAAAAAAAAGGAAAGGTATGTCCTGGAAGACTAGAAGACCAAACCCAGGTGAGCCATAACCCTAGAGAGAAAGAGGAAATCCTAGAAGAGAAGGAACAAGATTTGTCCTACCACATTTCTGACTGGCTCTGAACCTACTCAGTATTGCTTAGCCAAACACAAAAGATCTGAACTAAGATCAGAGCTGCCACCCAAGAAACAAAATTTGCAGTTTGAGTCCAACCAAGATAACTGCCTATAAGACAAAAGAAAGAGAATTAATCGAAAAAATAATAACAAAATTCAGTCTTCACAATTTAATATTCAAAATGTTGAGCACATACACTCTCTCTCAAATAAATAAGTCTTAAAAAATAAAAATGATAAAATAAAAGATAAAATAAAATTATAGAACATATTTTACAAAACAGGACAAGAACATTACCAGGGAGAAAAGTCTGACATACATACAATCAGAATCACATAAGGAGAGGAGAGAATGAATGGGGCAGAAAAGAGTGTCAGAAGACAGAAAGGTCAAAATTTCTCCAAATTTGATTAAAGATATCCATTTACAGATTGAAGATGTTCAATAAAAATCAAGTAGAATACACATGAAAGAGGCCATGTCTATGCTCATTACACAGTCAGATTCAAGGAGTAAATCTTGAATGTAACAAAAGAAAAATTACTCATCACTGTAGGAGGGCAACAATTTAACAGATGACTTCTCATCCAAAACCATGGAAGCCAAAGGAAGTGGAACAACATCATGAAGTACAGAAAGAAGAGAAGTCACCCAAGAATTTTCCAGCTAAGAAAATATCCTTTAAAAATGAAGGATAAATGAAGACATTTCTGAATAAAAGAAATCTAAGGGAATCCATCTTTAGCGGGAAGTTTTTCAGGCTGAAGGGAAAGGATAGTAAATGGAGACCTCAACTCCTCAGAAAAGAAAGAATAAAGTATCAGAAATGGTAAATATTTGAAAAAATACAAAGGCTACTTTTTTTCCTTGCTTTTTCTCTTCTTAATTTATTCATAGTTATATAAAGAAAATAATAACATTGTTTTGTGAAGTTTATTACACAAGTAAGTATAAAACATATAATACCTACAGTATAAAGGAACAGGGAGCAGAATGTAGATTTATATTGCTTACATAGGTTCTACATTTTTTTAAAGATTTTATTTATTTGACAGAGCGAGAGAGATCACAAGTAGGCAGAGCAGCAGGTAGAGAGAGAGGGGAAAGCAGGCTCCCCCTGAGCTGAGAGCCTGATATGGTGTGCTCGATCCCAGGACCCTGAGATCATGACCTGAGCCGAAGACAGAGGCTTAACCCACTGAGCCACCCAGGCGCCCCTAGGTTCTACATCTTATGTGAAGTGGTACAGTGTTAATTGTATACAGGCTGGAAGTTGTAAAGATGTATACTATAATCCCCATGAAAAATTATACAAAGAAGTATAGCTTAAAAGGCCATAAGAAAATTAAAACTCAATTCTAAAAAAAAAAAATCAATTATCTGAAAAGAAGAAAAAGAGCAAAGCAAAAAGGAAAAACAGGAGACTCAAATCCAAATATATCAGTAATTACTTTGAATATTAATGGACTAAACACTTTGGATTAATGGACTAAACACAACTGGATTTTTTAAAAAAGATCCAGATTCATGGTTTCACAAAAAAGGCACATTTACTGTTTTGTTTTTTGAGAGAGAGTGAGAGAGAGCGTGTGCAAGCAGTAGTGGGGAGAGGGCCAGAGGGAGGGGGAGAGAAAAAATGTTGAGTAGGATCCACACTTAGTGGAGATCATGACCTGAACCCAAGTCAAGAGTCAGACGCTTAGCCAACTGAGCCACCCAGGCACCCCAAAATGCACATTTACTCTAAAGACAGAGATAGGTTGAAAATAAAAGGGCACTATCTTAAGCCACATGATCAAGGTCAACCTCAGTGGTGACAAGTCACACTGATACTATGCACCCTTGGTATGATGTGACAAGAATTATACTTTACCTCTGTGGTGTTCCAAGAACACATTGTCCCAATCCAATCAGTCAAATCCCAGTTGAGAGACATTCTATAAAATATCTCACCAATAATCCTTAAAACTGGCAAGGTCATGAAAAAACAAGGGGAGTCTAAGAAAGTGTCAGAACCAAAAGGAGCTTAAGGACACATGATTACTAAATATAATGTAAATTAAACATCTAAATAAGTGGGAAGGTATACCATGCTCATGGAGTAGAAAACTGAATATGGTTAAAGTGGCAATTCTCCCTACTGTATTCACAATCAAATTCCTAACAGGCTTTTTTTTTTTTTTTTAACACTGAGAAACTGATTCTAAAATGTAGAGAAAGGTAAAGACTCTAGAATAGTCAAACAATTTTGAAAGAGAAGACAAAGTCTGGAGGACTTGCATAACCTAATTTCAAGACTTAAGCTGCAGTACTTTAGCTACAGTAGTCACGACAGTGTGGTATTGATGTGAAAATAAAACCTATAGATTAATAGAAGAGACTAGAGTCCAGAAACCTATTCACACTTATACAGTCAACTGATTTTCAACAAAGGTGCAAAGTAGTTCATCAGAGAAATTACAGCCTTTTGAACAAATGATGCTGGAACAACTGGATATCTAGACAGAAAGAGAGTGAATCTCCACCCTTACCTCACACCATACACAAAAATTGACTATAAATGGATCTCCCATAAAAATTACCCATAACAAATTTTTAAGTAGAGAAAACATATTTCATCAAAATTAGAAATTTTTATATTTTGAAATACAGAGTTATGAAAAGAGGAAAGCAAGCCACACTGAGAGTAAATATATAAAAATATGTAGCTAATAAAGAACTCGTATCTAGGATATATAAAGAACTTTTGCAAATCAATAATAGGGAAATAATCCAGTAAAACGGGCAAAAGATCTGTACATATACTTTTTTTTTAAGCCTATGGGAGATGTGTTAACTCTTGAAGGTGATGAGATAGAAAGGAGGGTAAACATGAATGTTATATTTATTTTTCTTATTTTTTATTTTTTTAAAGATTTTATTTATTTATTTATTTGTCAGAGAGAGAGAGAGGGAGAACACAAGCAGGCAGAGCGGCAGGCAGAGGCAGAGAGAGAAGCAGGCTCCCCTCTGAGCAAGGAGCCTGATGCGGGACTCGATCCCAGGACCCTGGGATCATGACCTGAGCCGAAGGCAGCTGCCTAACCAACTGAGCCACCCAGGTGTCCCTTGTACATATACTTTTTAAAAGAATATACATGAATGGTCAATAATCACATGAAAATAGGCTCAACATCGTTAGTCATCAGGAAAATGCAAATTAAACGAAATGAAACACCTCTACACACTACTAGAATGGGTAAAATTAAGAATTGTGGCAATACCAAGCATTAAGGAGGGTGTAAAGCATCTGGAATTCTTGCATGCTATTGATGGAAGCTCAAAAACAGTAGTTACTTTGGAAAGCAGTCTGACGGTGTCTCATAAGTGTAAACATACACTCAAACCTACACTCCAGCAATTTTATTAGGTATTTACCCACGAGAGATACAAACATGTATACACCCCAAGAATTGTACGTAAATGTTTATAAACTATCTTCCATAATGACCCCAAACTGAAAACAACCCAAATGTCTGTCTACTGGTGAATGGATTAGCAAATTGTGGTAAACAAATATGGTGGAGCACACCTTGGCCATTAGAAATGTAGGGGCTCCTGGGTGGCTCAGCGGATTAAGCCTCTGCCTTCGGCTCAGGTCATGATCTCAGGGTCCTGGGATCGAGCCCCGCATCGGGCTCTCTGCTCAGCGGGGAGCCTGCTTCCCCCTCTCTCTCTGCCTGCCTCTCTGCCTACTTGTGATCTCTCTCTGTCAAATAAATATATAAAATCTTAAAAACAAAAAAAAAAGAAATGTTGGGATATGCAACAGCATGGATGCATGTTAAAAACATGGTTAAAAGAGAAAGTAGTCCAACACAAAAGGGTACATCCTGTTTGATTCCATTTATGACAAAGCCTAGAAAAGCCAAAACTATAGTGACAATGACAGAGAACAATCAGTGGTTGCTGGAGCTGAGGGTCAGAGAAGGGAGGGGCTGGTCACAAAGAGCCGAGAGTAGAATTATAGGAACATGAAAATATTCTACATATTGACTATGGCAGGGGTTAGATAAAGGGATACAACTGCTAAACTCATTAAACTGTGACCTTGAGAATGAATTTTATTTTAGTAACTTTTACTGGAGTAAAACATTTTTTTTTAAAGATTTTACTTATTTATTTGATAGAGATCACAAGTAGGCAGAGAGGCAGGCAGAGAAAGAGATGGGAAGCAGGCTCTCCACAGAGCAGAGAGCTCAATGTGGGGCTTGATCCCAGGACCCTGGGATCATGACCCGAGCCGAAGGCAGAGGCTTTAACCCACTGAGCCACCCAGGTGCCCCGGAGTAAAACATTTTTAAAACATAGGACGTTGTCAAAGGTCACAGACGAATAATTATTCACAGAGAAAGTACCTAAAACCTATAAACATGAAAAACGTGCAAGTCAACAGCAACCAATGACCTGAAATCAAAACAATGGTGAGCAACTCTGCTTCTACCAGTCATTTTCGCAAGGATCTAGAAGTGGCAATGTGGAATGCTGGCAAAAAGGCTCTCACCAGCCGCCCTCATAAGAATAAATTAACACCTTCCGGAAATGCATTTGAGCAATACGTAACGGAAACCTTAGACATGTTCAAACTTTGGACTCAAGGGTTAACAAAACATGTTGTAGCCATTAAAAATTAACTTCAAAGGCTTTCCAAGGACATACAAAAATGCTCCTGGTAATCATACTGTGTCATAGGACCTCAACAATGTTAAGTGTGCGTGGTGTCTGTGTACGTGTGCACACAAAAAAATTCTGGAAGGAAATATACTAAAGTACCAGTAGCGGTTATCTCTGGCTATTACAGTAATGGGTAATTTGTTTTTTCTTCATGGTTCCCCTATTTTCCAGTTTGAGCTTGAACAGCTTTTATAATCAACATGTATAAACACTGAATGAAACAATTTTTGAAAAATCAGTGCCAATTTTGCTAGAAATCACATGACCAACCATTATCCAAAGGTCACAAAGCTATAGTTGAGACTTTTAGTCTTAAAAATGTCCCAGGGGCGCGCGCTCGCTCGCTCTCTCTCTGCCTCAGGCAGCTCTCTCTCTGGATTCTGATGCTGGGGGCCCTAAGCATTCCCATCCTCCCATCCTGTGAATCCAGGTAGAGACTTACAGTAGCACCCGGCTCCATCTATGGAGTAGGGAAAAGGAAAACACAGATTTGTTACAGTCTGGATTCCATTCAACAAGTGGGTACTGTCCGAGGAGGCAGCAAAGAGAAACAGGGTGGAGAGACTAATCCCATGAGCCAGAGGAACCAAGAAGTCTCAGCCAGAGGGAAAGACTCATCAGAATCGCAAGGATGGGCAGACCTGTGATGGGGGGTGGGGAGCGGGGGAAGGCAACGGTAAGAGACAAAGGAGGGTGTAACAAGTGTGGGAACTGGACGACCTCACTGGCTGACTCCTCTTTCTCCGCCCAGTCACTGATGCTAACAACCCCCATCTCTCACTTCTCTCCTCTATCCATATGCTCTCTCTTGGCAACCTCCTCGATTCTCTGGCTTGAGATACTATCTAGACTGATCTGTACAAAGCTGATACCCATATTTCTTTCTCTAGACTGGACTTCTTTTTCTGAGCTTCCAATAGCCTATTCAACATCAGTAGTCAGATTTCTAACAGGCATCTCAAACTTAACACGTCCAGTATTAAACTCTGGACTTCTGCTCCCTGTTTTCCTTCCTCCTGTCTTCAACTATACCAAGGTCCCACTTCCATGAAGGCTTCTGCATGGGACTGTTGGCCTGGATGCTCTTTCACAGGAAATACAATGTGACTGGTGCACTCTAAATTTGTGCAACACAGCAGACTTTGTTTCTGCATGCCTGATGCTTTCGTGAAGGTCTCATCTTAAATGCCATCTCCCCCCAAGAAGTCTTCCCTGACTGCCTTATCTGGGATAGATTTGCCCCATGCATCATGATCTAGAGCTGGTTTATTGGCTTCTGAGTTAATAATATGTGTTGGTAAGAAACAGCACATTCGGGATTTTTAGCATCCTCTTCCCCAAGCCCACTGACACTGCATTTCTAAGGATCTCTGAAGGGAGATTATGGGGCCCCAAGAGAGGCCACAGAGAGAATAGTAGCTATAGGGTCAAGATTTGCAGCTCACCGAGAGAAACAGGCCACTGGGCAAATGGACCAAGATAATAAAACTCCACCAGAAAGCCAAATAAATTCTGGAGGAGGGAGGGCAGGTGTTGGCCTGAGCAAAGTGCATGAGATACAGGCTCGAGCTGTCTTGTGTATGAAAGGACACGATAGCCAGGGGCTTGCCAAGTCCCAGTCCACACCACCACTGCCCATGTCCTAGACAAGTGCCCCCACATACCGCCAAGGTATGGACATGTGCTAACGCTAGCTGTAAGCTGCCCCTTCCTCTCTTCAAAGATAAGGGCATGCAAGTAACTGAAGGTGGCATTAACTTGGGGACAATCACTGTACATTGCCAGAAAACAAAATAACTTGCTTATTTTAACTTTATTAGTAGTAAATGACATCACTTGTAACACGTTCCATCACCCCACTCCAGCATGCCATGAGACAGGAATTCAGAACTGCACGTCCCAGAGAGAGGCAGAGAGGGCCTGAAGTGGTCTGCTGGCCAGGGGAGCACAGAGACGAGCTATGCACATCGCTCCTATGACCATCTAGGGCAGCATCATTCTGCAAACAAAACAAGTTTGCAAAATCCCACATATTCCCCTCGTGGATATTCATGATGTTGAGTTAACATATTAACAGTCATGAGATGTCCTCATAGTTAGGAGTTGGGAAACCTCCTTCTATAGCTACACCTTGGAAGAACTCACCACCATGAGCTAGGACATAATCAGGGTGTTTCAGCCCACGAGGGTTTCTGGCACTGGCTAACCGAACACAGGGTCCTTAGGAAAGACCAAGGTGCTACCTGATATTTACAGAATACACTGAAAATTCTAGGTCTGATGGGCAGAAGACTGACTTGGTCCTTAACATGGGAATTCATGACCTGTTGCCCAGGTTACAGACCAAAACCAATTCACAGACCCAAAGCTCCTTAATTAAGGGAGAATCTGGATACCTTTGAGGAACAACCCTATAATATAGCCATATGCATATACAGAGAATCTTCCCTCAAACCTTGCCCAGAAGATCCTTCAGCCATACCAAAAGGACTATGTATGAAGGGAAAGAAAATACCTAGACCACCCAGGGTTATTAGATAGTGACTCTGAACTAACGATAATCCACGGGGAGCCCAGGTGCCAGACTGGTCTTATGGAGGAGAGAAGAAACCCAAGTCCATGTTGTAGAGGGTCAGGTAGGGTTACAGGCTCATCCTGTGCTTACTTCTCCAGGCTCAGAATACATGATGGAAACAGTCATTCTTTGTCACTGCAGAACCCTCATATTTGTCCTTTGATCCATGAAATAAGGGGCTATGATGATAGGAAGGACCAAGTGGAAAACCCAACGCTTAGCAAAGGGTTTAAAAATCTTACCGCTTCCCTGGAGCACATCACCGAATAAAAGACGAGGACAAGAGGCTGACTTCTACCATACTCTGTCTGAATCACCGTTTCCCGATGCAAAAGCTACTTGGATATTTGAAAATGACTGGATTATTGTAAATTTAATCAAGCAATGATGCCAGTCACACATGCAAATCAACACAGCCCCTGGCATCTGGTATGTAGCTATAGATGTATCAAATGCTAATGTTTCAATCTCCTTTTCAAGTTTCCCTTTACACAGCCAGGAGATCTGTTCACCTCCAAATCTTATCTCAAGACTATGCCAAATCACCTGCTTCCTGCCATGTTATAATGTGAGGCTTGCCCAGAGAGTCCTACAGATATTGGCCAAGGAGCTGTGTTATGGTTTTGTTTTATTTTTTTAAGTTATTGATTTATTTATTTAGAGTGAGCAATCAGGGAGGAGGGGCAGAGGGAGAGGGAGAGAGAGAATCTTAAGTAGATTCTGCTCAACAGGGCCCTTGATCTCACCACCCCAAGATCATGACCTGAGCCGAAATCAAAGGTTGGGTGTACAAAAGACTGAGCCACCCAGGTACCCCACCACGTGGCCATGGATTGTTCTGGTGTGGCTACAACCACCACACTGGCCCACAACACGATGATATTATATTAACTGGATCTACTAAGAATGAAATAACAAATATCCCAGAGGCCTCAGAAAAGCAGAGAAGATAAACCCCATGGAATTTCAAGGTCTTCCAGACTGGTCAAGTTACTAGGGATCCAGAGGTCTAAGGCTTGCTGGCATAGTCCCTCCAAAGTGAAAAACCAATGAATTAGCCTTTTGCCGCCCATTGCAAGAAAAGATTCGTATACTTGAAAGGTGTCTCTGGATTTTGAAGATAGTTTTGTCCTGCTGTTCTGATCTGCTCTGCTGTTCTGGGTAACCCAGCAGTTCTGAGTGGGACATTGAGTAAGAAAAGATTTGCAAGGCTCAAGCTGTAGCGTAAATTGTTGTCTCGTCACAGAAAAGCACGGCTTCTGAAGCTATTTATGTCCTATGTAAGTCCCACTGCGGGGGCAGCCACGTGGATTATCAGGAGGAAAGCTGACCTGCCCTGAAGGTCCTGGTCAGTCACTTTGCCCAGGCAACCTGGTGCTTGTTCATGGGCTTCCATATGAAAGCGGTCACGGAGATCGCTGTGCATTGTGGTCAGGAATGGGCGCTGTGCTTTGGTTTGAAAACAGGGACTTCTCATCACCAAAGATGAGCTAGCTGCTGCCCACATAAGTCCCCAGGCTGCCGATGGCAGAGGCGAACCCTGAGCCCTTTTATGGCCCCTTTCCCTACGTGGGCTTCCTAGTCACCTTGCAAAGATTCCATTGGACCCCTTTCCACATGGAGGGAGCAGTGATCTGTCTCGATGCATATTCCAGACACAAATTTGCCTTGCCTGCCTGAAACGCTTCTATTACTTCTCATCATCTGTGGACCTCCAGAAAGCTTTATGCACCACTGGGATGTCCTGCCATCACAGAAAAAAACGGAGGGACTCATCTGATGGTGGTGACAGTGTGGCAATAAGTCCAGGTCCACAGAACATGCTGGTCTTGCCACATATCCCATCACCAGAACAGACTTGGTAGAATGCTTGGTAGCTCTCTGATGACTGATCTACATTCAGCTGAGAGGAAATCCCCAGGGCTTAGGGACCTGTTCTACAGGATGCACCGTGCCTTGAGCCAGTAGACAGTAAAGAGTAGCCAATAAAGAGATGACCATCAAGCACTGAGATCCTGTGAAAAGAAGGTTGGGTGCCTCAGGGGACTGGAAGGCAAGAGGAGAGAAGGTGGGCTAATTACTCCCCCCAGCCCCCTCCCTGCCACGTGGCCACAGCCATGTTCTTAGACCTTATCTGCTCTCCAGTGACCTCCTCTTTAGCTATCTGCCTTGCTCCTTTCAGTAGCTGCTCCCTCTCCTATCCCTTCAGGCCTAGGAGAGAGAAAGGCTTCCCCATCTACTGATTTCATTTAATCTGGCCCTCATAGGAGTAAAGCGTCCTTCAATAAACTCGTGTCCATCTGATTTCTGCCTGGACCCTGACCACTGTATGTCAGAGGTTTAGACCACCATGGTAGAGTACAGAACAGCTCCCTTACCCCCAAAAGCTCCCTTGCGCTCCACCCCCTGGAGCCACACCCTCCTCTGCCCCTGGTCTTGGCAATTACTGATCTCTCTTCCATTCCTATTGTTTTGCCTTTTCCAGAATGTCACATAGATGGAAGAGATCCTAGCCATGTGGCTTAAAGAGGTTTGGACAATAATTGAAAACATACCACTGGGTATTGGTTCTACGCTTGATGTAATTTGGGCTAAATGGCTTATTGTTTCTGCTTGTAGAGCTCCTGTTAGGCGCTCTCGGGGTGAGTGGGAAGATTCTCACCGGGACATGTTTCTGAGCAAGAACGTGCTCACATGGTGGATGAGAAAGTATCTTGGCGAATACACAAGTCAGAGCGAGTCGCTGCCTTTATTCCTTCCCCTCAGCTCTCCCTCAAACCCCACTCTTCATGTTTAAACACTGATTTTATTTTTAACAGATGTACTTTATATAAAAGCCTAAGCAACATTGAAAAGCACAGCACGTTAGCAATAAAGGTCAAGTTAGCTGTTCAATTAAAGTCTACCATTACATTAAAATAAAAATATATACGGAAAATGGCTTTTTAAAGTCTCTAGAATATGACTGCAGTCAAGATTTTATGCTTTATTACCAAGATGTTAGGGTTTTTAATTTAGGCCCTAGATCTTGAGTATTTTTTTCTAAACACAACAAACTCAACAAGATGCCTTTTTTTTTTTTCCCTCCCTATACTATCCATTCTTGAGTTGGATAGGAGGAATAATTTCTCCAGCCATTTTATTAAGCCATAACCTTTATTATGAAGGTTTAGATTTTATTTTACTTTCTTGCTTTATTCTTTCCTATGTTGTCTGCGATTTTTTTAAAGGATGTATTTTTAAGTTTTATTTCTCAAATTAAGATGCACTAAAATGAACTTTTTTCTTTCCGTGTAGACTTTTACAAGCTTTAACCCACATACAGATTCGCATCACCACCACCCCACACAGGACGCAGAACAGCTCCATCACCCCACTGCCTTCCCAGTGCTGCCCCTCTAGAGTCGGACCTCCCACAACCGCCCCCAGTCCTAGAGACTAATGACCTCTTCTTTGATCCTACTGTTTTGTCTTCTCCTGAATGTCCTAGAGACAGACTCCTAGAGCAGCAGCCTTTGAGACTGGTTATTCCGAATGTCCCTGGGTTTCAGTGCTGTTTGCATCGAAAGCTCATCCCTTCCTATCGCCAAGAAATACGCCATCGTGCGGATGGCCCAGTTTGCTTGTCTAATCGCCTGCTAAAGGACACTTGGGGCCGTTCCCATTTGGGTGAATTATGACCAGAGCTACTATGAACATTCTTGTACAGATTTTTTTAGTGAACTTTTCGTGTTTTTTCACTACAAAAGTCATACAGAATTAGCCCAGCACAATCATAGACCCATGAAGCTGCGAGGGCAGGTCCAGGAGAGATCAGGCTACTCACTTCTGGCAACAACAGGTGTGCCCTTGTCCCCACACTGTCCCTCCCACCAGTCTGCATTGTTCTGCCTCCTCAGTGGCTGGAGAGGAGAGCAAGGCAGGGAGGAAACAGCCCTGCCACTCGCTGCCACTGGGGGTGACACCAGTCGCACCTCTGACGCCTGTTTCATGGGGCCAGTGCTTTCCTCGTAGAAACAAGCAGGTTCTCTCTTCCTAGGAGGTGACATAATGAGTGGTAAGTCCCCAACCATCACCCTCTAAGGTCAAGAAATCACCGTGACAGTGCTGGGAACCTGGTGTTCTCTCTGAAGGTGAGACGGCAAACAACACAGCAGTTGGATGGGCCAGTGTAGACCACACTGTACAGAAATGTCCACACAGGAGAGTCATCTAGAGTGACAGAACAGACTAGAAGGACACATTAAACCAAATTATGGAGAGAATTGAATGTATGACAAAGCAGACATTAAAAACAATGGGGAAAAAATAATAAGTGGTGGTGGTAAAACAGATTATCTATTTGGGAAAAGAATGTGAATTTAGATGCCCACCTTATGTCAGGATGAATTAAAGTGTTTTGTTTTCAAAGACTAAGAAAAACAAGCGGAGTAGAAAAGCGTATTTATATCAAGCCTGGGCAGGAATGATGAATTTATAGATTACGCAACAGAAGACACTCCAAAAGAAGATTAATGTATTTGATTATATTAAAACATAAACTTCAGAACAATGAGGTGTCACGTGAACGAAGGGGAAGCAGCAGGCTGGGAACAACGGCAGCACGAAGCTGCCCTGCTTATGACAGAAAAGGGTTATCTCTTAATAATTAATTAATTATAAAAAATTATTAAACAGAAAGGTGATGAAACTGACTTCAAATGCTGGCAGCAGGGGCATTCCCCAGTCAGAACACGAGGAGGATTCCCATCAGGGGAGATGCGATCAGCGCGCGGCCTCACGGAATCGTCCAGGCCCAGCATTGCTCCAAGAAATATAAATTAAGACAATAATGAGGCACCATTTTATACCTCTTAAGCTATCAATATTTTAAAACAATGTTAATATTCAATGTCAGAAGGCATATGAAACTAGAGCACTCATACGACATTGAGGGGGATATAAATCACTACTATTTTTTCAGATTGGGCGATCCTTATAAAAATACACACAAGTATTTGCACTCTGGCCTTGAATCAGACACAAAGCCTGTCCCTGACCCCTTGGCAGTGGTCATGACCCCAGTCCCCTCCCGGGCCCTTGCCCGCCCTCTACCCCACCTCTGGCTCCCTCTTGGCCCAGCTTCTGCCAGGTCCTGGACCATGACACGGCGGGGCTGCCTGTCCTGGGGCTTTCCCCGTGGTGTCTCAGGTCTCTGTTTAAAGCTCATTTGCAGAGAAGCTTCCTGAGGTCCTCCCTAACACTCTCACGATGGCCCCATCACTCTGCACACCTCCCTTCAGCCCGGTGTGTCTGTGGACTGTCACCTCACCCGCTAGCAGGTAGCACTCTCTGAGCGCAGGGCCCATGTCTTCCTCTCCAATGAGTCCTAGCGCCTAGCACAGCACCTGGCACATAGTGAAGGCTCCAGAACTATCCATGGACAAATAAATGAACGAACATATGCAAATTTGAAGAAACCAAAGACTCCACAGTGACTTGGTTAGAAACATTCTGGTCTATAGAACTGAAGAGCCCAGATGGGCAGTCATGACCCCATCCACCAGCCCCAGTGGAATGCTGCTTGCTTCCTCTGGATGGCATGTCTTCCCCCAGCCACCTGCGTGGGAGACTCTTCTACATCTCTCGAAGTTTCCACTCAGCTCTGTTTACTCTCTGGAGACTTTTCTAACTTTCCAGCCAGCAAGAGCACATTAAGGTAAGATTTCTGGCAACATAGTGGCTCTCTCCCCAACCTCCTTATATAATCACAGAAATATATCAACCAATACATCAACTATATCAACACTTACTGGAATAAATATATCAACAAAATGATCTTAAACATACGGTACAAATTGAAACTAAGAAAGGGAAATCCACAGGTGCTGAAAGCCTGGGGCAGAGAGAATGTGAGTTATTCCCACAAGAGCCTAGGGAGGGTGTCAGACCTGGATGGAGCAGCCTGTGCTAAAGGCAGCCCTGGGATCTCTTGCAGTCACTAAGAGGCTGGGGTTTAATGCCAATTTGGGGCTCAGAGACCTAAGACTGCTAGACTGGGAGAAGATCTGGCACAGTTGAGAGTTTAGGAACCAAAACAGATTTTAGGAAAACAGTCAGAAAGGAACCCAGACAGATAAAGACATGGAAAATGCAAGGGAGTCTAAGAGACAGCGAAAGTGGAAGGACGAGGTTCAACAAATATTTAATAAGACTTCCAGAAGAAAAGGCCAGTGAGAGTGGAGTAGAGACAATACCCAAAGAGTAGCAGCAGGGAATGTTCTAGAATTCATGAAAGATACTAATCCTCACCGTGAGATAGCATGCGTCTGGGGAGGTTAAATAAACAGACATCTCTAGCAAGACACATTGTAGGGAAACTGGAAAGTAACAAAAATAAAGAGAAAAGTCTTGAAGGCAACCAGAAAAAGAAAAAACAGATCACCCAGAAGGTAATGGCAATTAGACAGCAGACTCGCAACAGCAACAGCAGAGGCCAGAAGACGGTAAAGAGTGTCTCTCAGAAGACAGCTCTCAGATAAGAATTGTATTCCCTGCGTAATATCCATTAAAGAGTGAGTGGAAAATAGACATTTTTGAAAACAAAGACTAAACCCCCACCCCGCCCACTCACAGCACCTCACTTAAAGGATTATTATGGAACATACTTCAGGAAATTGAATTCTGAATGAGGGGTGAGACTGAAGAAGCAGTGGTGAGCCAACAAACTGGTAAATCTGGGAAAACCTACAAACAAACACGGATTGCAAGAAAAAAACAAAAAAACCCACAACAACACACCCAATAATGAAGACTAATCCGGGTCCTACCAAAACAAAGCTGGATCGAAACACTAGCAGATAGGAACATGTCCATTGAAGCCGCTTGTTTTCTTCAGGAGTAGAAATATTGTGAACTTTTGGGTTTATCAGTTCAGAACATGTGTAAAAATTTAAGGGTAACTTCTTCTATAAGAATAGAAATAAATTATTTAAGTCTCAAGACAGTGGAGGGGAAAGTGCATGATAAGGAAAACTCAGACGGAACCAAACACAGTGGAGGAGGGAAAAAGAAAAAGAACCGAGAAAAATCAGAGAGATAACCATAGAGCGGTAGAAGGAAAAATCCCAAACACGCCCGTCACAAGACACGGGAACATGCTACACTTGACTGCTGAAAAGGCAAAGATATTCATTTGGAATTTTTTAAACACAGATATGCTATTTTACAAGAAGCATACTACGTAATAGTAACAGTGACAGTTAAATAGTAGAGAAAAGATACACTGGACAAACACTAATCCAAAGAAAACTGTTATGGGTATTTCAGTATCCAAGAAGAACAGGCCATAGAAGCGAGAGGGACAGAAAGGTAACGGCATAATTATAAAGGGAAGAGTTGACAGGAAGACAGGACAAATCTTAATGCAGATATGTGCACCAGAAGACAGACCTGATTCATAATTCAAGATACCCATACTTGGGTATTCACTGCGCTGTTGTCCCTTGTGCCCGGTTCTACTGGGAATTGTGGGTGAACTCAACAGAGGGCACAATTCAGAAATCCCTGGGTCTCTGGTGAGAACACGTTGTCACAATGGCATGACCTCAGCTGCCCTTAGTGTCCTAATACATATGTTCACTCTGCACGCCCATTGTGGTCTTCATAGCTGCCATCGTTCTGGTGGTCCCTGCTGCTGTGGGACTGTTTGTCATTTGTTTCTAGGTTCTTAGCACTTTCCATAATGTCTGGTAGAGAAAGGGACTCAATATGCATCTATTTCTTTTTTTTTTTTAAAGATTTTATTTATTTATTTGACATACAGAGATCACAAGTAGGCAGAGAGACAGGCAGAGAGAGAGAAGGAAGCAGGCTCCCTGCTGAGCAGAGAGCCCAATGCGGGACTCGATCCCAGGACCCTGGGATCATGACCTGAGCCGAAGGTAGAGGCTTTAACCAACTGAGCCACCCAGGCGCCCCAATAAACATCTATTTCAATTATAATTTTGTGGGTGCCTGGTGGCTCTGTTGGTTGAGCGCCAGACTCTTGGTTTTGATTCAGGTCATGATTTCAGGGTCTTGGGATGGAATCCCACATCAGGCTCTGTGCTCAGTGTGGAATCGGCTTGAGATTCTCTCTCTCCCTCTGCTCTCTCTCTTTCTCTCTCTCTCTAATAAATAAATAAAATCGGGGCACCTGGGTGGCTCAGTGGGTTAAAGCCTCTACCTTCCCAGGGTCCTGGGATCAAGCCCCGCATCGGGCTCTCTGCTCAGCAGGGAGCCTGCTTCCCCCTCTCTCCCTGCCTGCCTCTTTGCCTACTTGGGATCTCTGTCTGTCAAATAAATAAATAAAATCTTTAAAAATAAGTAAAGAAAGAAATAAAATCTTAAAATAGTAATTTTGAAGATGATGAAACCAACAGCATGCCTGTCTGTCATATGCATCCCTATCTGAAAAGCACAACGTAAAACTGTAGATGTACTTTAATTACAAATACATAAAAATTACATATGTATGTGGATACAGGTGAAGGGAGAGTGGAAACGTGAAAGCAGTAAATTTGTTACATAAGGTGGATTGTGACTTTTTGGTTTTTATTTTTATTATTGTTTTTAAATTATTACTTGTATAATTTTGAAAATGAAATAAAGAGAAATGACTATATGACTTTTGGTCATCCAACGAAGTATTTCCTAAAAATTATCACCATGTTGGGATAGAACAACAGAACTGTTTTCTGAGCCATGGAAACACTCACTCCTAGGGCCACATCTTGCCTTTTACTCTAGAAGCCACGGTGGCAGCACACAGTAATCCTCTCTGGATATACGGAGGGTCAAGAAGGAAAGAGGAGTCTTTGGGGAAGGGATCTAGTTGGCCTCGCTTAATTTAATTTAATTAGTTTTCCTGGGGCACCTGGATGGCTCCATCAGTTAAGCGTCCGACTCTTGATTTCAGTTCAGGTCATGATCTCAGGGTTGTGAGATAGAGCCCTGTGTCAGGTTCCATGCTTGAAGCCTGCTTGAGATTCTCTCTCTGACCCTCCTCCAGCTCAGGTGCTCTCTCTCTCTCTCTCTCTTAAAAATAAAAATGCTATTTTCCCCCTCTTCTCTCTTGCCTCTCCTTTCTAGGTAACCTAGGTGTCCAGCAATTATCCAGAGCTTCACAAGACAATCTTTCCAGTAGCCTCTACCCTACTTCCCCTGAGACAGGGTGCTCTGAGCTACCCAGACAGAGCACCAGGTAAATTAAAGACAGTATTCCTTATGCAGAGTCTGGTCTATGTGCACCATTTCTAAACGAAACAGGGATCTTTGGAGAAATGGCTGATTCCTGGTTGGTGGCAAGAAATGTGCCAGGAGAGCAGGAGCATGTCAGAAAGCAAGAGAGCTTTTGGCGACCGCCAGGGTCGCACCGACAGGACCCAGCAGCCAGCATGAAAGGCCAAGGTGGTCCAGACTGAAGATCAGTGAGAATAATGATGACCTGAAACTCATCAAATATGTGGACACTCATGAATTATGATCATTTTTTTAATGAAACATCGCTCATTGCTCACTTTGGAAGGATGCTTGGGAACCAATTCATTATCTTGGAAGGTGGTAAGTGAAGGAAAGAGCTAAGAACATCCTGCCTTTCTTAGACAAAGTGTGTCTCGTTGTTACCAAGCAGCTGAAGAAGGGAAGCTTTCATTACAGAAGGACTCCAACCAATAAGAGAAGAAATGACAGACGGGCTATACCTCCATTTATAATCCCCGGTGAGCGCCTGGTTGTGAGAATGACCAGCCACGGCTGCTAACGCCACACAAAGAGAGACAGCCAGTCCACACGTGCCTGCCGCCCCCAGGAAGTATTCTTGCCAGAACACCTGAACACGCATCTGAATAACAACCCATTTAGGGCCAGCGGGGTTGGGAGAGGGAGACAGGAGGACATGTCAAATGTCACTGCAGATCAGTCAGACGTCGGGTGGAAGAAATACCATGTCATAAATACATCATAATAGATACATCATAAGGGAAAAAATTAACAAAGGCAGCAAGACCCTACAGACTAAAAACAGAATTGTGGGAAATCAATCAGCTGCAACGCACAGACCTTATTTGGATCCTGACTCAAGTTGTAAAAGAAAATCTATGATCAGTTAGATCTGAAACCCGGCTGGATGTTTAACAATATTATTGATAATTCTGTTAGCTGCAAAACCAGTATTTCTACCATGTTTTTTAAAAACGCTCTTATCTTTTAGAAAGACGTAGCGAGATCTTTGCAGTAAAATATGGTATCTGGTATTTGTTTCAAAAACATCCAGGATTGGGGCGCCTGGGTGGCTCAGTGGGTTAAGCCGCTGCCTTCAGCTCAGGTCATGATCTCAGGGTCCTGGGATGGAGCCCTGCCTGGGGCTCCCTGCTCTATGGGAGTCTGCTTCTCCCTCTCCCTCCACCCCTCCCCCTGCTTGTGCTCTCACTCATTCTCTTTCTCTCTGTGTCAAATAAATAAATAAAAACTTTAAAAAATGCCTGGGGTTAATGGAAAATGGAGCAGGAAGAGAAATGAAATGATGGACCACGAGCTGAACATCGAAGCTGGGTAGTGGGTACGTGACTGGATTCATTACAGTATTCTCTTTACTTTTGCATGTGTTTGAAATTTTCAAGAAAAAAAAAAGTCCAAGACATTAATAAAAAATAAATGAAGCTGCTCCTTATTCTCACAGTTGACATTTGGGGGTGGGAAATTGTCAAAGAAACAACGGGACTCTTACCTTTTCATTAACTGGATAAAAATTCTCCTTGGTAATCGGTACACAAAGGTGTCGAGGACAATCTTTAGGTAATTCAAAGATACATATCCACTTTTGGAGGGGTCCCCAGCACTCAGGGCCTTTTCAACCTTTTCATAAGCCTTGGGAAGCTGTAGGGAACGAAAATTTGAGTGTTGCGTTCGTAGAAATCCACTTCACAGAGCTGTTCACCCAGTGTATTTTTACCAAAATCTCGTCACATTTCCCCCTCCAAAAACTGATCAAAAAGATAGCGATGGCACGTTCTGAACTTCAAATGTTTAATTGATGAGCTCACTGCAGAATAGTATCCCCAGCCCCAGCGACTCAACTGACAAGGCAGACAAGTTTTTCAGGGAAAAACAGCCATATAATAGCTTCACCTCAAATTTCAGAGCTAAAAATATTCGGTGGATCTGCCAGTTTGATACATCTTTCTTAATATACTTTCAAGCCATTCCTACTGTGAGCCCATGCGAGGCTCCTCCTGATTAAGTTGGGTCAATCAAACGAAAAAGCTGGCAACATTTTATTAAAAGCAGAAGTAGCTTTTAGACTGAGGAAAATCATTAATATAAAGATTGAGTAAACAGAGTACACATTGTACATTTCTTTAATTATTCTTTTTCTTTTTTAAACGGGAATCACAATCAATCGGGGTGAATGAGCCTTGCTTGTGGGACTTCTAAAATTCACCAAAGTAGGTTAACCACTGATTTTTATAGGACTCATAAAAATACTATGAAGATTGGTTTTATTTCCAAAGGTTTTCCTGCTGTTTGTTATTGAGTAATAACGGTACTCTCTGATATTTCCAACCCTCTCCACTTTGTCTGAATTGTTCCCCCCACCCCCCTCTAACTGCAATGAGAAACAAAATAACCACCAACCTAGTACATAAGGTGACTTAAAAAAAATTATGACAAACCAGAAGAGACTCTTAATCTCACAAAACAAACCGGGGGTTGCTGGGGGGAGCGGAGGTATGGAGACGGCAGTTGGGTGATAGACACTGGAGGGTATGTCCTAGAGTGAGTGCTGTGAAATGTGTAAGCCTGATGACTCACAGACCTGTACCCCTGGAGCAAATAATACATTATATATTAACAAAAATAATTTTTAAAATATTTTCTATGCTGGAACATAGAAATACATGCACAAGAGTCTCTACCCACCAAAGGAATAAGAAGCGATTCACTGAAATTTCCATAGGGTACACGAGAATGTTGGACATCTAATGGGAAAACCTTTAAAAATATTTAGAGAATTGCAGGGCCTAAATTTCTTAGAAAGTTGCACAAAACTAACCCAAAATGTGGCTAAATTTGCCCCTATCTCTTTCAGGGCGATGGGTTCACAGAGAGAAGCCAGAGCCAGATGTGGAGTACAGTCTCAATGTATTCACTGAATTAATGAAATTGCTTTTACTATCTTGATGACATTGGTTTCCATTGACGTTTTTTTCTGGGAGAATGTTTCTGACATAATCAAGAGCTTTTAGGAAAAGAGCAGGGAGTGAAACAGACATAGTGTCTTGGTGGCATGTATAAACCTTTCAGGGATTTTCATTGTGACTGTTTATAATGAAACAAAAGGGAAAAATGCAAGCAATTCAGCAAAGTAAAAAGAAGGACGTAAAGATACCTGGGAGTCTCTCCATCCAGTTTTTTTTCTGTAGTGTTGCAAAAGCTCCCATAATGATTATATAAACATATAACTTTACAAAAATGTGATCATGGCTATACATTCAGATGGGACAGGGGCTTTTTTCATTGAACAGTATCTCATGATATTTTTTCCTGTAAGAACTTATGTCAACCATCACGCTTTTAAATGATGTGTAGCATGCCATCATGTTACTGACGGACCAGCGAAAGGTACGCTCCTTTTCTGTTTGCACATGTAATGTGTATAAACATTCCCTTGATCCACTATCTAAATGAGGTCTTTTCCCGTATTTATCGCATTTAGGAATGTGTTGAACACCCTCTCCCTGATGTGAGTTCGTGCAATCTCCACGAGAGCATATTGTGTCTGTTTTGTTCACTAATAATTACCTAGAATGAAGCAGAATTTGGCACACTGTGGGCACTCAATAAACAGTAGTTTAAAACGAATACATTTTTACCAAAAACATTCTAAAGAAAGGCTACAAAATGCATAAAGCTATGAGACATAAAGATTAAAATCATAGCTGAGATGACATTCTATCTGCATCAGACAAAAATAATTTAAAAGTCTAACAATAATTGGGGTGCTGGGCCGGCTCCGTGGGTGGGGCATCCGACTCTTGGTTTCAGCGCAGGACGTGGTCTCGAGGTTGTGGGATGGAGCCTCGTAACAGGCTCGGTGCTTAGTGTGGATTCTGCTTTTTCCTCTCTCCGTGTTCCTCCCCTGACTTATGCTCACTGTCTCTCTCTCTCTCTCTCTCTCTCTAATAAATACATAAGATCTTTAAAGGAAAAAAGGTCTAATGATATCAAGTGTTGGTGAGTAGGTAGAATGACAGGAATTCTTTCTCATATGCTTTGGTTGGGTGTGTAAATTGGTATTTTGAAAGGCAATTTGATACTGCTAATAAAGCTGAGAAGTGTGTCTGTTACAAACTGGCATGTAATTCCATTCCTAGGCATAATTCCTAGAGAGACCTTTGCACAGGTGCACCGAAAGATACGGATTCAACCCCTTCCAGGGGCGTCATTTGGATTAGCACAAAACAGGGAGCATGTATCCATAAGAGAACATGTAATTTGTGTGTATATAGACAATGGAAAACCACAGGAAGAAAGAAAAGAAAGATCAGGCAAAAAACAAAGAGCTCAGTCTGTAAGGAAACATAATACAAATAAATATAAACACATCATCTACAAAAGTTTCGCACCATAAAAAGAAACTAAGAATAGGAATTCATTACAAGAAAAGCTTCAAGTCAGGATGACAGAACAATGAAAGAGAAGGGATAGTCCAAAGCGAGATAGAAAACCAAAATAATATCATTACAGGGGCTAATAAACAAATTTAGAAACAGCAAGCGTAAGAGGCAAGGCTGAAATTCAAATGAATAATAAAGAAATGGCTCAAAAGACTGTCACTGCAGGCAGAGGAAAAAGACAAAAGTATTGGATCAAGTTGGGAGCAGGTGGCAGCCATCAAGGGTAGACCAAGATGGCCCGGTGGGAGGATGGCTGGGAATAACATGGAGAGAACGGAAGATGCAGGGAAGACAGAGGGAAGGCGGGAAGGAGGGAAGGATGGAAGGTGGGGGAAGATTTTAGCGACACAGAAAAAGTTTTCTACAAATGAAGGGAGGGCTGAATCCGTCCATCAAAAGGACACCCTGTGATCCAGGAAACTTTGACAAAATGCTTAAGGTCAGTACAGCTCAGTTTCGCTTTTTAATTTCAAGGAGCCAAAAAACAAACAAACAAACAAACAAAAAACAAACAAACAAAAAAAAACCCACCCCTAAACCAAAAACCAAAACTTTAGGCATCACCTTGTAGGTGATTTAGGGAATCACCTACAAGGGGAAAAAATATCTGCTGTCCTCAGGCTTCTTCTCCAGAGCACCCAGTGCCAGAAGACTATGGAACGATGCTTACAACATTTTGAGGGAGAGAAAGGAAGATAGAAGAATTATATCCAGCCACATTGTTCTAGTAGGAAAGTCAGAGGCAGAGTCTCAAATATGAAAAAACAGAGGGAATAAAGTACCCATGAGCCTTTCTTAAGGAAATTACTTGACAGTGAAATCCAGCCAGCCCAAAAATAAATCAAAATAATGAACTCTGAAAGGGATTAACTATGGTAAGCACTGGAGTGTAGTGATGTGCACTAAACCCACGCAAATACGAAACGAAGACAAGACAACTAGCGGAATTATAGGAACAGAATGGAGTGTTAATATCATTGCAAACGCTAAGAACAAAACAGAAACAACGAAATTTGTGAGGTGGGGGGCGGGGGGGGGGCACAGGAAGTGAGATCCCACCTCGTGCTGCCTATAATCGAAAGATCCTTCAAAAACACCATCATTTCTGCAATTCTTAATGTCTTTCTTAATCTCTTTTCTTGTCTTGAAGTCCCTTTTGGGACCTAATATATCTTGTGGTAAAGAAATATTTACCAAAGTGCACATCTATCTTCAGCTTCACTTGAAGCCGGACTTGACAAGAACTCAGACTTAAACCAGGCCTGATGGGCGGGGTAACTTTAAGCTGGTCATTAAACCCCTCCATGCCTCAGTTTCCTCAAGTTGAAGCCAGGATGGTAAGAGTGCCTTTACGGAGCTGCTGTAAGGCTGAGGAGGGGAATACCCAACAAGGCCCGGCACACGGGAGGCCCCACAGAAGGGTTAATTACGAGGGTGCCATGTCTCCTTTACCTCTGGTAAATTCAAAGACATTTAAATTAAATATGTCTTATTTGTAAAAAGGAGCATGATTCTCTTCTTATAAAATTATGTCTATCTATGTATCCACCCACCCAGCCACCGAGGCAGCCATCCTTCTATATATACGAATAAAGACAGACCTAGAATTATGTTCGCCAAATGTTGCCTTTGATTATTTCTGGGTGGTGGATTTTGAATAATTTATACTTTCTTCTTTGTACTTTTCAGAATTGCTTACTTTTTTGGTAATGCTAATGCATTTTGTAATGGTTCTGTTTTTATGAAAACAATAAATTTATTAACAACAATAACAGAAAACAAGTTTTACTAATTTACCAACACAATATTACATACACTCACTTCTCCAACACCTTGATCAACACTGGTTTTTGTTAATTTTTTTCCTCATTGACATTTTTCTCCAGAGAATTCTATATTCATTGTTAAAAGTTCTACGTACCTTTGGAATATTTATGATTTTTCTCTCGTTTATGTGGCACATATTTTGTTAAGTTTCCCATTTGTTTACACAAAGTTTTGCTGTGCAAAAGCTTTTCATTTTAATATAATCAGATGTATCAGTCTTTTTCTTTATGGTTTTCGGGCTTTACATCACACTTAAAAGGAAGTCTCAATTTCAAGATTAAAAAATTTTCACACACATTTTTAAATCTAAATAGTGGATGCATATAGAATTTGTTTTGGTGTGAAGAATGGAAGGTTACAAACTTTTTCCCCCAAATGGCTGCCTCGTGAATTATCTGAATTACTGAATGAGCCACTCCCCAGCTCCACCACACTGTATGGGAATGCCTGATATCATATGCTAAACTCACACATAAAGACCAATCCATTACCTACTAGTAGTTGGTAAGACAGTGCCATAGTGTCTTAAATATTATACCTTTATAATTTTTAAAAGCTTTTATTTTTAAGTAATCTCCACACTCAGTGTGGGGCTCAAACTTATAACCCTGAGATCAAGAGATGAGTACTCTACCTACTGAACCAGCCAGGCACCCCTATAAACTATTTTTTATGTGGTACTGCAAGTCCTTTACCATAACTTTTCAAAAAGAAAATATATACATATATATTACATACATGTATATGCATATATACATCTATATATGGGTGTGTGTGTATATTAGATAGGTAGATACGCATATATCCAGATAGATTTGGATATATCCTTATATCCAGATATAAGGAGAGCAGATATGAATGCTGACTCTTCCTATCCAAAAACCAAAAAAAGAGCTCTTCAATTATTCAAGTTTTCCTTTATTTTACTCAATAAAGTTGTCTCATGTCCTTAGGGCAGTCTTGAATATTTCTTACCACATTATGTGAGTAGTACAGAGGAGACGCTTAAGAAGCAGACTCTCACCACCTCTACTATTACCAAAGGACTGTCATCAGGACTTGAAGGAGGCCTCAGGGTTGGGGAGGTGGAAGGAGGATCAAAGCAAATTTTTAGAAATAACGTCAAGACCTAACGGTTTTCCACAGCTGTCAATTTCCTCAGTTCACACTGTAGAGAACCTTGGCATGAGGGAGACACTCTTACCTCTTGGCAAAAGGTCCTCTCAATTTCGTCTAAGGAGCGGTTTTTCCAGACATTTTCCGAGGAAGCAGAGCTGTGCAGGCACTCTTCTTTGGAATTCTTGACTGGCTGATTGTTCCATGAGATCTCTATTAAAACAAAAGAGCTTCCTCTTATTCATGTTGCCAAAGGTACGTTTAAATATCCAGGGTTCCCTTTTCATCCTAACCTGTCCAGTAAAAAGTAGGACCAGAATGAATCAAAAGCATGAGAAGCCATGTAATAAATGGTATTGAAATAATTGGCTGAACAAATTGGGGAAAAAAAGTGAATCTACCTGCTATCTTGTGCTAGGATAAACCTTAGATAGAGTAAAAAGTACACCACGGGAAATAATAAAACCATGAAAGCAGTAGAAGAAAATTAAGATGGATATTAGATAGCGTACAATCTCTGTGTGCAAAGTCTTTCCAAGGGACACATTATAGCCCCAAATCATTTAAATAATGGATAGGTCTGATGTTACAAATATTTATTTTTTGTTTGGTTAAAAGCACACACACACAAATCACAATGAAAGAAAAACAAGTGAGAAAAACTGTAGGTTAATTACCATGATGCATGAGTAGCTCTTACGAATCAATCAGATAAGTACTCACAGAACAACAGACTAAAGTTATAAACAGGTAATTCACATGAAAAGAACTAAAAAACGCAACAGATGTATGAAAAAGTACTCAAACGCATTGGTAATTGTAAGTCTAACGAAAACAAGTTAATTTTTTTCCACTTGTCAAAGAGGCATGGATACAAGGGAATGATAAAGAAATCGGTTCTGGCTTATGTATAGAAAACCTGGGACGTAAACACTCTGAAATCTCCTAGAATTTTACACAAATGGAATTACAGGACTACTCAACAGACGTATACGGGTACAGGTATTTTCTGCACTGTTTAAAGATTTTTAAAAATTGAAACAATTTAAATGCCCATTAATAGAGGATTGCTTTTATAACTTATGGCTCATCAAGCCTGTAAAATACCACAGACATTAAAAACAAAGGTGCCTGTCTAAATTAACAGGCGTGGAAAATTTTCCTTGATATATTGTTTCATGATTGAAAGAAAGGATGACTAGCATAATTTAATTTTCATTCTAATACGTATGTTGTGTATTTGCAGGTCTACCCATCCACCTGTCCACCCACCCACCCATCCATCTACCCATCCATGCAGCAGAAAATAAATCGGGGAGGACGATACATCAAAAAGAACACAGTGGTAGGATTCAGGTGGAAGGAATACGGGGATTGTTATTCGTGTTTTTTGCAGTTTCTGCCTTTTTTGCAGCCAGCTTGTATTACTTTTATAATAAAAGAGAATAAAATAAATCTAAAATATAGCCGTTTTCTTTCTCAAAGTCGACTGCAAAGAATCACAAATGGTTTCCCAGATTTATTTCCTAAAATGTCTGCAGATAAGCTTCACTCAAATTAAGCACACTTACAACGACTCAGCTGCAGCTAACAAACTGCCCGTCATCTGGAATTCCATTTCCTACCTCAAAAAACACGGGAAAAAAAAAAAAAAGAAAAGAAAAGCAAGAAAGAAAAAAGTAAAAGAAAAATAGCTTCCCCCAGTGGACCCCGCTGACTATATAATGAAATACAAAGGCAGAACTTGGTCTGAAATTCTGTGGCCTTGGTGGGGCCAGGCATTTGAAACTGGCATCTCCGAACACACACGAGAGCCTCATCCAGTGACAGGGAAGCGAACCCACAGAACTGGGCTCTGACTCAGTTGCAGCCGTGGAGCCCAGTTTTCTGACCTCACATATTATGTGTGTGTTTCACTCCGCAGCACTGATGCTCTAACAGCGGTACACAGGGACACACGGCACACCGAGGGAAACCCGTTCTTGCTCCGTAAACATCAGGCCTCGGGGACCTCACAGTCCAGGGACCCATGTCATTAAATCCGCTACTAGCTACAGAACTCACCCATGCCTTGTTCAAAGGTGTGTCTTGTTATAGTCATGCCAGGCCTCACCCATCAGCCCAGCTTAATAATTCCTGCCACCTGCTAATTTCCCCCAAAGGGTCTGTGCTGATGTGAACTGGGGTAGAGAGGAAATCCAAAGTTTACGTGTGCACTTATGTAGGTCATCGGTGCACAGAAGGAACCCCACCTCCCAATGTCATTTCTTCAGGTACCAGATAGATAGTGCTTTTGACAAGCAAGATGATGGCTTATTAGGAACATAAACATAGCAAAGCCAGAAACATGCAAAATGAACAGGAAACATTGTTCTATATATTTAGAAAAGTCAAAAGTTGTGGTCCCTGCAAATATTCAACCTAGAGACTCGCTGACATGCAACAGTGTAAAAACAGCATCAAATCCACCAACAGCTCCTGGTAATGAGTCCCTGTAGAACACATTTTCCCCAAAAAGGAACTGACATGAGCAGATCGTATCCTTATCATTCATAGTCTGTAGACAAAAGAAAAGCAGGAGTTCACATGAGAAATAGAATCAGATATGAAGAAGTATGTGGAATTACGTGCTTAAGAAAATGAAATTTTGGGGCGCCCGGGTGGCTCAGTGAGTTAAAGCCTCTGCCTTTGGCTTGGGTCATGGTCCCAGGGTCCTGGGATCAAGCCCCGCATCGGGCTCTCTGCTTTGTGGGGAGCCTGCCTCCCCCTCTCTCTCTGCCTGCCTCTCTGCCTACTTGTGATCTCTGTCTGTCGAATAAATAAAATCTTTAAAAAAAAAAAAAAGAAAATGAAATTTTGGGAAAAATGCAAGTAGAGGACAATTATTTTTTAAGATATTATTTATTTATTTTTAAGAGAGAGAGAGAGAAAGAGCAAGCATTAAGTGGCCAGGGGAGGGGCAGGAAACAAGAAGATTCCACACTGAGCGTGGAGCCTGATGCAGGGCTTGGTCTCATGACCCTGAGATCATGACCTGAGCCGAAGTCAAGAGTTGGACGCTTAACGTCCCGGGGACATATACTTTAAAATTATTGCTCTCTTGAGAATATCTTCCCCAAATCACCATATAGAAAACAAGTATTATTAAATCATAGTAAAAATGTCATCCTAGAAAAATCAGAAACAGTGTAGAATTTACTTTTCTGTCCATGTGCTTCAGGGTTGGAGTGCCAAGAGAAGAACTTCTCAATGGAAGCTCCGATGTCAGATCCAGAAACTCTGCAAACAGTACGAAGGTAAGGGGCACTCACTCTGGATCCGATCATGGACTCTGCAACCTTCTGTCACCAGCTGTTCAGACCTGTGCTTTTGGGTCCCCATTTGCAAGAAGAAATGGACAGAAATGCCACAGAGTTGCCAAGAGGATTGATGTTGTGATGAGTGCGTAAGGCCTGGCACTCACCAGACACTCAGTACATATTAGCTACCTATTGATTGATGAGAAAGATCTCATGATGATCTTTCATCTGAGGAAAACAGTATCAATCAGGGAGAACAGTATCAATCAGGGAGAACAGTACCAATCAGAGCTAGAAAAACTCTGAAATTGGATGACAGAGCTCTGAAGCAAATCAGAAATAAAACTGTCTCAGAAACAAAGACTGAACTAAAATGAAGACAAGAGCAAACAAACAACAGTAAGGAGGGTGAAAAAGAAAAAAATTGTATCAAGTAAACAAAAAAGAAAAAGGTAGGAAGGAATGCTTGCAAGAAAGTTAGTCTCAAAAAGAAGACAGGAAAAGAAATCCAAGATACCTGTAAAAGGTATCATTGGGAAGAAAATCTAACTACGGAATGGTTCAGTTGCTAAAAATTGCAATTCCAGAAGTCTTCCTGAAATAAAAGACTCAAACCTGCCAATTCAAATAGCATACAGATCCTTACAGAATCAATCACAAGTGTCCAACATCATGACTCATTCTAGCAAAATTTCTGGGTTTTAAATAAAAAGAAAAAAAAAATTACCCGGATTTCTGAACAAAACGACCAAGTCTCTAATAAGGGAAATAAAGTCAGACTGTCATCAAACTTTTCTTCAGCAAAACTTTAAGTCACCACGCAATGGGTAAAAATATTTAAGATCCTGGGGCGCCTGGGTGGCTCAGTGGGTTCAGCAACTGCCTTCAGCTCAGGTCATGATCCTGGAGTCCCAGGATGGAGTCCTGCATCAGGATCCCTGCTCGGCGGGGAGCCTGCTTCTCCCTCTGACCCTCCCGCTTCTCTTGCTCTCTCTCTCTCTTTTAAAAAAAATTTAAGATCCTTAAGGAATGAAAATCTGAATCAAGGATTTTATAGCCATAATGATTTTTTTGTTTTTTGTTTTAAACATTTTTATATAAATTCAATTAATTAACATATAATGTATTATTGGTTTCACAGGTACAGGCATGTGATTCTTCAGTCTTCTATAACACCCAGTGCTCATTCCATCCCATGCCCTCCTTAACGCCATCATCCAGTTACCCCACCAACCCTCCAGTAACCCTCAGTTTGTTTCCTCTGATGAAGAGTTTTTTGTTTGTCTCCCTCTCTGGTTTCATCTTGTTTCATTTTTTCCTCCCTTCCCCTATGATCCTCTGTTTTGTTTCTGAAATTCCACACGTGAGTGAAGCCATATGATAATTGTCTTTCTCTGGTGGACTTATTTCACTTAGCATAATACCCTCCAGTTCTATCCACATCATTGCAAATGGCAAGATTCCATTTTTGATGGCCGTGTTATATTCCACTGTATATATATATACATACAACTTCTTTATCCCTTCATCTGTCGATGGACCTCTGGGCTTTTTCCCCAGTTTGGCTACCGTGGACGTTGCTGCCATGAACACTGGGGGCAGGTGCCCCTTCGGATCACTACATTCAGACAAACTGATTTTTTAACTGTACAGGCCACATACAGACTGTCATGAACATGTAAGAAATCAAAGGATGTCATTTTCATGAGCGCGTCACAAGAAATCTACCAGAGGACAAGCCTCAAATAACCTAAATGACAAGGGAAACCAAGCACGTGAGCAGAATGGGATTAAGGTTCTCGCTCCTAATGCGGCAGTTATATGGAAGCCAAGTCCACACAGAAAGACCTATTCCCTTACTTACACAGAGAGAAATCAGAAGATGAATCGAAACCTAAAAGGACCTGTGACCTGTTCCATATAATGTCACTGTCTTCTTTGATCGATACCCTGAGCAACCTGTCTGCTGCACTCCTTGGCTTTTTCCCAAACAGTTTAGTAAGGTGGGGATTCAAATTAGGCAACCCACGGTCCAGATGAAAGAATTCTCATGATAAGCCAACCCAGAAGGGATATGCTGACACTGTCACATCCAGACTTTGGGGCTGAGGATTTTGAGCTGATGTGATGGCAATGGGGAGGGGAGGGGAGGGACCGGCAGGTGCCAGTGATTCCTCCTTCCCCACTACACACCAGTAAACAGACCCTCTGTGTTAACATAATGCAGCCCAAAGCCCCAAATGACTACAGCTGACCCCCGAACAGCACGAGGGTTAGTGGTGCCAAACCCCACACAGTCAAAACCTGCATATAGCTTTTGACTCCCCCAAATTTAACTACTGATAGCAATAAGAACTTGAGCAAACACTGCAGGAACAGGAACATACAGAATAACCAGATATATATCTCGTATTGAATCAAATTGACAATGTGTTTCATTGTGAGATGCATCATTATTTTATGTATCCCTAACGAACAGAAAAGTTGCCAATTACTGACAAGAAAATGGAAAAAAAAATGAGAGTTCCATGTTGGAACTGAAACTATTATGCAACTTTTCCTACTTAACAATTCCTAATGACATAAGCAAAAATTAGAAAAATCAGGGGCGCCTGGGTGGCTCAGTGGGTTAAAGCCTCTGCCTTTGGCTCAGGTCATGATCCCAGGGTCCTGGGATTGAGCCCCACATCGGGCTCTCTGCTCAGCAGGGAGCCTGCTTCCCTTCCTCTCTCTCTGCCTGCCTCTCTGCCTACTTGTGATCTTAGTCTGTCAAATAAATAAAATCTTAAAAAAAAAAAAAGAAAAGGAAAAATTAGAAAGTAAGAATAAGTAAAAATAAATGAGTAAATAAGTAAAAAATGGAAAAAAATCTACCAGTGTAGACTGAGGCAAGAAGAAACTATTAATTTAGGCAGCCAGAAAGTTCTACTTCCAATTATAGTGGATTGGCCCATATTGAACCTATCCTCTCAGCAGATAACAATTATAAACTCTGGCCAAAATATAAACAAAAAACTCTCTGAGCACTAGAGGGCAACTGACATCAACCTGAGTCCATGTTTGGAAAAACAGACAAACACTTGACTGCATTTCTCTTTAGTTCTGGCTTTTTGCCTGAAGGCAGGTCTCAGCCAAACCGATGCTAAATGGATAGAATCTGGATACAAACCCAGGGTCCTGTTGGCTTTAGGAAACAGAAAACAGAGTTCAGGATTATACAGCAGCTGGAAAGTAAGAAAGTAAGGAAAACCCCAAAAAGAAAAGCACAGAGGAGGACTTCTAACATCTGTGCATAATTTCTGCCAAGATCTTGGGCTAACCCCTGAACAGGACTTGTACAGCATACAATAAGACACCCAGCTAAGGCTAAAATAGCACAACAAAGATTTCAAGTGTGAAAGTCCTCGGCAGGACAAAGTGCTTGAGTCCAGGCAAATCAACTGGCTGCTAAAACAAATGCTTAAATTCCTTAGAGGCACAAAAGAGAATGCACAGTCTCTACAATGCAAGATTTACTCTACGCAGGATAAATTCTAAAACTGTGAGACATGGGAAAAACAAAACAAAACAAAACAGGAACCTGTGATCCCTGTTCAAGAAAAAAAACAAAACAAAACAAAATAAAGAATCAATAAAGACCAGACTCTGAGATGATCTAAATGTTGGAACTAGCAGATGAAAACTTTAAAACATTTAAAAGTTTACATTTCAAAGTGTTTGAGAATATAAAGGAAAATATACTCTTAATGAGCAAACAGATAGAAAATCTCAGCAGAGCAAGAGAAGCTGCATTCTGTCTCTATAGCGTATATAAAAGCACAACATGTAACAGCAATATAACAAAAGATAGGAAAGACGAATTGGAAATACTGATGGTAAAGTTCTTATACTTCATGTGAATTAGTATAATACTATTTGAAGGTAGACTAATTAACAATGCATAATAGAATAAAAAGTATCCATTAACCCAATGTTCTTTTTTTTTTTTTTTTTGAAAAAAGGTTTTATTTATTTGACAGACAGAGATCACAAGTAGGCAGAGAGGCAGGCAGAGAGGAGGGGGAAGCAGGCTCCCTACTGAGCAGAGAGCCCGATGCGGGGCTCGATCCCAGGACCCTGGGATTATGACCTGAGCCAAAGTCAGAGGCTTAACCCACTGAGCCACCCAGGCACCCCTACCCAATGTTCTTGAAATTAGGAAAACTCTACTGGAAAAGTGTCGGGAGCTGGTATAGGTGGACTGGGAAGAAAGGAGAGTATCGTAATGCAAAAGGCAAAGATCCCATCTTGGGTAAAATGTAAAAGGTACATACGACTTAACAGAACATTTTATTGAGAACACACGCTCAGTAAAACAAGATGATAAAACAACAGAACGAGAGGGGAAAGTAATATAGTGGACCAAAGCAAAGGCCAGGATAGAAGTAATAAATAAAGTAGAAATAAAGAAGTAATAAATAAAGTAGAAATAGCATGGAATAAAATTGACCTTGGCAAGAATCAAATTACAGGTACAGATAAAAGACCTGAGATGATAATTGTGACCTCAGAGGAAAAGATCAGAGAGAGTATAGTGCTTTGAGATCATTTGCTACAGAAGACAAAGACAACCCAACATAAGGATAATTTGTATCACTGAAGTTAAAGATCAGAAAATTGAAACCAAAGATTTATTCAAAGATATATAATATTCCCAAAAAATCTTGAAATGAAAAAAATAATTGGATCTGCCGATTAAAAATACACTGTACTTTGGAAAACATACCAAAGGCACAGCAGCAAGACCTAGCCTAGCTATGTTTCTGAAATTCAGGGACAAATAATTCTTTGGGGAAGCCAGCTAAAAAAAGCACACCTCCACTAAGAAAATTAGGCAAGCCTCAGGCTTCTCCATAGCCAGACTCAATATCACAGACCGTGGGTCAAAAAGTCTCTGACGTTTGGAAACTGGATATCCAGCCAAGACATATTCAAGACTTCATTTCCATTCCTACTTTTTTTTTTAAGATTTTATTTATTTATTTGACAGAGAGAGAGAAAGCACAAGCAGGGGAGCAGCAGGCAGAGGGAGAGGGAGAAGCAGGCTCTCCGTGGAGTGGGAAGCCGGATGCGGGTCTCGATCCCAGGACCCTGGGATCATAACCTGAGCTGAAGGCAGCTGCTTAACCCACTGAGCCACCCAGGTGCCCCAATTCCTACGCTTCTTTAATACTCAAGGAAAAAGGAAAAGTAGAAAAGTAGAAACTTATGTGAAATAGCATCTATATGAACCCATTTTTACAAATGTCTTTCTTCCTCTCTGTCTCTCCTTTCCACAGATCTGCATGGAAAGACGCCAGGAATCATGCTGACTGTGGTTGATTCTGGGGGCTGGGGTGGGCTCGTTTACTTCGATCCTTTCACTTACCTGCCTCGGTACCTGCCTCACCGGACTATAGTGAATACGGAAAGAGACTACAGGGATGAGCTTAGCCTAAGGCCAGGCATAGAACAAATGTTTGGTAAGTGTTTGGTAACTTATTTAGGATGAAAATTTTCTATAATCAAGCAAGACACCACCTTATGCTTCAAAATGCATGGCCTATGGGCAAAATGCTTGGCCTGTGCTTTAGGCCAACACCATCCCCCGCCAAAGGCCCTTGGACCAGAATGCTCTCCTTCCCCCCATGCTTGTCACATGCATTCTGTGAACTCTGGTCCCGCAGAAGGGCCTCCTAGCTCTTACCTGGATACCCCTCTTCCTCCTGTGAACACCCCAGGACATTTTGTTCTTCCCTCTCAGGCATTTTAACAGTCTGCTTTGAAATTAAACAGTTCAAATATCAACTCCACCAAAAACACACTATATGACTTTGAGGACTTCATTTAGCACCCTTGAGTCCACATTTTGTCATCTGAGAAACGGGACAATAATACCCAACTCACAAAGTTGCTGAGTGTACAAAGTACAAAAGTACTTTGTACAAAAGTACAAAGGTGCTGAGAGAAATCAAAATTAAAATTAAAGCTTATAAAGTATCTATAGAAAACATAATAAATGAATGCTTTTTATTATTATATTCTTTATGTGACTTATTTTATGCCTCACCTGCCCTGTTTTTTAAAAATACACATACATACACCCGCATGCACATACTCCTTAAAGATAAGTATGTTACTGGGCTTTGAACCCAAGGAAGGGACGAGTGGCCTGGCTTCACATGTACGTCTAATACAATGCAGAAACTACACAGCTACTCGCCCTTTTATATAAAGATTTTTCCCATCACAAAAGGAGTAACAGGTTCATTATACAAATTTTTGAAAATATAGAAGCAGCAGAAAAAAGAACCAAACAACAACCCAGAGACACATCACTTAAAGACAATCTGTATTCTAGAATTCCTTTCCCATCATTTACTGATACCCCGAGTACCCTTGCCGTGTTACCATTAACTTCATGGAAATCATCGCTCGTAGCTGCACGTTTTACCAGGTGCATGTGCTGTGACTCACTGAATCCTTCTCCTGTGGTTACACATTTATGTTATTCTTCTGAATAACAATGCCGTGGCTATCTTTGTGCATAAGGCAGTTTCTGTATTTGAAAGTACTTCCTCAGAAGAGATTCAGAGAAGAGGGATTATCATGCCAAAGGACACTGAAATCTTTAGCTATATGCTTATGAAACGCTCACCTTGACTTCCCCCAGAATACCTAAGATTCAAGTCGTTATTCATACTGAGGTTCCTCAAAAAAACGTTATAATCCACTGCGGTGTCCTTACCAATGTTGTAATGTTGTGCAAACCTGGAAGAGAAATGCTCTTTGGTAATCAGAAATTATGAGACAGAGAATCTGAAACGAAGCAAGGTCTCCTTGAACACCGGGGCTGGTATTCATTTTACTGTGTTTCTAGCTAGAGCTGAAATTCCAAAGTGAACCCCAGGAAGCATTACTGCAAGAGGAAAACACACAGACCCTGCGGAGATCGCTGTCCTTGGCCTACCGATGCCCGTGTAAGATTCCAGTGGTACAGACACGTCTCAGGTCCCGGTTTTCTCCCTCCTCTGGCAAGAGGAAGGGGAGGCCAGGGTTCAGGCTGCACGTGGACAGCAAAAGCGGGTCCCGCCTGCCTTTAATAATTACGGGGCAATGATCTGGACCTGAGTCGGTTAGCAGAAAGTCTCCATAACCAGAGACGGCTAGAGCTGGGGGTAGGGGGGAACACAGCCCACCCTCTTGACCAAGCACAGCATATCACAGAGACAAACTGAGGCCCAGTTCACTGTGTCAGGGGCAAAACTTGCCTTGAAGCATTCTATGATTTCCACAGAGAGAAAAGAACATTATTCAAACACATAACCAGGGTGCCTGGGTGGTTCAGTCAGCTAAGCATCGGTGTTCGGCTCACGTCATGATCCCAGGGTCCTGGGATCGAGCCCTGCATTGGGCTCCCTGCTCAGTAGAGTCTGCTTCTTCCTCTCCCTCTGTCCCTCCCCCCCTGTTCATGCTCTCCCTCTCTCTCTCTCTCTCTCACATGCCCACACACTCTCTCTCTCAAATAAATAAAAAAAAAATTTTTTTTAAAGATTTTATTTATTTATTTGACAGAGAGAAATCACAAGTAGGCAGAGAGGCAGGCAGAGAGAGAGGAGGAAGCAGGCTCCCTGCCGAGCAGAAAGCCCGATGCGGGGCTTGAACCCAGGACCTGGGATCATGACCTGAGCCGAAGGCAGTGGCTTAACCCACTGAGCCACCCAAGCGCCCCACAAATAAATAAAAAATTTTTAAAAACCAAAAAAACCACTTAACCAGTGTCTCTCCCTAAAATATACTGAGATACTCTTTTTTTAAAGTTCAGATAAATAATGTTTGGATTTTTTTTCTTCTTAAGATGAATTTTCTATTATTCAAAACTGCCACTTGATAAATGGTTTTCTAGATGATTTCTGCATTATTACATTTATAAAAAATTGACAGTTTTTAAATGTTTGGTTATATTATCTCCATATGTGTTGGTTTCTATAATTACCTAGTTTCATGCTGCTTTCTAAAAATTTAGTAATTATCACTTAAAGTATTTGTTATTTTTCTGTTTTCCAAATTTAACAAAGAGTAATGTCATGTATTCATTTCGATGCATACCTTTTTTTCCCACTTTGATGAATCTTGCCTATTGTTCTAATAAGAAAAATTATCTGGAGATAGGATAGCTGCCAGATGCTCAGGCTCAAACTCCCCAAATAGTCACATCTTTCATCCACACTCTCTGTCTTGTGAAAATACGGCCATAGGCCCGGGGACCCAGGAGGCTGACCTCCTGTGCTCCTTCCTGTTTGGGCTGCCATCCTATGGAAAGCTTTGGCTTCTCTGCTGCTCCAGCAACATGTCCAGATCCTGATAAAAATCTCATCACCAACTTCCCTGTTCTCTGTAAAAATTCAGCATTTCTCCAGACTGCTATTTCCTCCAAGAGAATCCTGACCTCTCCTAACGCCCAGCCCCAGCCACCTTCATAATATCGGCCACATAGTCATTGAGGACACACAGACAGAATCCCATGGTAATATTTCCTACAGATAAAATGTCAAAAATTTAAGCCTCAGTACTGCCCAGACATGCAGTACCCCGTAGGCTTTTTTATAGGAATAAAGGCAGGGGAAGCAGCATCATTCCTGAGGGCCGTTTTCCCAGAGCCCTGCGCTGGGGGCAGGAGAGCCCACACACCTGCACAGGCCTGCAGGCGAGTTGGTCATGCAGGAAGGCCAACTGTAGGGGACAAAGGGAATGACACCCATGGACCCATAAAGCTCTCCAGCATCCCCACCTACAACCAGCCGTGGGCTTCAATGGTGGGCTCAGGTGGCCAGCTGACCCCCAGTGAGTCTATTGGCTTTTCAGGCTGCTCATCCGTTATTTTATCGGGATTCAAATACTTCAGTCTACAAGGCAACCGAGGGTGGGGCGTGAGAGATGGGAAAGGAAAAGCAAAAGCAAAACCCAACGGGTCTCAGGGCGGTGTGATTAAGTATAAAACTGGCCATGATTTTCTCTCTCGCCTCTTCTCCATACACGCTCCATACACTGCTGCCCAAAGAGAACTGTTTTCCCAGGAGTAAGACGCATTCCTGGCATGTCCATGACCTTGACGGTCACTGCGGGACGAGCGCCTACTCTGTGCCAGGAGCATCACAGGCCCACTGTGTGCATCATGGGGAATCCTAACACCAGCCCTGCAAAGTGGGCTCCTCGGTCTCCACTTCTTTAAGAGGAATCTAGGTCTTGGAGAGGCCCAGGAGCCTCCGGAGGTCCTAGACCCAGGAAAGGCGTCCACAGACCTAACCCCAGGCATGCCAGACTCTACAGGCCAGGCAGGCATTTGCCGCCACCCTGAGAGGCAGAGGCTGGTGTTTAAGAGAAGGCTGTTTCCGATAAAAGAAAGGATTCAAAAATGCATTGTGTTTCCTGCTCAAAAACTAAAAAAAGGCCAAGTTAATACTGAAGCATCTTCTCAAAGAAAGAGTATATTCTTGAGTCTCAATAAAGAAAAGCATTAAAGCAATCGAAGAAATGGTCTACTTTTGATCTTTTGCGTTTCTGTTCTAAAGAAAAGCAATTCCATTATGTTAAGTTTCTCAAGCCTTATCATGAAAACAGTATTGTTGCCGAGGCTTAAAAAAAAAATCTCAAATAAAAATTTGTGGAGTTCTTTATTATTCGATACTTACGAGATGGGGAAACAGACAGTAACATTTTTTATAGATTTACTAGGTTGGAGACTGCAGTGCCAAACACAAGGTTTATTGTCAAATAAAACACTGTTTTGTTTTTTGATGGCCTGTTTTAGAAGAGTGTTGCTTCTGTTCTATAATTGCGTGCACAAAATTATTTAATTTGTTTTGTTTGGATCTTATTCTGGACACTTTCCCAGTCGGAAAGATATAAAAATTAAAACATCTATTATGTCCTTTTATATTCTGAGGTGGGTTATAAAGAGGAAGAAAGAAGAAAATATTCAAAAGACCAGGCAATACATATATTTTTTAAAAAGTCACCTTGTTTCTCAGCCCCCACGATGCCCAGGCCATGGTCACATCCCCCCTATGCTTGCTTGCCACAGGAGCAACTTCCCGCACTCCTTCCAGAAGCAATGTTGTCTTTATGACACCGTGCGAGTGCAGCCACCAGTGTCATCGGGATTTATAACTGCAGTGTGATGTGAAACTCTTCGGCTCAGAGTGAAATAATAAGGCTCAGTACTACTGTTAACAGCCTGGGGGATACTTAGAAAGTGGGGGAAAGGCAGGAAGAGGAAGACAGTCTGTTGGCCAAGTATCACAGAAATGAAGCTAAACGTGGGCCCCCTTCTAGTGGCTTCCATTCAAAGCTCAGGCAGCCACAGAAGCCAAACCTTTGGCTTCTTCTAAATGATCTGGAGTTTATTGGATGCTCAAAACAACAAAAAGACGAAGCCCATGCAGATTTCCACACACTGCCCTCGCAGGAGGAGCAGGTGGGGGGGGGGGCTTTTGAAAGCCGTGAAACAGCTAAACATTTAGTTATTCACTGTCCCCCTGCTGCAGTGTCCCCTGGACCCCAGCAACAACTGTCCTCAGGGGAAAGTTAAGTTTCTGTTATTATATCAGGAGGGAGAGCCAACAGGGAACACTTCGACCAAGGAATAATTCCTGAAATTTGTTCTCCTCTATCCCCGGGCTTTGAGTCAACATCAACTGTGAACTGGAAACACGGGGGACGGCGGGCGTGGAGCCAACCAGGGAAGGAGAGACAACTGGTGATGGATTACTGAAATAATCAAGATGTGTTCTGATCTGCAGGCCAGATGACTGCCACCCTGGGGACTCTCAGAATCTGAATCATTAGCTCTCGGATCTGCGCATTCGCGGAGAGCGCCACCAACAGAGGAGACATGCCTCGAGCACCTCTTTTAAATAGTCAAGACAGAGCGGGGGGAGGGGGTGATGTCTGGTCCCAGTGCACCCGCAGGCCCCACTTTGAAACTGGGCTAAGTTCTACTGAGCCACCTCTCCCCAGATCTCCGCTCACTTACTTTCTGTATTCGTCACTTTTCATCTTCAAACAGAAGGTCTCCAGAACTTTCCTCAGCTCACAGGGCTGGATCAGACCAGTCTTGTTAACATCAATGAGCTTCAAGGCTTTGATAACAGTTTTAATGTTTTTGAAAATCTGTGTAGGAAAAAGTGATTTTGGAGAAGTCAAAAGACCTGTGTTAAAAACCAAAATGGTCATTAAAAAAAAAAAAAAAAGTGAACATTTTTAAGTACTTCTTGTAAAATAAATGTTATCAAAGACTCACAGTTGCAGGTATTGCAAAATGATAGGTCTATGGAAAAAAGAATACTTTGCACTTATTGAATGTTTGTAAAGCCATTTTCTCTGTAAATGGTCTCAGTAAGTTTTTAAAAAGTATTTCTGATGTAAAGCAGTAAGTCTCATACACAATTCATTCCCTTTTAGAGCCATGTGAAAAATCTATTTTTTGTTGACTGGTGCTTAAAAACTATAGTTCAGGCAGGGCTGAACTTGGACGATCTTCATTTTCCACAGCTACATGCATGTTTTTACTAGGAGCTGCAAAACAGTACTGTACCTTTCAACCCCTGAATTTTAAAAAAAAAAAAAAAGAATTGTAGAAAAGTTGCATAGATGTCTTTCCCAAATTCAGCAAGGGCATATTTATTGGGCACACAAACATGAAAGGCATTTGGTTGAGCCAAATGGGGATGTGGGGATTCAGAGTGCTAAGCTATGCGCTTACCCCAAAGCTACTGGTACTTACAGGACAGGAACCTCGCCACACCTCACAGGTGCCAAGCACGGAGCTATGTGATCAAATCCCCCCAACCCACAGGAAGGAAGTATCACTCCCCATTGTTGGATAAAACTGAGGTTCAAGGAGGCTACATGAGTCACCGGACATCACCTGCATCGACAGTGATGATACCAGGATTCTAACGCAAACCCACCCTTTACCCACGGTACTGGAGGAGGAGACAAGACATAAAATAAATATTCGTGAAGCTGAGCTGTGGGAATGAGAACCAGGTAACACGGAGAGCACAGAGCTGGAGGCCTTCACAGAAGGGAACGGGCACTCCAGGCCTGGGTCATCCGGGAGACTTCCTGCAGGAGGAGGCATCTGAGCTGAGAGGGGTGGCTAGGGCAAGAAAGGAGCGCATTCTGCATGGTGGAACGTGACGGCTGCGGATGGGACTGTGGATGAAAAGTGATGCAGGACTGGCACAGTGGGGCCTTGCCAGGTCTGATTCTGCTGCCCTGGGCTAGATCAAGTCCATCCCCCGTCTAGAATCGGGTGATCAGTGCCTCTCAAGGAAGAGGTTTGGGGAAAACACTAAGAGGAGCAGGTTGGTTTTTGTTTTTTTTTTCTTGTTATTAACACCCCTGTCTTCCTCAACACTTCTTCTGGCAGCCCCCTCACTGCACGCTGTCTGACTGGGGAGGAACCCCCAGCAGCCTGCTCCTGGGGTGGCTGCCCTCGCGCTCACACCTGAGGAACCACGAAGCTGGTGGGAGGACGGCCACTGCTCCCTCTTCTCCCTGGCTGCTTGGACCTGAGTCCCAGGCCCTCCTGGCTGGGCTGTGAGGGCCTGACATGCCGCCCCTACTTTTGGGACCCCGCAGAGTTCCCTACAGACGACCTCTGAGCCCGGTCTCTCAGCTCCCCGTCCTCCGCTCAGCCAGACGTCACCTCTCTCTGCTCAGACTCCACACCATGTCATCCCCAACGACTGCCACTCTCTAAAATCAAGCCACCCCCCCACCAGCCACCCCCCCACCCCCACCCTCCAGCCGCCTCGTTCGAGTGCAGGACCCCACAGCCTTCTCCCCAGCAGGGCTCCTACCTGCCACTCAGTTCCTGGGCACAACTCCCTGTCGCTCCCTCCCAACCACCCTGTCCCTGTAGTCACCACTGCATATGTGCCCCTCTGCCCACCTCAGCCCTGGGAAGCCTGCACCCAGGTTAAGCCAGCTCAGAGCCTTTTCCAAGCACCTGATGTGACCCATTCGACGCTCTCCTGGGTCCCCTCACCTGAGGGCGCTGTGTGTTCCTGCTTTGCTGTGTTAGTCCCTCGCCACCTCATCCCGAATCTGTCTACCTTCTCCCTGCTCCTAACCTCCCTTCCCATCCCCTCTCCTTCCCACCACTGACAGCTATTTACAGGAAAGACAGAAATGGCCGTAAGGTGACAGCCAATGGCCTGGTCCTCCCCAGCAACTGTTGGACTCCAAACCCATGGGAGGGGCCTCCCCTCCTGTGTCATGATGCTGCCTACCAGACACTCCTGAGCCCACCCCACAGCCACGCTGCCTCACTCACATCTCCCCACAAGCCGCGACCCTCCAGGCGCCCCAGACTGGGTCCTGGCGCTCTCCCACCTCCTCTCCCCCACTGCGTTCCGCCCACCCCGCTCGCTGCTTTGGGGCCACACACCAGCCCCTCCACAGTGCTGGGCTCCTCCTGCCTCAAGGCTTTTGCCTTTGCTGTTCTTTCTGCCTAGAACATTCTTCCCTGGATACACACTGCCTCACTCCCTCACTTCATCCAGATCTCGGAGCACCTGTCATCTTACCAGAAAGGCCTTCCTGACCACAAGGGTAAGTTAGGACCCCACCCGTCACCCCCCACACTCTGATCCTCGTCTTCCCAGTACTTCTCAACAACTGATTTCATGCTCATCTTGACTGTCCGTCTGACTCTCCCTCTGGAATGTCAGCTCCCGGAGCTGGGTTCAGAGCTTTGGCTCCGGGGTCTGGCTCAGTAACTGTTTGAGTGAATGAATGAATCTCTCTTCTTTTGGGGAGAAGGCCACACCCTGAGGAAGCTTTGCTATCCCCCCTCAGGGCCAATCCTGGATGTAAGAATGCCTCGGTCTACCATCGATGGAATAATGATTCTAATAATATCATCCTTGAACAACTATCAGTGGAATGTCTGTTCTGTGCAAAGCCCCATGCTAAATTCTAGACGCATCTCCCACTGCTACCAGCCGGGGAGCGCTGGCTGAAACCATCTTACTCTCCCACCCCGGGAATGCCCAGCGAGGAGGAGGGGGCATGGTGTCCGCGGCGGCGAGGCTGGCTCTCGGGTGTCCTCCCTCAGCCCAGCAGCTTTGTCTCAAAGAGCAGAGCCGCGGCCGCCGAGCGCCCTTGCCCAGGGGTCACACGGGACCCACGGCACCTTGTCTGCCGCCAAATCCCGATTCACCTCTTCTGGTAAAACGGAGGACATGAGGCGATGCGCTTTTTTAAACCCCCGAAGCAGCCCATATGGGTCTCCAGCGTGGAAAGCCAGGAAGCAGCGAGTCTGGCACAGAACTCACACCCACCAGAGGTATGTCTCCAAGTTTCTTATCATTTGTCAGACTGAAGTTTGGCAAGATCTGAATTGAGCTGCAGATGGCGGGGCTTATCGAAGGCGGGCGAGTTAGGGCCACGGTGTACAAGACTTGTCCTGTCCGTGACAGGAGAGAAGAGGAAAGCATACAGGAGCCAAGTGGCTGGGGTCACAAGAGGGACCGTGTCCCTGCCCTACCCCATTTCCCTGTTCCCTGGAAAAGGGAGGAGAGGCAGGAGACGAAAAGGTAAAGACAGAAAAATAGGATGGCGTGGGCAGCCTCTAGCTCCTTTCTAGGCCAGCGAGACGTGTGCCATTTTGGTAGAAGTGGGACACGTCTGTATTAAGAGCCACTGTCTCTGAGCCTCCTGCTTACCCCCCACGCCAGCTCCAAATCCCACAATCTCGCCCCCTCCCACAGTCCCTGGGCTCCAGCCACAAGGAACTACCCAAATTCACAAGCACGGCAGGCTCTCGCGCATATGCTGGAAAGTTCTCACCAGGCCTGCGAAGCCCTCCTTGATCTGACCCTCCCTACCTCTCAACCCCACCCCTGCTTCCCTCCCCTACTCTCTCTGCTCTGGCTGCCAGGCCTCCTTGTTCTCTCTCCCCCGTACCGCGCACACTCACCCTTCGAGACTTTTGCACCTCTGATCTCCTCCTCCTGGCCTTCATTCAGGTCTGTCGCACACCACCTGCTCCCCACCGAGGGAGGTGCGCACAAAAGCTCGCTCTCATCCCTTCCTGACCCCTCACTTCCTCTTAGTGTTCGTCTATGCCTGGACCACTTCGCGTTTCTCTCTCTCTCTGTTGCAGGCCGGGTCTGCTGCCCCAGGCCCTTCCCTGATCCTGCCACTGTTCCTTTGAGAGCCTGAGCCCTCCCTCTGGCTTTCCTAATTACACTTCCATCCCAGCGCTGAAGCCCAAACTTCTGTCTTGTCATCCGTGTGTGTTCCTGCCTGAACCAGGTCCCCAGCTCCCTATCCAGCCTCTGCTCAACTGGGCTCCATCCCTCAATCCCCACTGCTTTGCGGGAAGGGACTCCAGAGGGCCAAGCCCAGGGAGAGAGGCCAAAACTGAGGCACAGTTAGCGAACAGAAAGGAGCTACTGCCTGTCGTTTCCTTGTTCCAAACCCAGCAGGTTGCCCTGCCCGGGACAGAAAATGAGCTCTTGCTTTGCTTCGACCCAGAGGTGGGCCTGAAAGGGGGGCACTCCAAGCCTGATGTCCCAGCCTCTGGACACCTGACTCCCTTTGCTGTGCCCCACATGCGGCGGACTCTTGCCTCCACCTCTTTTTGTACACCTGCAAGCTAGAAATGGTTTTTACACTTTTTAATGGTCAAAAAAAGTCAAAAGAAGGTTATTTGTGACATGTGAAAGGTGAGTTTCAAATTGCAGTATCTGTAAGTGAATGTTATTGGTGCCCAGACAGGCCCGTTCAGTTGCACGGTGGCTCTGGCTGCGTCCCCTACAAACAGTGGCAGGGCAGAGTAACGTCTGGCCCATAATGACAGCAAGACTTCCTAGCTTTACAGAGCAAGTTCAAGGCCCCTGTTCCACTCTCCCCGACACACACCCACTTCTATGGAGGTGGGGGTAAGTGTTGAGAACTTTTTGTGCACCAGCACAGGGGAAGCCCTGAGGATTTAAAAGAAAACCAAAACAATAGCTACTTACACCTTTAAATTAAAGACTCAGGAGCCAGGAAATGGGCCTGAGGCTATGAAGGAGCTGCTCTCTGTCTTCTCTCCCCAACCATCTTCCCCACCTCCTGTGCCAGACTCAGTCCCAACACCCTCTCTCGCCGCCCCCATTCCAGGCCCAGCCATGAGCTGCTGCTCCTGGCTCTCTGAGCCCCATGACAGGCTGGGTGCCGGCCCCCACAGCCCCAGCTCTCCACCCCCCACCTCCCCCAGCTAATGCTAGCTGGCCGTCTCCCCCTCATCCTGGTCCCCACTCCTCCTTCTCTCTCCCTGGCCCCCACTGCATGGAGCCCCCTGCCTGGAGTACCACAGCAGGGCAGTATGTGACCCTCTCCATGTCCTTGGAGCCCCAGGCTGGGGAGATGCCCAAGGACAAGGGGGATGATGGGCTGGGCGGTGAACCAAGCATCTAGGGAAGGGAACCACAGTGAGGACTAAAAAGCCTAGATTCTTCCATCTGGATAGCAGGGCTGGGGAATCGCGGGCTGGAAAGCTTTAAGTTCTGCACTGTGCCTACACAAGCCAGGACTCATTCACCTAACGTTCCCAGAACAGAAACGAAGCCCTATTTCACATGGGAGTGACATGAAATGGGGGGGAGGGGACAAGAGCAGCAAAATTAAAATATTCAGAAAAAGATTTAGATGAATTTATGGAAGGCAGACTCTTAAGTGCTATTACAAGAAGCAGAGAACATCTGACCTTAAAGAGTGAGGCGGGGACACGGGGAGGGGGAGGTAGAAACCTCCCACAGGCATGATGGTGAGCCACACTGAGAACCACAGAAACTGCTCCTGGCGGCAGCGGCTGCCCACCCCCACCACAACGCCAGCGCCTCCGTGCCTCCCTCCCTCCTTCCCCACAAGGACCTCCAGACAGTGTCACCATGACCAGACACCGGCTCTGAGCTGAGACTTCAAATCCCAGCTCTGCGCTATTTTTCAGGTAACCCTGCAGCAGTAACCTGACCACAAAACCTCAGTATCTTCATCTGTGAAATGGGAGTGAATAAGGGGGCCCTGTCAGCTGTGGTTGGGAGGAAAGGAGCTCAGGTGTGCAAGCACCTCAGGTGGCACCTCAGGTGGGGTGGGGCGGCTGCAGACTGGGACAAAGGCTGAGGACAGAGTTCCAAATGACCAAACATCCGCATACCCATGTCAAGAAATACTGAGTACCGGGGTGCCTGGGTGGTTCAGTGGGTTAAGCCTCTGCCTTCAACTTGGGTCATGATCTCAGGGTCCTGGAATCGAGCCCCACATCGGGCTCTCTGCTCGGCAGGGGGCCTGCTTCTCCCTTCTCTCTGCCTGCCTCTCTGTCTACTTATGATCTCTCTCTCTCTCTCTCTCTCTGTCAAATAAATAAATAAATAAATAAATAAAATTTAAAAAAAAAAGAAATATTGAGTACCGCTGCTCCTCCCGCCCCAGCCAACTCCTCCAACCCCTTCACTGCCCCCCTGCCCAGCCCGTTAATAGGAGCCTTGAGAGGACATAAGGTCTTTGGTAGGCAGGAGTCCAGAACCAAGAATAGGGCCTGGATTAATGAATATTTGTTGAATGGATGAATGTATGTATATATGAATAAATGGAGGGATGGGTGGACAGGTGGATGGATGGATAGATAGATGAGAGGGCGGATGGACGGACAGATGATGCATGGATGATGGACAGATGATAGATGGACAGATGGATGGATGGATGGATGGATGGATGGATGATGGATGATAGATGAGAGGGCAGATGGATGGATGGATGATGGATAGATGGATGATGGGTGATAGATGGGTAGGGGATGGATGGATGGATGGATGGATGGATGGATGATGATGGATAGACAGATGAGAGGGTGGATGGATGGATGGATGATGCATGGACGATGAATGGATGGATGGATGGGTGGATAGGGTGACTGCAGTATTCCTGGAGAAGAAGCTTCAGTAGGCCAAGGAAATCCTTGTATAGACAGGCCAGGAACCTGCAAGAAGGGGCATGTGGGCATCTCATCTCCTAATGGACTCAGTGATCTGCTGTACACCTTCCTGGGGAAAAGAACTGAGAACAGGTCAGAGACAGCAGAGCAGAGTGGGCGGGGCCAATGAGTGCCAAGTGCATACCTACTGTTGTCACAGATGACATGTAAATTTCCAATGGATTGACTGGAGACCAAGGCAGAAGGCCTGAATTGTCCCCCTCCCAGAGGCTGCTCCTCAAGTGAGGGGACCCATACAGCCTGAGGATATGCAGTGAACAACCCAGGGTAGAGTTGAGAAGGTCTAGAGGAGTTATGCCAGAGGTGACCCTCCTCATCAGGGAACCGTACAGTCCAAAGCCCCCCCCACCAGCACAATCCTAATAACTCCCCATGTGCTGCCCACAGAGGACACCAGGACCCCAGTGAAGGAAGAGAAAGGCATACTCCCTTTCCTCAGCCCTCATCAAAGACCCCAACTACAATTGCTGGGAAGAGGGAGAGAAGGACCAGCGAGTAAGCAGGGGGCAGGCCTCTCGGTTAGGGAGAAGGGGAAGAGATGGCCAGTGGGCCTGGAGCTGAGCTCAAGGTTGAAACTGGACTGGCCTGTGCTAGACTTTTATAACTAAATGTGACCAGAAAGCCATGAGATCTGCCTAAGATACCCTTAAGGAATGAAAAGGCAGATTTGCTAACGCCTGCTTGAGAACAGTGAGAAGAGAACAATCAAACTGCTTCATATTTGTGTCCCACTGAGATCAGATGGTTCAGTAAACCGCTAACAGTGGCTGTTATTAGTTCGCTATAGTTCTTTGTTTAAAATTCTTTTTATAGCACTTTGAGCTCCAGGAAAGAAAGCTGTGAACCCAAATAAATATGACCACCCAGATGTTAAAAGAGGTGAGAAAAAGCCTAATGTTTCCTCCCAGAAGGCCAGAATTCTCAGGCTGCAAATAATCCTTCTTTAGGCCCGGCTCTGATGTGGCCCTTACCGGGGAGGAAGGCCACACTTCTTCACGCCAGAGCGCAGCCCACCCAGTAAACTCACTTCGATTGTCCACAGTGGTTCCTTCCCTGGTAAGCTCTTTTCTGCTCTGTTCCTCCCCCGGAACCAGGCTTTCTTGCCCTGTGTCTAGCAGAAGGGGGTGAGAACGGCCTCCTACCCGCCTGCCTGGGGACTGAACCCCAAGGGGAGGGGGCTTCTAGCAGCTTCTATGTCTTGGCTCTGCAGCAAAATGGAAGGGTTCAGCATCCACGGCTGCCAGTCTGGCACCTTTCTGTCATCACGACTACATTCATTTTAAATTTAAGGAGTAAATTTTTTAAATGAAACCATGAAAAAGGATTTTTCTTACAATAAACACATCAATGCTCATTTTCCTTATTATTCTACTTTTGGCTATTTCGTATAAAATCTTTAATTAAAGTTTTTCTTTGAAATTGTCATTATCAACCCAGAAGAAAGAAAGAGGGAAAAAAAAAGAACAACACAGCTGTGCAGATATGAAGAGCTATTCAGGACTAAATGAACTGGAACGAAGTAAGTAGCTTGACTGTTATGTTCTTACTTTTGGCTCTGTATTCTCCATAGCACAGTCGAGCTTGTCACTTTCTATCGATTCCATCTGTTTACATTCTGCAGAGTATTGGCTGCCTACCGTGAACATTTCCTATTTACCAGCTGGTAGAGATGAGCCAAACCAGATAGGAAAAAATTAGACTACATTCAGAACCCCATAAACACAAACTTTCAATTTGGGGACATGTGGGAGGAGCGGTGGCCGGGCATGGCTCACCTTTAACAAAGCCTTCGCCTCTGCGCCCGGGGCTGACGCTCCCTCTCGTTGTTTTGGCGCCCCACCCGTGCCCCCATGGGCCCAGGACGATGCATGTAGTTTTTGAATGCATATAAATCCTGCCTTTCCCCCAAATTGAACAAGCTTACACAAAAAGACATTGAAATGAGATCCATGGGAACAGAGAGAACGGAGTTAAAGAAAGAGCTAAAGAAAGCATTCTGAAAGTCAGAGTTGTTCCAAGGGAGCAAAACTCCGAAAACTCTGGCTTTGGGTTTCCTTGTAGCCAAGGTGAAGAGGGAAACTTGCTGTCATATATGCCAGAGGCCATGTCCACCTTCTCTCACATTTGATTTTCATTTTCAAAAGGCTTACCTGCAACATATAAAGACTTCTAATAAGAAGTTTTAGCTGCTGTTGAAAACTTCTGACCCAGCTAGGAAAATAAGCCCTACGTCTAAACACCAAAGGCTTTCAACATGTGCCGAATCTTAGAAGCAGCGTTTCCTGAACCTCCTTTCTTTCGAATCCAGCCCACACTCATAGGATGGGAGCTCTGTCCCAGGTACTGCAGGAGGAACGCTGGGGCCCTTGTCACCCTAACCCCAGATCACTCACAGGACAGAGCTGCATGCCAGGAGGTACAAGCCTCCCCCTCCCCAGGAACTCTATGGTTTCCCCCAAACACCTGAGGTGCTCGGCAAAGGTAGGCTGTTCCTGTCGAGTGACTTGCAAGGCCTAGTCCAGTCGTCCTCCCGGCCACTGTGTCCATGACACTGCTGACAGCCGTCTCCGAAATAGCCACTTCCTCGTTGGAAATTGGCAATGAACCTCCACCACCGCCCCCCCCAGCCCCATGCTTTAGGGGTCACACCTAACCTTTAAATAATTCCATTTTTCCCTCCATCCTCCCTTCCAAAAGTGTTCTGTCCCGTCCTGCCTTGAGAAGCAGAACTCTCCACAGGATGGTCACAGAGCTCATCTCCCCACTACCCCGGCCGCCTCTCCCCTTGTCCCTACCTCCATATCCTCTTCTTGAGCCAGAGTGCGATCCTGACAGCGCCCCACATCTCACCCCCTCCTCCATCCTCCTCACCCTGAAACCCTGTCCGCGGCTCAACTCAAGCACCAGCCTCGTCTGAAACCAGGCAGTGTTTTCTGGCTACTCCAGTGACTGTCCACTTTTCCTACAGAACCGTTTATCCTTTCAGCAAGTGTTTCCTGATGGTCGCATCAAGAGACAGGATCTGTTCAAGGCACTAAAGTTAACACCAGCGAGCACGACAGAGAAGGCACCTACTCCCCAGGAACACACATCCTGGTGATAAACAAGGACACAAACAAGTCTCATAACACTCAAAGTCTCAGGGAAAATATGGAATTTTAGAGAGGTCAGTCAAACACATCTCCACACTGAGCACCATCAGCCAGGATGTGTGTCTGATGCTTCCTCCACGGGCCACAGCAGTCACGGGGCATCCTACCCAGGGGAGTCTGATGAGATCTGACGTGTGTTTTGCACAGGTAAGTCAGGGTGTTGTGTGGAAGAGAGATTGCAGGGGGCGTGAGCAGGAGCAGGAAAAGCGATCCAGGAGTTCCTGACAAAGCGCAGGGTGGGCATGACGGTGCTAGCAGGGAGATGGACGGGCTCCGGGATGGCACATGGGACGCAGCAGACGAGCTGGATGCAGGAGCAGGGCCAGTACAGAAACACCGGCCTCCAGACGGACCCTAGGTTGCAACACAAACGACTCCATGCACGGCAGCACCCTTCACTCCGATGCCGGGGTGACCGAGGGAAGAAGGCTGCCTGCAGAAGCCTAGGATGACCAGCAGAAGGTCCGGTCTGCTCTGCAGATGGTGCCGAGTCTGGAGCCCAGACGGAGATAAAGCGCGGAGTCCTCCAGAGCGTGGCCTGCTCTGTGGCCTGAAGCCAGAGGCGACCACAAACTATCATTTCCCCTTCCCCGGGACAACTCCTGTCTTATCTCCTCCAAATGCAAACTCCAACTCCTGCTTTTTTGAGTAACTTCTAGGCTCCAAGATCATTTTATATTGATTGTCACCAAGAGCCTCAAGATCGGAAAAACCCTGCACTATTCTTTCCTCACTTCACGGCCGAGGACACAGTCCCCAGAGGGACTGGCTTGCTCAGGGCCACACACACGGTGAGGGCTGGCGCTCTGTGCACACCCAGCTGGGGAAGCCCACATGCTCCGGCCAGCCTCCCCTACCATATTGATCGAACTACTGAACATACAAGAAGATTTAAAAAAAGAAGAAGAAGATAAACCGCCTGAAATGATGCAAATTCTGATATAACCAAATCTTTGCTTTAGCTTCCTGATGAAGTCTTTAGTAAATTAATAATAGAACCACCAAAAATAGGTCCTGGGGTAGGAGCATTTTCGATATAATTTTTTTTTCTAGAATGGCAACTGATTGTTATGTGAAATTCTCTAGATCAAAATGTAAGCACTCCTCTTCATTTAGTTGCACACAGACATGCGAATAAAAGCTGTGACATTATTAATCACTATATTCAGTTATGATTGATAGGCTTTTCTGCAAGGAGGAAAAAGTGGCTCAGATACAATCTGTCCCAACAGCTCTACGATATGCTAATATTTTCTTCAGATGAGAGAGGAGATGTGTTCAAATACCTGTTATAATAGGCAATTAATACCCGTGCACCAAAGTGGGCTGATAAAAGTGGGATTAGGAGAATATTATAAATTAACCAAAAGCTTGTATGTTTTAGTAAATGGCCTCATTTTGAGTTTGACACAGTCTTTTTATGAGGCAAACAGACTGCATTCTGGTACATCCGTTCATGCTAATGTGATGTTATAATGTTAAGGTACGTTTATGAAATGGTTGCGATTCTAATGACTGTTTCTTTATTTGTCGAGCAATAATTTTTTTAATTTCTTTTTGAGGAAAATCCACCTATTTAAGAAAATGAATCTAACCCATCACTTGTGTCTCTTCCGCGTGAGAATATTGCAGACCACACGAGCAGCTTAGTACCTCTCATTATTTACTAATTGCTTCTCAAATGACTAAGGCTGCTCTATACAACTCCAAGGCACCAGGGTAAGCCCATAAAAGCTCATGTCAGATCGCTTGGTGTCCAACAGACACACTAGTCACGGCTGACTGGGTAGACCAGATGTTCTGACATCATGGCGCCCAGGCTTAATAAAGCAGCCCTGGTTTGTGTGGTGACGTGGTATGAGAGCAAACAGCCTGAGGCTCTAGTTGGGCCTATTTATTTGCTTTTTTTATGTCTTTAACTGAATTATACATTCTTGAATTCTAGTCTTCAGTTAAGAATAGTTCTTTCATATGTAGGGGCGGAGGGGAAGGGTCATGACTGTTCTGCACGTCCCCTGCGCTCTTCCGTCGGTCAGCACGGCTTCCTGCCTCTCAGGAATTCCTGAGCGTGGCTCACAAGGAGCACTGACCCCCACCTCGAGGAGCAAGCTGAGATCTTCTGGCACTTCTGCTTACCCTGCCCGGCTGGGGGAAGAAGTTGGGGACCTGCAGGACAGGTGGGGAGCATAAAAGCCCAAGGACGGTGGAAGGAGTATAAGAGGGAAGGATGTCAGAACGAGGAAGAGAAGGGAAACTCCCAAATGCCCATTGGAAGTAGATGCTACATGGATGCAGGGACGAGTCTGTGGTCTGAACAAAAGAGGCCACTGGTGCGTGCGGTGAAGGTGTGACTTCTCCATGATGGACTGGGTCCACCTACAAGCATAACAAAGTTACAGTTGCTGACTGCGAAGGGAGCCTCGGTACTTTCCCTAAAGGGGCCCTCCGAGAGGCAGGGTGGCCTGGGCTGAGGGCCAGGACTCTGCAGCCAAGGTGCCAAGGCAGGACTTGCGGCTTCTCTGCCCGCCAGCTGTGTGCCCTTGGTCAAAATGTTCACCCTCTGTTCTAGTTTCCTCCATACCAACGTGGGATAAGGATGGCACCTGCCTTGAGGGGTTCTCCCGGAAATTAGTCCTTTAACACAGTAAAACACTTAGAGCGGCTCCTAGTAAGTGCACAGTGCTATTACTTATAGAGCTGGCAAAATCCAAAAAATAACAGTGTCCACAGGATTAAGGCTAGGGGGATCCTTTCGGTGGGAGGCTGAAGCAGATACTGCTGGTTGCCTTCTGCAAATCCACTCGCCCCTACTCTCTTCTAACAAAACCCTCCATTTTCCATTTTGTTTCAATATCTACCCTCTGGTGGCCCTGGAGGGAGCCAAGGCACCACACCAGGAAGTAATCAGGGTTGGTTCAGGCTGCTCACGGAGACCAATGTCATTGCCACTGACTGGTTTGGGCTTGGGACATTTTTCTTGGCTGTAAGTCAGGAGAAAAGTCTCCCCATGTTTATAGAGTCATATTGGAAGAAAAAGCATCTAGAAAAAAAACTTCACATCACAGTACCTGCATGTCAAGCCCGAATGGTAACAACATCCTGGTGACCAGCAGGGACTGAGTTAGCCGACCCCGCATCTGTGCTCCCTCCTGCTTCTCAGGTGAGATGAGCAGGGCCATCTTGTTTCAGTGAGCCGGGTAGGGGGTTTTCTATTTCTCTCAGGGCAGAGCAACCCAATGCCTGCACAACAGAGGTAGTGCTGCCTGGTGGCAAGTAAAGCCAACCACCGGAGGGGTTTCAGGAGTGCCTGACAACCAGCCTCACTCACTCACAGATGGAGGAAGGGACTAACATCTACTGAGCATCTACTGGACGCCAACGGGCTCCAGTCTTATTCTCATTCATTCTTTTAACTACCCTGAGTGGTTGCTGTCTCCACTTTGGAGATGAGGACAATCAGAATAGTGAGACACCTGTCCAAAGTCCCCTGGAGGAGCTGCAGGGGCTGGGGTCCAGCCAGCTGGGCCTGATTCCCACTAAATGCCTCTGCTTCCCTAGAAGACCGTGAGAGCAGAGAATCGGAAGCTCAGAGAACTCAAGGACCCGTCCAGCAGATGCCAAGTCATGGCGCAGACGGGGAGCAAAGGGCCAAGGGAGTGAGCATAAGTTAAGGCAAGCATGGGACTTCACGTGCCTCCTGACCGGGACCCAGTGCAGCACCAGCTGAAGACCAGGACCAGCTAGAGCCAGAAGAAGATGTCCTCAGGGCTCCCTGGGCTCACAGAGCCCCACGGGATCAGACAGCAACCTCTTCACATGAAGCCGTGGATCGCAGTCACCACAGGTTGGGAGAGCCGGGACCTGGAGACCATCCAGGCTGGTCCCCAGCCCATGACAGACAGAGAGAACGAGGCTTCAGAGAGCCCAAGGATGCGACTGGGTAATGAGCAGGGATGTGAACCTACTCAGGAGGGTCTAAGTGCATGTGAGGAAGGGAAAGGCTAAGGAACCAGCCATCGGACCAAGCTCCCTGCAGTGGAGAACGATCAGGAAGCACGAGCACTGGGGTTTGGTAGGTCTGGGGTGCCAACTGCTCATTATTTGTTGGTTTAGGAAGGCTAGACGACACATACATTTAGCAAAGTCTGGCTCCCAAAATTCAGAGACATTTGCATGCATTCTTGGCTCTAGCAAGCCATGTGGACTTATATTTAAAACGAAATAATGAGCGTTCTTTCATTCCCAGACCGTATAGATCAGCCGGCAATGACAACATATGTCTAAAGAGAGCCTTCCTTTAACAGCTCCCAGGTACGCATCCCCGTCTCCAACGCTCGTGTGGGCAGTGTTTGCAGGATGAGCGTCTCAGCTGGAAATACGCTCCTACGCTCAGCAAACAAGTGAGGGTATCTGGTTTGTTCTGCTTGTTTTGGGAGTGGGTGGGAAGGGATGATTCACTGGTGTCCCTACCTGTTGTTCAAAGGGAGCTGCAGTAATAATCGTTCTAGTGAGAGCTGGCACTTCCCAGCTGTTCCAGGTGTTTTATACTGCGCAGTGTTAAGCCACACAACAGAACTTCTGTTAACTAGGATGCAACAGGAAGTTACTAAGAGGGCTAAAAGCTATCAACAGAAGGGAGGAAGGGAAGGGACAGAAGCAGGGAAGGGATGTGCTTTGTTTACAGAACCAACAGTTCCATCCAAGGAGATGCTCAACTAGGTGTCTCACCCAAGAGCCCCTTGCCAGATGTGTCTTGCCTGACACCCCCTTATGTGAGCCTCTTTGAGCTGGACTGGGAGCTGAGGACCTACGCAGATGCCCCCAAGTGGTCCTGGTCACCTTTAGCTCATTATTAATACTAGGATCCCCTCCCGTGGGCAGAGTTTTCTGCCTTTTTTTTTTTTTTTTTTGGACCATCCTATGTAAAGGCACTAGCATGTTGACACACTAGGCATGTGCAATTGAGCCAGAAGTGCCTAGTGTGCTCCCTGCCCTTGCCCTCAATACATGGACTAAAAGCTTCCTGTTGGAACCCCTCAGGGAGACCGTGTATAGCGGGCACACACGGTCTCCTTACTTGGAACAGGTTAATACCAAGTTCTTTGCTTTCAACAAAGGTTGTGTTCAGTTTGATGGACTCCAAGCAGCGAACCCCTTGAGTTCGGTTATACTTCCAGGTGGGTGTTATTATTCCCACTAATGGATGAAGAAACCCAGTGACAAGGACTTGTCAAGGCTGCCAGGCTGGTAAAGGGCAGAGCTCCAGGATGACAACCCAGATCTGACCCTGTCCCATTGAAAAGAAAAGCTACAGACTCTCGTAGAGTCACTTGCCTGCGGCATGGCAAACCAAGACTTAAGTCTCGGCTTCTCCAGGACTGGAACTTGAAGCCAATCAATCTGGAATTAGCTGGTCAGCTCTGATGAGGTAATCTCGTCACGTGTGCCCTCTCTGCTCCCCCTCTCCCCACACCATTCGCAAAGGAAGATGAGGTAATCTACCTGATGAGACCCCTTGTCCTCCCCCGCTCCCCTCACCAAGGGAAGGTGACCTGGCCTGAAACAATCCTTTCTTTCCTTTTGCTAACCCTTCTTGCCTGGCCCCCTCCTTATAAAATCCCGTCCCTTTGTACATCTCCTCGCGCCCCCCCCCCACTTTGCTTCATGGGGTACTGCTCAATTCACGAATCGCTTAATAAAGCCAATTAGATCTTCAGATTTACTCAGCTGAGTTTTGTTTTTTTAACAGTCCCAAGGTCAGTCTTGTCCTACACTACCTGCCCAGCCAGAATCGGGGTCCCAGGTAGAACTGGGGCTACAGTTGACGCTGGCTAGAAAGCCTGGCACAGAACATGCCCCTGCGCCCCCCCCACCCCAGCCGCCCTGGGGTCTAGCACTTCCTCAATCACCCCTCTTCAGCTTTTTCCCCAGAAGCTGCTTGAAAGCTGCACTGTGTAAGCCCACTGACAACTCAACTCTTAACCAGTTCGAGGGCTACCCCCACGGAGAAGGGGGGTGTCTGGAATAAAAGAGGAGTCAGAAGAAGGGATGACTAGTGATGGAGTTCCCTTGTAGCTTTCCTCATGGAAGCCTTCTTGTCGGTAATTTACCATCCCAGCCGAGGTCCATACACACCACACTCACTGAAACGATGCATTATTGACAAGTGATGGTGTTTATGTTGATACGATGATTGTCATAAATGGCTGAATTTCCCAGGAGTATTTCATGATTAACACAGTTTAGGAAGAGACAAATTAAAGATGAACCATAAATAATATCAATCACATTACATATTTCCTACGGCTTAACCCATGAACCACAATAGAAGCAGCAAATAATTAATTACATCAGTGTCCTTACTAACGTAGAGTGAAACCAGATTTTTAGGAATATACAATGCTAAAAAAGTATCACATGAAGATGAATTTTCTGGTGTTAATGGCATCAGCCAGGGAAATTCAGACAAACATTTTGTGGATTCCTGGCTATTTTTTATTTTGAAATGTATGAAAATCTCGGAGGAGTTCAAAAAGGAAAGAAAATTTGTCACATTTCAAACCAACATATTGAATCGAGTAAATTGAATCATGATTCTCAGACTGCCTGTGTAACTGACAGGCTCAAATGCATTTTTAAAAGGGGTCTGATTCCAACCCCCCGAAAGCCGCAGCATCTCCCTGCTCCCTGGCTGTGGGCGATGATGTCTAACCATAATCAGCAAAGAGGGACAAGACTATGGGCTCTTCTTCCAAACACATGTAGTAGCTTCTGTGGCTAAATGACTCACTTAAACATACATCGCTCTGAGTTTTCCCAGTTATTTCTTACCACGCTGCCCTCGACCGGCACTTACTGCTAAAATGCATAAGTTTTCTCCTTCTAAAGAGATCCTTTGCTTCAGTCTTAGACAAAAGCAGAGAGGGCAGGCCTACCACTAGGGATCTAAAGTTAATACAAAAGCGATTAATCTTCCAGGACTTCTGTTGGTGTCATTCATCCAAAGACACGCCAGGCAAGGCAGCGCAAGTCGTCCGCGTACGCGCTTTCACACGGTCTTGCTACAGGGTCTACCCGTCGGCCGGCTTTGACGTGAGAGCACAGACGACAAGATGTGGCTCATTCTGCTTCATCTACCTCTGCTAACAATGACTTTGGATGCAGAGGGGGAGGGGCGGAATTTGAAAAGATCTCGATTACCTTTTCTCCTATTTGGGTCTCAAGTTCTTTTACTGTCCGACTGCAACTCATTTCATTCTCACCTCCTCTTAAAAAGAAAGAGAGAAACTTTGCATTATTAGGTTTTAACTAAATAAATGCTTACGTAGGACATGCAGAGATCAAAATGATAAGGCTTTCTAAATTATGTATTTTCTAACGCAAGGTATTTCTTAGGCACCGCTGTTCGCCGGCAGAAGGGGCTTGGGCCAAGCCCTTAGCTTCTCCATGCCTCTGTTTCCTCATCCATACAATGAAATACAACGACATTTATTCCTTCTCCCAGGGTAGCGTGGGAACGGAGTAATTACAGCTGACACTTGATGAGCATTTCCTACGGCGAGCCCCGGCAAGCCCCATCTGAGTTCATCCTCACGACAAGCGTGTGGGTCAGGGGATATCGTTGCAGACAAGGAGACAGGGAGACAAAGGTCACAGGTTTCGAACTGGGGGTGCGGGTCATGGCCCCACCCTCAGCCCCCCTGCTGCTGCACTTTGCTCTGACCTCTGAGGGGTTCCCAGTCCACTGGGGAGGGAGCAAGCTAAGCCACTCCATAAAGGACTTGATGGTGGAGGCACCATCCCCTTGGCTCTGCCTACTTTTTTTTTTAGGTTTTATTTATTTATGAGAGAGAGAGAGAGAGAGAGAACACGAGCAGGGGGAGGGGCAGAGGGAGAGAAGATCTCTCAAGCCGACTCTGCACTGAGCACGGTGCCCTACATGGGGCTCGATCTCACAACCATGAGATCATGACCCAAGCCAAAATCAAGAGTCTGACATTCAACCAACAGAGCCACCCAGGAGCCCCTGGGGCCATCTGCTTTAATTAACTATTTTTTATTTGGGGTTATCCATATATCTGTAAACTGCTTCCAAGCCCCTCTTTGGAACGAGCCAGGAGAGACCCACCAGGTGAGGAGCCAGGAGCGACCCACTGGAAGGAAAAGCTCTCTGGACAAAGCAAAGGGAGCACAGAGCGGCATGAAGCCGAGGGGGCCGGAGCTCAGCACATGCCAGCCTTGCTGCTGTCAATCGGTGGGGGAGACCAGAGCCCGCCCAGCAGGGCAGGGGAGAGTTCAGAGATGGTGTGGACACCATTCCTTGGTGCTGTGACCATGATAAGGAATCTTCCTACAGGGGCAACGGGAAGCCATCGGGGCATTTTAAGCAGAAATGAACTCCATTTTACATAGGAGGAAACTGAGGCTCAGAGGGTTAAGTGCCCACGTCCGAGGTGGAAACTCACCAGGAATCCAGACTTATGATTCTGTTTTAAATGCAGTAATTTTTGTTTTAATTATGTATTGACTAGACGCAGGACACTTTTTAGCAATAAGATTTAAAGAACAGAAATCAGAAAAAGCCTGTGTAGCTGCCATCCGCTGAAGAGACAGCAGCTTAGGTCCAGAGCCTGGTGGCCTCGCGCCCAATCTCACCCTCCCATCCCTCCGCAGCCCCAGGAAAACGCTCTGCCCAAGCGCACACGGGGCCCCTTCCCTTCACCACTGTCTCCCCTGACTCCATCTCAGCGTCTCCTTCAGGAGACACAGCCCATCATCTGGTAGTAACTTAGCCACACCAGCTTCTTGAGATGAGTATACTTCGGAATGGTATGTCTTTGAACCCTTCCACTTCAACCTGTCTATAAACTTGTAAGTTCTATAAACTTATAAATGTGTAGTTTCTTCTCTTCGTGGATTTTACTATCTCGTATCTAATCACACAGTCTGTGCCTTTTAAGTGGAACCTTTATTACAATTACCGATATACTTGGGATTTTTATTTGTCCTGCCTATTCTGCGGCTTCTTGCCCTCCTTTCCGTCAATCCCGTTTTTACGACTCCTTTTGTCTACCTCTGTAAGTTGGGAATCAGTCATTCCATTTTTAATCTTATGACAGCTGCTCTAGAAATTATAACCTGTGTATTTTTCTATTTTTTTAAGGTTTTATTTATTTGATAGAGAGAAATAGCAAGAGAGGAAACACAAGCACAAGGAGCAGGAGAGAGGGAAGCAGGCTCCCCATTGAGCAGGGAGCCCAATGTGGGGCTCGATCCCAGGACCCCAGGATCATGACTTGAACCAAAGGCAGCCACTTAACGACTGAGCCACCTAGGTGCCCCTAACTTGCGTATTTTTCAAAGTCTAAAGTTAATCAAAAATTTTAATCTTCCTTCTGGTCAAAGTGACGACTCTAGAACATTCCATCCTGGTCCCTCCTCTCAGCATATATATTGCTACTATCATGTATTTTAATTCTATCCTATCTTTAAATTCCCAAAGTCGTCATTATTCCTAGTCCTTAGTGCTTCCCAAGGTCAGCGGGTGTGTTTGGATCTAACCCCACACTCTCTGCCCTCTTGTTGCCCACATAGCGTCCTGTCCATCCCGAAGGGTTTTCCTTCCACCGAAAGTACCACACGCACAGATACAAGTAAGAGGCACACTTTGCAGGATGAAGAAAGAGAGACTCTGGCTGAAAGGCGACCTTGAACATGGCAGTCAAAGGTGCCACATGTTTCTCCTTGTCCCCACAGCCTGACATCAGTGCTTGAGCCTCTACTATGGCGAGAAGAGGGAAAGGGTCCCGGCGTTCCCACAGGAAGAGATCTCAGTCTTACCAATTCTAGGCTGGCAAATACTTCATTCCCAATGTGTGGGAGAGACCATCCCATGGTCTCACACCTGGAACATCAGCCTTGGCCCAAGTGTCAGTCCTAAGTGAACCCAGCGTGTCCCCTCACTGCCTTTACTGCCCTCTGTGATGCTGAGGTCGATGCCAAAGATTTGCAGTCTCTCTGTGACATGTCTACACGGGGGTTTCTGTCCATCCATCCGGCTTAAGATCCCTTCGAATATTGGTTCCTCCCTATCCTTTTCCCTAAATATCTGGAAAACTGATAAGAAACCTCCTAGGCCTTCTCTCTCCCCTCCATGTCTCGTAGACCTGTCCTTCATATTCCATCTCTCTGTCCTTCTGTGTGGCTTTCTAGATCACAGCTTCGGACCTACTCTCCACTCCACTAATGCTCCTTTCAGCTGCATTTCATCCACTTTCTCCACTGGATTTTATAGCCATAATGATCATATCTTTCACTACCAGAAGTTCTGTTCTGTACTTCTTTGAATCTGTTTTTTCTTTTTGCCTCTTATTTCGTGTTTATACAAGGCGTCCATGCTTACCTTTCTCTGAGCACACTACCACGGTTTCAGATTCTAGATCTGATGGCTGCGGGATTCATGTATTTGGATTTCTGTACTGGATACAGGCCCTCTGGGGCTCTACTGGTTTGCAGGCCTCATTCTTTGTCTCTTCATAAGTTTTCAGTGATTCGTGTGTGTGGCCTGATACTACTTGGCACGTGTCTGTGGAAATTCTGTGAGGGCTGGGTTGCAAACACAGTCCTCTACAGGTCATACCCAGCCCTGCACCAGTTTTAAGCAAACTCCTAGCCTAAGACTTTTTAGGCCACACAGGTAGCACTGTTTCAGGCAGACTTGGGTAAATACTGACTTACAATTTTGCCCTCTAGTCACCCAACACCAGCATGAAAATCGGTGACAATAGGTAGGTTTCCTTGTGCCGTTTAGGGAGGCAGATTTATATTTGTAACCTATCCTCACTTGAGGGTTTAGGTGTCCCAGTTTTATATCTACTAGTCTTCTATTAGTTCCCCCCACCCGGGGCAGGCCTCTAGATTTTTTTTTAAGATTTTATTTATTTATTTATTTGACAGACAGAGATCACAAGTAGGCAGAGAGGCAGGCAGAGAGAGAGAGGAGGAAGCAGGCTCCCTGCTGAGTAGAGAGCCCGATGCGGGACTCGATCCCAGGACCCTGGGATTGTGACCTGAGCCGAAGGCAGAGGCTTTAACCTACTGAGCCACCCAGGCGCCCCCAGGTCTCTAGATTTGTCCCCTGTCCCCTTTACTCCAAACAGCCAGCCAAACTGAAACACAAATTCACAGGATTTAGCCAATACTCTCAAGGCAAAAGCTGGCTGGATAGAATGCCTCTTCTCCTGATTCCATCTCTAGGGTAGTACCTACTTTCTTGCCAGCTCACTCATGAAGGAAGATGTATGTATACATTTTACCTTTTATCGGTTATTTTAGTTGTTTCCAGTGGCAGAGCTGTTTGTGCACAGAGCCTACCATATCACCCGGAGGAACAGTGTCTGCTCACTACAATGCATCGTCTCCGGCAGTAAAGAAAATTCAGCCCTGTGAGTTAAGTCAGTTATGAGCTGAATCTTTCAAATTTAGTTAAAATATTTAGCCTCTTATAGTTAGGGAAGTAACTTGTGATCCTTCGCACCTCAAATTAACTATTAGACTGATGTTTCACAATTAAAGGTACAGAAAACATACACACACAAGACTACTCCTGCTTTCAGTTTTTCTAAATGTTTAGCTTTTTCAACAAAGAATATTCGAATTAAGCTACTGTCCACTCCAAAAGCTTATCACACATGGGGATTGTTTTAGGTTAAGAGCGCAAATACACAGTTTATAAAACAACTAGTCATTCTTTCAAATAAACCTGGAGATTATCTCAGCCGACCACTTGTGGGTCATTAACTAATTGGAGCACAGAGAAGTCCCTGACCACTGGACCTATGAGGACATGTACTTTGTCATTCTTGCTGGAGCTGCCATACTGATTCATTGATCCTTTTTTTTTTAAATTGTGGTTAAAAAACAAAAACAAAAAAACAAAAAAACAAAAACCCACCCAGGTAACATAAAATTCACCATTTAATCGTCTTTAAGTGTGCAGTTCAAGAGTGTTACGTATATTCACACTGTCGTACAACACTTCTCCTCCAAAACTTTCTCATCTTATGAAACTGAAACTTAAACCCGCTGAATGAGTACCCTGCTGCACAAATTCTCACACCTACACAGGGACCACAACAGACTCAGTCATGAGAGCTCTCATACCCAAATCTGCTAGTTTCTCAGGGTCTAATTTAACTCTTAAAACTGTTTGCACAATTCCTGAGAAAATGAGGTTATTCATTTAGAGTCCAATAATATAGGTGAATAATTTTTTACTAATATGGTCTTTCCTAAATCAGACACTAGAATCAGAGACCTTTCCGGTGAGAGAGCCGTGACAGTTCATACTCTAACACTCTCCATTTTCAGCTTATAAACCAAATGAGCCCCATGCATACCTTACAGTTATGGGATAACAAAGGAGCTCCTACAAAAGTCTCTTTAAAAAATATGTCATTTCTAGGGTGCCTGGGTGGCGCAGACAGCTGAGTGTCCGACTCCTGGTTTTAGCTCAGGTCGTGATCTCAGGGTCCTCAGATGGAGCCCCACGTCAGGCTCCCTGCTCGGTGTGGACTCTGCTTGAGAGTCCCCCCTCCCTCTACCCCTCCCATTCGTGCACTCGCTCTCTCTAAAATAAATAAGTAAAGCTTTTAAAAAATATTTCCTTTCTAGCTGCTAAAACATGATCACTTTCCAATGAAAGCCACTAAAATGAAATAAAAATGAACAAATTTAAATTTTGCATCTTAATATTTTCTTTAAAATTAAAATTTATTATTTATTTTATTTATTTATTATTTACTTATCATTATTTATTATTTCCAAATCCGAAATACACTGCATATAAAATATGTTAATCTGGTTTTCAATACAATATTCTTTCTTTTATCTGAAATAGAGGTTAAAAGTCTTCTTTAAATAAACTTTTGACTGAGGATTAACTACATTAAATTCTATATGGATGGGTTCTACCAACGCCTCTTCCATATATATCTGCTGACATGATTAGCTGTCCTGACCTTATGTCCTCTCTCATCATTCCAAATTTCACATTTTCATATGAGAAAAGAAAAACCACTTACTTCTTTATAACATTTATATTTAGGTCCATGTCACCAAACCGGGACAGGAATTCAAGATACGGGATGGCACCAGAGCTGGTGAGGGGGACCTACATTCAAACAAGAAGACAGATGGCCAGTTAGAGGATTCAGATCCCAGCAGCAGACAGCAGGGAGCTTTCGTGATGGAAGGTAGGATACTGTTAGTGGGATGGGCCTTCTAGGAAACACAATTGCTTCACCCAGGTGTCTGAGTTGACACGCATCCCCAGTAAACCAGCTACAAGCAGCCTAAATGCCAGAATGCCAATCTGTGCTCAATTAAAAGTCAACCAGTTGTCTATAAAATTATCTGAAATCTAGTTCAATCAAAAAAAAAAGTTAAATTAGTAGAAATACATTCTTTTTTTAAGATTATTTATTTATTTATTTGAGACAGAAAGAGAGAAAACGAATGGTGGGGGGGCAGGGAGAGAGGGAGAAGCAGAACCCTGGATGAGATGAGCAGGGAGCCTGACGTGGGGCTCGATCCCAGGACCCTGGGATCATGACCTGAGCCAAAGGCAGACACGCTCAACTGACTGAGCCACCCAAGTGCCCCTGAAATATAGTCACATATATTAGAATATATTTTTCCCCAAGAGGCTGAGGCCACAACACAATTTTATCCTCTGAATGTCATATGAACTTTCTGTAGAAAAAAGCTATTTTCAAATTGAAAAATTCTATAAAGGACATTACAGGGTCCAGTGGGTCCATACAGACCATAGGTTAAATAAAAGAATTATCTGACTATTTAATTTACTAATGTTGATAACTATACTGTGATTATGCAAGAGAATAGTTCTTATGCTTAGGGAATATGCAGTTAAGTATGTAGAAGTGACTAACCATAATATAAGCAATTTCCTCTCAAGTAGTTCAGAAAAAAAATTATGTATACACTGTACATTTCTTGTCAACTGTTTGCAATATCCACACATACCACACGTGGATAACAAAAGATCACAGAAGTAAAATGAGGTTGAATGTTCATAACCAGCAAATCTGGGTTAAGTGTATACGGGTATTGTTTGTACCATATGGGTACTAATTATACTATCCTTATTCTTTTAAATTTTCTGGAGGTTTGAAATTACTTCCTTTTTTTTTTTAGATTTCTTTACTTGTTTTAGAGAGAGCATGAGCAGGAGGGGCAGAGGGAGAGAGAGAGAGAATCTCAAGCAGACTCCACCCTGGGAGTGGAACCTGTCATGGGGCTTGATCTCATGACTCTGAGATCAGGACCTGAGCCAAAGCTCAACCAACTGGGCCACCCAGGCTCCCCTGAAATTACTTCTAAATAAAAAGTCAGAATTTTTAAAATGTGAAAATAATTACTTCCCCCCAAAAGGATTATGAAACTAAAGTTAAAATACAGAATCAATACAGATATATTTTATTAAGCTTCATATGCAAATATGCAAAGTAATATTTCCCATACAGCCGAATGGCTCCCATGTCCATACAATCAAGTGCAATGTTCACTTAACCCTTAAAATTCCAGCCTCAATGCAGAGCATGGTTATCTCAGTCTTCCCCAAAGGACAAGCTTCTTTTTACTATTTAAAAAACATGTAACTGGGAAATGGGACTAGAGAGACAGCGGCTCACAGGGTGGGCTTTCACGAACCGCGTCCTGGAAAGAACATCCATGATTTCCATTTGGATAGGGTGTTTTGTAGTAGATGTAATTTTGGGGAGGCACCTCCCAGTTTCCCTAGCCTTACAGCAGAAGGGCAAGAACAGGGTACATGTGCTGCTCCGAGACCGGAGGCCCTCATGGTTTTGGTAGTAAGACTTCATGAGGAGGGGAAGAAATGCACATTTACTGACCCCATACTTGGGAGATGGCCACACGCACTACTGCTGGTATTTTTACACGCGTGAATTCATCTGGCCCCAAAACGAGATCCTAAGGGTGAGGTCATTGCCACCTTTCATGGAGCAGAGGTGTGACCTCCCTGTGTGCCATTCCCATCAAATGCCTCCAGAGCACACCTCCCTCCCCCTATACTAACCACTCTGCCTCCAAAGAGAGAGAGAGAGAGACAGAGAGAGGGAAAGCCCATCAACTTATCGACCATGTTGTCACATTTCACGTCGTTACTTATCGTTTAACAAAAATTCGAATGAGGCAGATACATTTTTGTAAAGTCCAGTCTCCAAAGCTAAGCCCCCAAATAACCCAAGAATGTAGTCTAAAAGGAGAGGCTCTGCTAAGAACTCGTGTCTTCAATATTTGTGATTCTGGAAAAGCTGTTTAAGAATCATAACCTTTGGAGCACCTGGGTGGCTCAGTGGGTTAAGCCTCTGCCTTCTGCTCGGGTCATGATCTCGGGGTCCTGGGATCGAGCCCCATGTCGGGCTCTCTGCTCAGCAGGGAGCCTGCTTCCCTCTATCTCTCTGCCTGCCTCTCTGCCTACTTGTGATCTCTCTGTCAAATAAATAAATAAAAATCTTAAAAAAAAAAAAAAGAATCATAACTGTCCAAAGAGAAATCACTAAGAGCAAATTCTGAGACTGGGGTGGAGGGGGCCAGTGTTTAAATCCACATCCATCGTGTTGACAAGTGTCTTCAAAGACATCTCTTTCCCCAGCCCAGCACAACCACGGGGACCAGAACAGAACTCTGCTTTTCTTCTCTGGAATCTCTTTGCCAATTCAGCTCCTTTTATAAAATTTTTATTAACATTCAGAGACTGAAGCCACATTTTTAAAAAAATTCACATTACTGTGAATGGAAACTAAGGTATGGGGTGGATTACAAGCGATGCCACATCAATTGCGCCCTGATCAATCATCAAAACACTCTGACATTCAAGCATTTTTGACATGGTTCTTAAAATGAAATTAAAGCTAAAGTGAATTCACTATAATTGGAAAATTCTTTTCTAATTTAAAGTGTGAAATTCCCATGAAGTGTTTTACCAGTTTTATAGGTTTCCAATTAGGCTTATGTACACTATTGGAAAGGAATTTGTTGGTAAAAGATCTAGAAAAGTCACACACAGACACTGTGAACTCCAGCTACTGGAAAGAGAAACCCTGCCCTTCATTCCTGTGAACTCAGCCTCCTGAAAATGCACCACATTCCAGCCTCCTTGGTTTACTCACAAGTCACAGGAGCTCCAGGTTCTAGAAAATTCATGCTTATTATTTCAGACTACTAGGACCTGTTTTTTAAAGTCTTTGAAGCTCTACAGTTCTCAGTGACTTCTTTTAAAAACAGATGTAGCTTTTAAAAACGGATACACATTTCACATTTTCTGTACTTTTCCTCTTCCTGCATAGTTGATTAGCTTGGGAAGATTGTCAAAATTTTAAATTAACATTAGATCATGAATATAGGGAGACATTAGCGGAAAAATATCTTAACTCTCCATTTGGTATAAATAAAGTATCAGTTAAATCAAGCTTATGAGGAAACTGATGCAATGTTTGCAAGGACAAATGTTCTTTAAAAGCAAGAGAACATTACCAGTTGCACTCATCATCAGGGACATGCAAATCAAAACCACAGTGAGGTATCACCTCACACCTGTCAGAACGGCTAAAATCAACAACACAAGAAACAACAGGTGTTGGTGAAGATGTGGAGAAAGCGGGAACCTTTGTGCACTGTTGGTGGGAATCCAAACTGGTGCAGCCACTGTGGAAAACAGTGAGGAGGTTCCTCAAAAAGCTAAAAATAGAACTATCTCATGACCCAGAAATTGCACGACTAGGTATTTACCCAAGGAATACAAAAATACTTATTTGAAGGGATACATGCGCTCTGATGTTTATAGCAGCATTATCTGCCAAATTATGGAAATTAAGTATCTAGGGATTGATAAATGGATAAAGATGTGGTATGTATACACACACATACAATGGACTAGTACTCAGCCATCAAAAAAAGAATGAAATCTCGCCCTTTGTACCAGCAAGGATGGAGCTAGAAAGTATTACTCTGAATGAAATAAGTCAATCAGAGAAAGACAAACACCATATGATTTCACTCATAAGTGGAATTTAAGGAACAAAACAAAGGAGCAATGGGGGCAGGGGGGAGAGACAAACCAAGAAACCAACTCTTAACTCTAAAGAACAAACTGATGGCTACTAGAGGGCAGGTGGGTGGGGGATGGGGATGGGGGGAAACAGGTGATGGGGATTAAGGGGAGCACCTGTGATGAGCAGCAGGTGTTGTGTGTCAGTGCTGAATCACTAAATTGCACACCTGGGACTAATACTACACTGTATGTTAACCAGTTGGAATTTAAAGATTTTATTTATTTATTTGACAGACAGAGATCACAAGTAGGCAGAGAGGCAGGCAGAGAGAGAGAGAGAGGAGGAAGCAGGCTCCCTGCAGAGCAGAGAGCCCGATGCGGGGCTTGATCCCAGGACCCTGGGATCATGACCTGAGCCGAAGGCAGAGGCTTTAACCCACTGAGCCACCCAGGCGCCCAGTTGGAATTTAAATAAAAACTCAGAGAGGATATTGCCTACCATAGGACACAGCAATTTCCACTCCTAGGTATGTACCTTAGAGAAATGAAAACCCCTGTCCACACCAAAACTTGTACATGAATTTTCACAGCAACATTATTCACAAAAGTCAAAAAGGAGAAACAACCCAGAGGCCCATCAACACCAAAGGTGTTGATAAAAAACACCAAAGGTGGTCTAGGCATGTAACGGAATGTGATTCAGCCATGAAAAGGAAGGAAGCACTGATTTATGCTACAACATAGATGAACTTCGAACACACGATGCTAAGTGAGAGAAGCCAGACCCAAAAGACTATGTATTGTATTATTCCATTATACGAAATGTCCAGAAGAGGCAGATCTATTGTGGCAGAAAGTCTATTAATGGTTATCAGGGACTAGGGGCACGGGAAATGGGAAGTGACTACTAACAAGTGTGGGGTTTCTTTTTAGGGGTGATGAAAATGTTCTGGAACTAGTGATGGTTGCCCAACCCAGAATGTATAAAAACCAGTAACTTTTAAATTTTGAAATGAATTTTATTATGTATAAATTATATCTTAATAAAATTTCTAATAAAAATGTAGCTACAGCAAAAAAAAGTGACATGTGAAATCATTAATATGTATTATTTGTGAAATTTTTAAAGTGAAGAAATGGGAAACTTTTTTTTTTAAAGGAGAAAAGCTCTTCCCCTTTATTTCCTCTTCCCTTCTTTCCTGTCCCCTAACAGATCCTAAAGTCTGACACGACAGAGGAAAACAGTGTCTGCCATGCTGGGGGGAGCCATGGGAGTCCAGAGTGGGATGGGACCAAAGTCGGGTGAAGATAGCAACCACATGGCCGGGTAGAGTGCTGGGGATGGGAGATGATCACATACCAGGGAGACAGATCAAATAAGTAAATATATTAAGAATAATAGAAGCCAAGTTTCTCATTGTCTGAACAGATAATTACAAATATGTAAAGCAAGAAAATTGGAAAGAACCTTGAGGTACAGGATTAGAACTGGCAGTACTGGTGTGAACTCACAGTTTTCAATACATGGAGAAGCTGCTAAAGAAATAAATGTAGACACAAATGTACATTTATATTGGGGTGGGGACATATCCCCTGGAACTCTGCTCAATGAGAGAGGCTTGGAGTGCCATCCCAATGGCAATGGGCAGTCCCAGTGCCTAGATTCTGGACTCTGAATATCTTTCCACTGAAAGGAACCAGAGCTTTCTGGAGAAATGGCTGGTTTCAGGACCAAAGCAGGGAAAGAACAGATGAGTTTGGAATATCTTATATCAGAAAGCAAGGAAGTACTCCAAGAATGATGGGGGCATGTCAAAAGTACACGTAAACCAGCTTGAAGGGGCTCCTACTGGCCACATTAGAGACAATTTAAAAGTCAAAATACATAATTAACACAACGGAGCATAACCACTTAATCAAATAGGTAATCTTGAGTCCCTGAAAACATAAAAATAACAAACGAATAAACTAAAAGTCTGGTAAGGAATGGGATATTTACATAGTTGCAAATTTTCTCCACAAGATGCTTATTAAATACAAAGTGGATAAACAGTGCCTTACCGTGAGAAAGCTTGACAGATCCCACCTTAATCAAGTGGTCAAAGCCAACATGAGCGTTCATGGGACAAACTACGATTGTGTGCAACCCAAAGTGTTGCCATGATAAGAACACAGCATTTCTGTGATCCTCCTGCCCAAGATGCAAGCCTGGACCCAGTCATCCGATAAACATCAGAAACCATCGGATAAACTCAAGAGAGGACATGCTACCCTCTGCAATCTTCAGAGTGGTAAGGTCAGGAGAGCTAAGGAAAGGCTGAGAACTGTTCTAGACTAAAGGGCACTTGGAGTTCATGTTCTGACCTGGATCATCACAAGACATGCATGGAACGACTGGCAAAACCGGGTTGGGTCCCAGGGCTGAGATGGTAGCAGTGAGTTCGTATTAACATCCATGTTTTAATGGTCAGGCTGTTTAGTCATGTAGAACGCCATCCTTGTCTGAGGGACACATACGCTGAGATATTTGGCGTGATGGAGCCACTTTACTCCCAAATGTTCAGGAAAAAATTTGTTCTTCCCACCAAACTTCCAACTTCTCTGTAACTTTGTGGCTGCTTTTTAAAAATGATCAGCCGAAGAAGCTGTGGTAGAGACAGCTCATAACAGACCATTTCTACAGAAAACAACTCTAAATTCTGGTAAATACAAAATAATAATAACTATCTAAAGGCCCTGGAGAGTGAACAAAAACAGGAAGACTTTGGAGAAATTCAAAACACAGAAGAAGGGATGAGTATGGAGGGAGTTTCCTGTTCTTCATGGCTTTGAGCCTGAGAGGAAGCCACAGTCACTCACCAGCACAGAGCAGCTAAAACCCCAAAAGAAGACCCATTGTCTCTCTGGCCTAAAGAACTGGTACGCAGAACCCAAAGCAAGCATAGTCACTAAGGATGTGAGTGAAATCTCCAATCAGAGAGACAGAGAAGGAGACCCACTTTCTGGGTATAAATTCTGTCTGAGTTTCCAGCAGATGCCCAAAGCAGGTGTATACGGTTAGAATAAAAAAAGACCCACCTAGAGACAAAAGAGCCAATGAGAGGCAAGCAACTGCTCACCACAGGCGAGGCAGGGTTTGCAGGTTAATTCGTGCCGAAGCAGAAGCATCAACAGTCTTCAGAGGAATGTAACGGAATCTAGTCTCCACAGTACCAAATTCGTAATGATTAGCCCTGTACCGTCTAACACGCAGCCACAGTCACATGTGGCTGTCAAGCCCTTAAAGTGTGGCGAGGGCAAATAATGAACTGGATTTTTCTTTGGTTGCTGTTAATTAATTTACATTTTTAAATTAATCCAGCAATTGGAAAGTTTTAAGTATGTTTGGAACAACTCGGTATGTCAATCTAGCATTTTAATTATATATTTTATGAAATCTAAATAGACATCAAGTATTTCCACTGTAAGCCAAAGTCGACTGTAAAGTATGCATCTGGTTTTGAAGACTTAGTACACAGAAAAGAACACAAGATAACTTATTGTCAATTTTTAATAGTGGTAACACGTTGAAATAGGGTAATAGTTTGGCTATATCGGTTAAATAAAAATATTATTCAAATTAATTCTTTTTAATTTTTTTCATGTGGCTACTGGAAAATTTTAAGTTATAAATGTGAGTCACATAACATTTCTTTTCTTCTCTTTTCTTTTTAGATTTTAAGTAATCTTGACACCCAACATGGGGCTCAAACTCACAGCCCCGAGATCAAGTGTCACACGCTCTGCTGACTTTCCAAGCCAAGTGCCCCTCGTGTTGTATTTCCACTAGACAGCACTGGTCTGGGATATAATTCAAATATACTCAAATATGAGGAACTAGAAAAATGTGACTCTTGCCTGCTAAGAGGAAAAAAAAAATCAACGCAACCCAACCCTGAGACAACCCAGATATTAGAATTATCATTCAAGGACTTTAAAGCAGCTATTTTAACAATGCTTAATGAGTTAAAAAGAAATATGCTCAAAATTGAAGAAAAAACAGGAAATGTGAGCAGATGAATAGAAATTATAAAATAGAACCAAATGGGAATTCTAGAACTGAAAAATACTACATCTAATATTAAATATTCACTGAATGAGCTTAATGGCAGAACAGAGATGCAAAGAAGGAATCACTGAAATTGAAGACAGATCAATAGATATTATCCAATCTGAAAAACAGAAATAAAAGATTGAAAAAATGACCAGAGCCTCAGGGGCCTAACGACAATATCAGAATGTCTCAGGGAGGATGAAATAAAATAAATATATAAAAATAATGGCTACAAATCTCAAATTCAGTAAAAAAGCAAATTAAAGGAAGAGAAATCCTTGAACCAACACCATGGTATGCTCAAGAAAAAACAACAAACAGATCTACAAATATTTCTTTCTTAAATCAGTGAAAGGAAGGAGAGCGCCAGTCCCTGAGGTTGATCGGAATTCAGGAATACCTGAAATTCCCTGGGCTGTTCGTTTTCCTGACGCGTACAGCTGTGTTGGAAAAGTAAGGATACTGGGTTGGGTTGAGGCAGTCACCAAATTCTAGAAGGAAACAGACTTTTAAATACTATGAAATGCCAGACGGATTAAGAAGTAATGAATGAGTAAAAATATGTTGATTTCTGTGTGTGAGTGCATGCGTGTGTGTGATGTGTGTGTGTATACGAGTGTGTGCCCCCTACAGCTTCTAGGACAGAGGCCAAACTCTCTGAGATGGGCCTTTTCAAGATTGGCCCCTCTATCCACCTGACACCTATCCCCTCGCTTTACGTACAAACTACCCAGTTCCCTGAACAAACATGCCACGCTGATGCAGGCATTCAAGTGTTACTTGCACTATTACTCTCTCTGCCTTTAATGCCCTTCCGTTCTTCTTTCATCTGGCTAATACCCACCCCTCGGTCAAAACTCGACTAAAGACACCCCTTCATCCCCCAAAGCCTTCCTGGACCACCACCTCATTTTTAGATAGCTCCCCATTGGCTAACACCCACGCTTACCAACACTTTCAAACATGTCTCACTGGACCAGGATGCCCTCAGGGTCAGGCCCACGTCTGTATACTCTGCATTGAGTCCAGCATACAGTAGGTGCTCAATAACCACTGGCTACAAATGCCAAAATACTAAGTTCCAAAATAGAAGCCGACCAACTACTTTTATATGGAAGCCTTAAAAATGAAAGCAAGCAGCCATACCAGTACTGCACACAAAATAGGACCCACACTTACGCTGATCATCCCACATCTGCCAGAATTTCACTGAATTGTGAAAAATAAATAAAACTTTATCTGCTCACTTGGAACTGCCAAGGGGGAAAGCCAGAACGGATTTCACACTCCAGTAACTGACTCCAACTTGTCCGTAGCTGGGTTTTTTTTAGTGGAAGGAAGAGCAGAGAGAGAGACAATCTCAAGCAGGCTCCCTGCTGAGCATGGAGCCCGATCGGGGGCGGGGGGGGCTGGATCCCACGATCCTGAGATCATGACCTGAGCTGAAATCAAGAGTCGGATGCTTAACCGACTGAGCCCCCCAGGCGCCCCCATAGCTGGGTTATTCTAAGTCACTGTGCGTACTGTACCTGAGCCAGGACATCCTGAAACTGCTCTCTCGTGAGAGGCATCAGGAAGGTTGTGATAATTCTTCTCAGTTCATTCTTTGACACCGTCATGTTGTGACTGGTGTCGAGCAGCTCAAAGGCTTTTTTCAACTCATCTCCTTTATCGGTGATTTTTTGAAACAAAATCCGTTTAACATCTAAGAAGGACAGTATTGGGTTTGCAATAGCTGTGGCTATGAGAGAGACAGAGATGTGTGTTAGACGTGCTGAAGGCAAAGATCCCAAAAATCACTTCGCTGCGGATTAGATACAACAAATTCCAAAACACTCTTTCTTCTACGTACTTCGCTTGATGCGTCTAAGCATTGCACGACTTGTGATGGGAAGTCTGCAGTCATTTTTTACCTCTGAAATCTGGTCCATGGAAAATGAGAGTAATGATGGTAAAAAGGAAAAATAGAGCAAAGATAATCCTCCCTACACAGGACATGTGTCATGACGAGCAAAGAACATGGATTTTGGAATAAAATTCAGTTATGAACAATATCATTTCAAATAAATCTTTAAAATATCATATTCACTTTCTATCCCCTTGCCAATTTCTGAGGGGAAGACATGTAATTCTTCATCTAGATCATTTCCCTTTCTAAGACAAGGAAGAGATGAGAATGGCTAGCCCCTGACAGGTAACAGGAGAATGTTAAAAGGCACCAAGTAAGCTTCCAGAGGTTCTGCACCTCCTGGGAGGAAACGCAGCTGAGTGGGGCCACGGTGCTGTAGGTCCCAGGGGTCCCCATGTCACCAGAGGAAAGCTGATACACCTCAGCCTCCCTCCCTCTGTCTAAGACGAAAGAGCCATAGAAACAAGGAAACAAAATAACTACAAACCAACTCACAGTAAGGACCAGTTTCATAGGCAGGGAGATGTGATTACTCCCTTTTGATATTTTATAACCTACCAGAGAAAGAGGAGGCTAAAAATACAGGTAGTTTGGTAAATCTCTTCTATTTATGAGTTTGCAAAGGCTTGGTGACCACAGTTTATTTAGTAGCTCTGTCTTACGTAGTAAATTCTGGATGTGTATTAAATGTCTTCAACAGTTTCATCTTTTATAAACTCATTCACAAGCAGGAGCTAGGGAAGGATGATTGCAATTACTTCCTCTCAAATGAGAATTTCTCACCTAGGTATTGAACCTTTCAGGCATAAGCTGTCACCAATGTCTGTCTTCCCTGATGCTCTCCGAGCTCCCCCAGGTGCCGGGGATGCCTTTTGCTCACAAGGCCCATTGCATCCCCCGGGAGGGGCGCATATGACCAGAACACACTAGAGAAAAGACAGTGGCTGGTCTGGGGTGACAGACTGAAGGTCTCAGGAAAAGCTGCCTAGAAGGAAGAGGTGCTACTTCACCTAGAACTTGGGTATTCCCGAGAGTGAGAGGGGTTGGAAGTGGGCGTGCTGGGGAAGACAGCCAGTCGAGGCAAAGCGGGGGAGGGAGATGCAGAGGAGGCATCATCTTTAGCGATGAGATAGAGAAAGTCAGCAGGAGCCATATCCCCGGTGCTCCTACCTAGCTTTGCGCTCTGGCCATGGGACATCAAGGTGGGACTTCCATCAAGAGAATGACATCACCTAATTTTCATTCTTAAACTGCACTCTGATAGGACATGTAGGAGGGACAGAATGGGAAGGGCAGTGATGGTATGGAGACGTGAACTACAGCCTGCTCAGGTAAGTCTTAATGGATGTCTACACTACCATGGTGGGCATGGAGGGTAAAGTGGGGGTGAATAAAAGAGAAGTTGAAATAGACCAGGTAGAGTCCAGAGAACCTCCTGATTTGACATGCAGGGTGAGGTAGTGGAAGAAGATAAACCTCCTGTATGTGGTGTGAGCGGCTGGGTGGGTGGTGACACCCTTTGCTGAGAAAGGGAAGGCTGCAGGCCACGGCGGATGGCATTTTCCAAGATGACTGCCACAAGATCCCGAACACGGGCTTTTCCTACAATGCCAGCCTAACGCTCCTCCCATCTAAATGTGGGGCATATAGTCCTTCCCCTTGAATCTGGGTGGGCCTGTAGCTAGGGCAGAATGATCCTATGTGACCAAGATGAGGTCACAAAAGGCGCCACAGCTTGTGCCTCGTCCTTAAGAGATACTTAAGAGATCTTAAGATCTTAAGAGATCTCCATGCCTTGAGGAAGTCAAGAAGTCATGCAGAGAAGCCACAGGTAGGTGTTCTGGCCAACACCCCAGCTGAGGTCCCAGCCCACAGAGGGATCCAGCCTTCCGATGACTCCAGCCCCAGGGGTCGTTACCTGCTGCCTTCGCACCTCCCCCATGGAACCACCTAGAACACAGACAAGCTGTCCCTGGGACCTGCTCGCATTGCAGATCTGGGAGCAAAACACACGATTCCAGGCCTCTGTGTGTGGAGGAGTTCATATACAGCAATTAATAGCAGGAACGGGAAAGAAACAAGTTTGTGGGAAAGTTAATGAATTCAGGTTGCGATCTCTAAGTGGGGCTGTCCGTGTGAAAGGTGAATGTATAAATCTAGAGATCAGAAGTGGGGGGCACTGGAGGGGCAGGTGTGGAAACCAGCCATGTGGAAGCCATGGGGGACACTCGCCACACTGGAAAAGAAGGGAGCCCCATGAAACACTGACTTTGAAGAACGCAGAATTCATTCATTCAAAAAACATTTACTGAGCCTCCATTTTATTTCAGCCACTGCCGTAGGCCCCGAAGGACTCTACAGTGAACGAGAAGGTGGGATCCGCCACTGTAAAGCTCAGAATCTGCAGGGGGAGGAAAGACAAGAAACAGATAACAAGTGAGTAAAGGTAGTGGTAGCTATTATAGGACAGTAAGAACGGGGTAGAGAGAGGCGGGAGCTGTTTCTGGAGGAGAAGTCAGGGACGTCCTCTCGAGGTGTTTGATGGGCTGAACCAGAGTGATAAAATGAGCCAGCCGGACGGGAAGCTGGAGGGGACACAGCAACGAGTAAAGGGTCCCTGAGCAGGAATGAGCTTGATGTACCCAGGAGAGCAAAATGCCAGGGTGGACAGAGCACGCGTGTGTCACGTGAGATGGAGGGCAGAAATTGCTGCGATCGGGACAGGTGATGCTTCCACGCTTGCACACGGACTGGGGTTGTTTCCACGTGCAACAGGAAGGCTCTGGAGAGTTGAAGCATGGCAGTGATCTCCTCTAACATATACTGTGTTCACAAATCACTCTAGCTGCTAATTAGAGAGTAGATTCTAGAGGCGCAAGAAATGAGAACAGAGGCCCAGAGACAAGGCAATTCCAAGGGTCCAAGAAGACTTGACTGTGGCCTAAATCAGGTGGTAGCCCTGGGTGTGAGGTGTTGGGGGGCAGACAGATTAGGTAGTCTAGACCCAAAGCAGACGAGGTTTTGCTGACTGGCTGGCTCAGCAGGGCGAGGCAGGAGGAAACCAAGGCTAACTGGGGGCTAGGCGGAAGAATTACGTAGATGATGGTGCCATTTACTGAGAACACCAGGAATCAAGAGATCTGGTTGGCCAGCCCATGTCTAAGACGTCCAGCAGATGGGGCATCCAAGCAGAGAGGTCTGCTAGGCCACTGGATCTGATCTGATCTGATCTGATCTGGAGCTCAGGAGGCAAGTCTGAATGGGGCTCTCATTTTGGTTACCCGTGGTACATAGGGATGTGGAACCAGCAGCTCACCTGGGAGAGGGCAGATGCGGGGGAGAGGACTAAGCACACGGCTCGGGGAGAGAAGAGACTGACATCTCCCACAAGATTCCCAGGGGTCCTGCCATGCTCCCCTCTCCATTTCTGACTGTCGCTGGGCTCTCAGAAGCTGCTGATTCATAGGGAGGAGCCGCCAGATTCCACATGGGCTGGGGAACAAGATTTCTCCCTCTGCTGACCCAGCCCAGAGCTGTTCCTCCTGCTCCCAGGGTCGTGGGTGAGGGGCTGGGCGCTCCTGTCAAGTCCACCTGGAAATCTGTTTTCAGACTCCTCATGTGTATTTTTAGTTGCTTTCCAAGAAGCCCCATCTTTGCAATCAATAACTCTAATTTAAATGTAGCAGAAATATTGTTTGACACTCGTCGACATTTGAGGGAAAAACTTTTTCTTTCACGTGCCTAATGCACCTTCCCAGATTTTTTAAAATGAAAGCAGTAACCGAACTTGCATAACCCGCTGGTGGGAGTAGAAACTGATAAAATCTTCCTGGAGGGCAATTTAACAAAATTGTCTACATCCGTTTAGAATATACAAAGTCACAACAGACTGTCACTCTCATCCTCAGGATGAGAACAGGTCGGATGAGCTAAACTATATAGTTTTCAAACCCACGGAGAGAACTGAGGGGTGCAAAGAACCTAAATTCCAGAGAGGACAAGGCGTTCCTCAGAGAGGAAGGACCCAGGACGCTTTTATCCTTGCAGAGTCAGAGGAACTAAAGCAAATCCATTCCGGACTGGGGGGAGGAAAAAAGAACATGCTGTTTAGTGACCACAGGTGAACAGGTGTGATGGGTTCGCAGGCCGGGGGCCTCAATCACAGAGCGAGTCGGTGGCCGCCCTCTCGGGCCTTCCTGTGGGGGTACAAGAGGCATACCAGAGCTGGGGGCGAGGCACAGAGCTGTGTGATGTGGCCCCAGGAGGGCAGGCCTGTACGGGAGTGTAAGCTGTTCACCAAAGGCTAAGGATGCGCAGAGGGGAGGATGGAGCCAAGGCCCTCTAAGGACCCTGGGCGTTCCCAGAGCACACCTCAGCGGCCCACTGCAGCCTCGGGGTAAGGCAGCAGGGCAGAGACAGGCCTCTGGAGGACAAAGAGAACCCCCCAGAGACCCTCCAAAACCAGCAGGGGGGCTGTAAGTCCTGAAATCTCAGCCGGGCTCAGATGTCAAGACCTGTTGAAGAGAAGTATTGGAAACCAGGGGCAACAGCAACCACGTCTGGACACGGCTCGGTCCGAGACGAGCCTGCGCCTGGCCAGCTCACAGGAAGCCCGAGAGAAGAGGTGCTCCCTTTCCTGACTGGACCAGTCACTTCTCTTTCCACTGGGCTTCACACTAATGTCTGCTTTCCGCCTTTTTTAAAATTGTAAGGCAAATGAAATGAGAAAAGGTGACCTAATCAACAGCAGAAAACAGAAGATCGGGAGAGAGAACAGATGGAGAAATGATCAGGTATTTAAGGCAGGAACAGTAAACACGTTCAAGAGATTACAGGAAAACTTGACAACATGCAGCGTGTAGGGGGGATTTCAGCAGAGAAAAGGAAACTGTTTTTGAAAGCCCACGGCAAGGCTAGAAATTAAAAATACAGTATCAGAAGCAAAAAGCTCATCTGATCTGCTTAACGGCAGACTGCACGTGATAGGAGAAAAGCCCGGTGAATGGAAAGTCAGATCAACCGAAATTCTTCACATTTGAACATAAAGCAAAAAACATTTTAGGGGCACCTGGGTGGCTCAGTGGGTTAAGCCTCTGCCTTCGGCTCAGGTCATGATCTCAGGGTCCTGGGATCGAGCCCCACATCGGGCTCTCTGCTTGGCAAGGAGCCTGCTTCCCACCTCTCTCTCTGCCTGCCTCTCTGCCTACTTGTGATCTCTCTGTCTCTGTCAAATAAATAAAATATTAAAAGAAAAAAAGATTTTAGAAGGAAACAGGGGGTCTCATATCTGTGGTTCATTCACCCCATGAGCCATGCTTACTTAATACGTGAGTTACACAAATACGTCACCTCCACGTACACATGCGTGTATGAGAGAAAGACCCGCCGAACGCTTCCCACTGACCACCTCTGGGGGGACAAATGGTGCTAGGAGACTTTTAATTTAAACAAGAAAAAATAATTCGGTATTGAGAATTACCATCAGTAAGAATAGAAAGCAAATGACAAAAGGGAAAAACAAACGCTGACGGCACGTGAAGGCAGATGACGGATTAGTATCTTCCCTACAGAGTGAGCACCTATGAAGCCCCGGAAAGACCCACTGCAGGTGAACGGGCAAAGGATATCAGTGAGGCCGTTCACAAAAGCAGACGGAAAGCTGACACACCAGAGGGCCATGGCTACCCTGAATGTCAAAGAAAGGCACATGGAATCACAACGGAATGTTGTCTTTGCATATCAAATGGACAAGATGTAACTGAGAATATTCTTAGAGACAAACACGTTCCAATGTTCCCCTGGGGATGCCCAGGCACAAACTTCTAATAGGCAGTGCGGGGGAGCTCCTCGAGAGCCTCAGTGGCGACAGTTCTGACCCAGCAATCCCACTTCACCCCAGACTTCTCTGTAGGTACAAAAGGGAAACTGAGATGTGTCCGAAGTCCAGTGTACACACAGACCTGCGGAATGGTGTTGGAAGCTGCTAGCCGGCCCCCACTGTCCATTCCCCCCTCCTCCTGTAGAACCAGAGACCCTGAAATCTGGGGAGACAGTCCGGCATCCCAACGTCTGTATTTCTAGGCTCTCCGGTAGATGTCTGTGACCGCGTGATTCAAGCCTTGCCCGGTGAGGAAGCACGGTGTCCAGTACGGACTTGACTGTAATGCCTGCCCCCATCACAGGGCGGAATTCAGTGTATCCTCGCCTGTGTCCCCTTTGAGGCCTCCTGGCACTGCAGGGTGTACGCCCACCATGTTCGCTTCATGTGATAAACACACAGCTAAAGTTCTTTATCCCCCCTCTAGACTGTGAGCGCCTCCAGGGCAGGCCCTCTACTGGACCCATTTCTTTATCCTCAGTACCTGTGACAGTCCTTGTCACATACTGGGGCTCAGAAGATGTTCAGGAAAGAAGGAAGGGGGGGATGAAATGACATACAATTCAGGGAAATTATTATCTTAAATTTTAGCGCTTTAAAATGGAGATATGCAAATGAGTTTAAAACTTACATCCACACCAAAGCCTGTACAAAAATGCTTATTGAGGTTTCATTCATGGTTGCCAAAACGTGAGAGCAACCAAAACTCTCTATCAGAAGAGATAAGCGACCTGTGGTAATCCATATACGAGAATATCACTCAGAGATTAAAAAGTAGACAATCACACCACGAGAAGACAGGCAGGAGCCTTAACTGCACACTGCTAAGGGAAAGAAGCCCATCTAAAAAGGCTACATACTACATGACTCTAGCTCTAGGACCTTCTGGAAGGGCAAACTATGGAGACAGTAAGAAGACAAGTGGTTGCCCAGACTAGGGGCAGGGAGGGATAGATAGGTGGAACGCAGGGGATTTTTAGGGCAGTGAAATGATTCTGTGTGATACTGTAATGCTGGAAATGTGTCCTTAAATGTTTATCAGAACGCAGAGAAAGTACAACACCAAGAACAGACTCTACCGTGGACGGCAGACTTGCGTTAATGACAATGGACAGATACTGGCTCATCCGCGGTGAGAATGACACCTCACCAATAATGCAAGATGTTGACAATGAGGGACACTGGGGGTGGGGAGTGAGGGGTGTACAGGAACTCTCTGTTCCTCGGCTCCATCTCTCTGTAACCCTAAAACTGCTCAAAAAAAAATTGTCTACTAATTAAGAAAAACTAAGTGAGGAGGTCTAGTAGACAGCACAGTACTATGTCCACGGGTTTTGGAATCGTGCTGTCTGGGCTCAAATCCTGACCCTGCCTCTTCAAAACTATGTAACTTTTGGGCAAGTTGTTTGATCACCCTCTGTCTCAGTTTCCCCATCAAGAACATAGGGACAATACCAGAATCTACTTCGTAGCTCTATCGCCTGTGGTTAAATGAGAGGCGAAGCTTTCGTACAGAGCCTACTGTTGGTGGATTTTCTTCATGATACTCACCCGAAGAGAAAGGTCTAAGCATATTTTGGAAACTGTTCCTTGAATACACTCTACATGGTGAAGAGTGAGGTCTTAAATTCATGAACTTCTGTGTGTAAGGATACGAAATATGCCAATCTGGTACATTCGCCATTTTGTGCATTAAATCCCTGTGACATAAAAGAGAACAGATTACATTATCTTCAAGCGCACATTAGGAAGGTGGCCGACCTCCTATCTATTCCCTTTCTGAAAGGACAGCCAGAGGCTCTCAAAGTGCTAGTCATGATCTTCTTGCCAATGTTCCAAAAACTCTTCTGAAAATAAACACAAAATCATGATTTTATACCCGTTTTTAGCAGATCCAATAGTTTTCAAAGATGGGAAAATAAGGAAGTTCTCAGATAAGAAAATTCATCAGCATTTTGACTACCACTGACTCATTTCTTTGGTGGGCAGTGAGGGTGGAAAGTTTGGATTCTCCATGCTCTCACTGCATATCCATCACTGAGCAGCAGACAACAGCACCAAAAATGGTGCAGTAAGAACCTCTGGAAATCCTCTCCTCCATGAAAGTAGTAAGAGAACAGGCAAAAATGATCAGAACCAACTTTCTCAGAACTCTGGAAATTAACCAAAGGGTTGCAATAATCTAGGGAGCCCTTAGTCAAGAAATATGGCAGAATCTCAGTACGCACACCAAGTTCTGTGGCATTTCAACTCCCCTGTCCCCCCTGCCTCGGCCCCCAAATCAGTAGTGGCCTTGAAACCAAAAGCCTGCAATTCCAGTGAAAACCCAGCAGCCTGCCCGTTACTGGAAAGGGCAGAATGGGGCTGGAGCTCCTTCAAGCCCCATTACCAGAAACTGTCAAAAGGCATTTGTTGGGGGCGCCTGGGTGGCTCAGTGGGTTAAGCCGCTGCCTTCGGCTCAGGTCATGATCCCAGGTCCTGGGTTTGAGCCCCACATCGGGCTTTCTGCTCAGCAGGGAGCCTGCTTCCTCCTCTCTCTCTGCCTGCCTCTCTGCTTACTTGTGATTTCTCTCTGTCAAATAAATAAATAAAATCTTTTAAAAAAAAAAAAGGCATTTGTTGAAAAAAAATCAGACATGACTATTGTCTAAACTTCTAGCTGCCTGGGGCACGTGGGTGGCTCAGTCGGTTGAGCCTCTGCCTTCAGCTCAGGTCATGGTCCCAGGGTCCTGGGATTGAGCCCCAAATCAGGCTCCCTGCTCAGAGGGAAGCCTGCTTCTCCCTCTCCCACTCTCCCTGCTTGGGTTCCCTCCCTCGCTGGGTCTCTATCAAATAAATGAATCTTAAAAAAAAAAAAAACAAAAAACCTTCTAGCTGCCTGAGACACAAGATAATAGATGGAGCAAATAACAGACTAACCAAAAACCTTAAAGGGCAATCTGGGGAATGAGATGTCCACAGGGGCTCTGAGAAGCTCCCGCATATTCTTTGGAATCTAGAAAGCCACTAACATGCAGAGGGCAGTGAGCATGCTCAGGAAGAACTGAGCAGCCCTACAGTCTCACCTATGGCTGACCTTGAGGCTCTGCACAAGCAGGAAGTGAAGCCAAAGGAAGGGTTGTAAACTGCCTGGCAGAGGACTGAAGAAAGTGCCAGCACACACCAAGAGCCCCTTAGCAAAGCCTGGAAGACTACCGTTTACAGCCATTTAAGGAAATCCCTGTCCAGCCATGAGCTGACCACTCAATTAACCAGTCAGACACTTCAGTGGTTGTCCACCATAAAATATACAGACTTTACAAAGTTAGTTTAGAAAAGTCAGTAAACAAAACCCAAAACATGAAAAGTGGAAAGAATAGGATTTCAAAAATTACCACGTTATTTAAAGTGTCTAGTTTCCAACAAAAAATTTCTGAGACATGCAAAAAAAAAAAAAAAAAGAAAGAAAGAAAGAGTGAAAGAAAGAAAGGCCCATACATTCTTATCTTTAGGAACCATAAAAGCAAGAAAAGAGTGGGGTGAAATATTTAAAGTATAAAAAGAAAAAAACCCCACCAACCTAAAATTCTATATCCAGCAAAATTTTCCTTCAAAAGTTAAAGACAAATAAATACTTCCTTAGACAAACAAAAACTGAGGAAATGTGACACCAGCAGGCCTGTTTTTTAAAAAAATTTAAATTCTTCAGAAAGAAGGAAGAACTGGGGCACCTGGGTGGCTCAGTGGGTTAAGCCTCTGCCTTCTGCTCAGGTTATGATCTTAGGGTGCTGGGATCGAGCCCCGGATTGGGCTCTCTGCTCAGCGGGGAGCCTGCTTCCCCCTCTCTCTCTGCCTGCCTCTCTGCCTGCTTGTGAACTCTCTCTCTATATCAAATAAATAAATAAAATAAAATCTTTAAAAAAAAAGAAAGAAGGAAGAATAAGTCAGAAATGCAAATTTACATAAAGAAAAGTATTAGAGAAAAAATAAATGAAGGTAACATAAACACATGCACACCTGCTAACAGAGACCCAATCTACATGAAGCAAAACCCAATAAAACTGAAAGGAGAAACAAACACTTGAGCAATAACATCTGAAGATGTCAAAGCCCACTCTTAAAAGTGGATAGAACAACTATTCAGATCAACAAGGAAACAGAGGACCTGAACAACACCATAAACCAATTAGACTTAACCAGCACCCACCCAGCAATGGTAGAATATACAATCTTCTCAAGTGCACATGGACCATTCTTTAGGATAAATCATATGTTAAGACATAAAATAAGTCCTGATTAAATTTTAAAATATTGAAATAATCAAACTATGTTCTCTAACCACACTAGAATGAAATTAGAAATCCATCACAGAAAGAAATTGAGTAATTCACAAACATATTGAAATTAAATAGCATACTCTTAACTAACCCAGAGGATCAAAGAGGGGGAAATCACAACTGAAATTAGCAAATACTTATGGGTGGATGGAAACAAAGGCACACATGCCAAAAATTAGGGGATGTAGTGCCTAGAGGGGAATTTATAGCTGTAAATGCCTATAGTGTTTTTAAAAGGAAGAAAACCTCAAAGTAATAACTTAATCTTCTTCCCTAAGAAACTAGGAAAATAAGAGTAAACTAATCCCATCTAAACAGAGTAAAGGAAATAATAAAGATCAGAGCAGAAATAAATGAAATTGAGAAAACCAACAAAATGAAAAGGTAGTTCTTTGAAAAGATCGGCAAACTGATACATTTTTACCTAGACTCTCCAAGAAAAAAGTGAGAAAGACTCAATGTACGAAAATCAATAATGAAAGAAAGAATATTACTACTGATCTCACAAAACAAAAGGGATAAGGGAATACTATGAACAATTACATGCCCACAAACCAGCTAATCTACACCAACTAGAAAAATTCTTAGAAAGCTACAAGCTACTGAAACTGACTGAAAAAGAAACAGAAAATCTGAGTAGACCTAAACCAAGTAAAAAGATTAAACTAGAAATCAAAAACTTTCACAAAAAAAGCCCAGGACTGGATGGGCTCACTGGTTAAGTTCTACCAAACATTTAAAGAAGAATAAGTAAAACCAACCAATCCTTCACAAACTCTTCCAAAAAAGAGTAAGAGGGAACACTTCCCAGCACATTCTATGAGGCCAGGATTACCAAATCCAGACAGAGACATCAGAAAAAAGAAAGCTAAAGACCAATATTCCTTAGGAATATAGGAAAAATCTTCAACAGAATACTTGCGAACGGAATCCAACAACATGTAAAAAAAAAATTAGATGTCATGGCCAGGTAAGATTATCCCAGGAACTCAAGGGTGGTTGAACATATAAAAACCAATCACTATAATATACCACATTAAGACAATCAAGAGAAAACATGACCATCTCGATAGATGCAGAACAAGCACTTCACAAAACCTTATACTGTTTCATGATAAACACACTCAATAATCTAGGAATAGGAGGGAACTTCCTTGACCCAACAAAGGGCACCAGTGAAAAATCAACAGTCAGTATCACACGGAATGGTAGAAGAACAAAAGCAGCAAGCTTTCCCCCTGAAATGAGGGGGAACAAGGATGCCTGTTCTCACCACTTCATTCGACATTGTACTGAAGGTTCTAGCTGAGCAATTAGGTAAGAAAAGGAAATAAAAGGTATCCAGCTCTAGCTCTACAAGGAAGTTTTAGAGAAGAGAAGAATTTTCTCCTAGTAGACTTCAGGGTTAAGTGTAAGTGCATAATTATTTAATATTCAAAAAGAGATGGACGTGCATGGCACTATATCAGTATAAAGAATCAAACTAGGCAATAGCTCTAAAGCCCTAGATTTTAAGAATTTAAGTTTACAGAGTTAAAGAAATGAATCAGAATTTTTCTTTAATGTGTAAGAAATACACACTGGCTGGTGCTCTGGTCTACCTCTCTTTGGGCAGTCCCTGATTGCCTGGCATGGTATTGGTCTAGACCTGTCTCATTTGCACAGGTCTCTGTGGGCAGGGACCATACCAGGGCTGAAGCCATGTGAGTCGGACATCAGAGTCCCACATACATCTTCCTTCAACTAGATTATAGAGTCGAATAGATTATAGAGTCAAAATACATTTACTGAGCTTCCTTCTAGAAGTCTGGGGGTCAATGAACAAAACTGGCAAAAAGATGGACCTTATGGGCCTTATATTCTAGTACTGGAGGACAAACAGTAATTAAGTAAATGACACACGTCAACAAGTACCGTGAAGATAAATGGAGCCAGGAAGAGAACAGATGACACTGAGCACAGATCAGAGACCAGGAAGGGAAAAATGTCATTAAGAGGACAAAGAAGCAAGAGGAAGCCAGACGGAGGACCCGAGTGGGCTCCTGTGACAATGAGTCTCTCTCCAAGGGTGATATGTGAAGCCACTGGAGGGTTACACGCGGAGAAGAGTTACGTGCAGGGTTATGATCTGCCTTCGCATTTGAAGGGTTCCTCTGGCTGTATGTCAAGAATAGACTTAAAGGGGCAGGGAAGGAAAAAGGGGACCAAATGCACCGAAATTACGCATGCAGGAAAAGATGGCGGCCTGGACCAAGATGGTTTCGGTGAAAGTGTTGGAAAAGTCAGACTGTCAATATGTTCTGAAGTCAGGGTCAGTTGGATTTTCTTATAGGTCTGATCTGGCACGCAGGAGAAAGGCTGGAAGAAGTAGTCATTAACTAGATGGGAGAGACCCAAGCAGGACAGGTGTGGAGGGGAAGATCAAGGATTCCATTCTGCACGTGTTAAGTTGGAGACATCTGTTAGATCTCCCGGGGGGATACTGAATAAGCAGTTGGGTATAGAAGCCTTTGCTCCAGGGAAGAGACCGGGGCTGAAGATACAAGCGTGGGGACGGTTCGCATACAATGGATATAAGGCACGATGGGGTCAGCCCCCTGAGAAAGCAGGTGTAAAAAGACAAAACATGCCAGAGCCGAGCTTTGGGGGTACTCCAACCTTCAGAGTCCAGGGAGATAAGGAAGAACTAGCAAAAAACGAAAAAGAGCAGCCAGTGAGAACAGAGCAAATCAGGAGATGGGAGTGTCCTGGAAACCGAGTGAGGAACAGGTTTCAAGAGGGGGAGATGGTGTGTGTCAAACGCCACAGTGATCAGCAGGGAAGATAAGGACCAAGAATCACTCTGGATTAAGCCCCATGGGTGGTACCTACAACCTCAAGACACGCCATACTGGGGGAACTGGGCAGTTGTGGGGGAGCCTAAGTGAGTCACAGGTAAACTCAGAGGGAAAGAAGCCCTGCTGTAAAGCAGAGAAACTATGTGGTGCCTGGGGTGGGTGGGAGGGTCAAGGAAGAATGTCTTTAAATCAGGACAATGGGGACTCCTGAGTGGATACTCCCAGTAGCGATTCTCTGTAGGCAAAAAATAATAAAGCAGGACGGAAAGGAGAAGTTGCCAGTTCCATTGGTTCACCAGTGGAGACAGGATCTCATCTCCTGGATCAGCCTTTTTTAGGAGCACAGTCGGTCCATGGCTCATGACAAAGAAGGCAGAGGACACAGACATGGTGACAAGCAGGTAGGGTAGGGTGTTCCCTGGGGCTCATGTCTGTTTTCCTCCATGAAACAGGATGTCGGGCCATCAGCAGCAAGTGAGGACAGGAGAGGCGTCCAGGATTCAGGAGAGAGGACTAAGTGAGAAATCATCTAGAAGAGAAGGCCAGGGGAACGTGGGAGGAGGAGGGTGACCACCAGGGAGCTGTAAGAGCGCATCTGAGCTCCATGGGCAGGAACTCAAGAGCCAGGCCCCGGAGAGGCAGAGCCTTGGATGTAACTGGGGGCAGGGTTTTGGAAAAGTGAGTGGGATCCAGGAAGGGGTGAGCGTGTGCCTGAAGAAGGGACAGCACGTGCACATCTTGCTCAGAATGGAGCCCCGCAGGTGATGGGAAGTCCCAGTATCACCGGACGGGCCGGAGCAAGAGACGAGACCAGAAACTCAGGCTCATGAAGAATTTCAAGAACGAAAAAAATGACATTAAATCAATGAGCCCTTACTGGGGACTAACTCAGAGCCAGCAAATATGCTTCAGATTTAGGAAAACCCAGCACCGAAGCCTCTTCAGGGCCAAGCACGTACTGGGCTTCCCATGGTGCCAGTGAGACCAGAGCCAGGTCCGGGAGGAGAGCTCATCCCACAGGTCAAGTTCATCCAGTCGCCATGACCAAGGTCTTCCTGCTGCTTTTGACACAACCCCTAACAAGTGCCTTGCAGGACGTGGCGTGGCTCTGGCTCCCCGAGCTGCAGGGCTGGTGAGGAACGCTCATCTCCCCGCCTCACCCCTGCTCTGCAAGCCCGCGGGGATGTCCCGCTTTAACTGCATTCCTGGTTGCAGTGATTGCTGATGCAAATAACCACTTGCTTTATTTTATCCATAAATTCCCTTCCTAATAACAATAAGGCATGCCAGGGCTTTGGCCTCGTGCCTTATTACACCACCTGAGGAGTGAGATAATCACCCAGAAATGTACTGCCTGTTGTGCATTTTATTACTTGAATACAAAGCGGTTCAATTCAAGAAACACTTAGTTGAAGACAGCATGAAAAAAAAAATAATCATATGAAAAGTAATTCTTCCTAATGCTACTGAGCACACTGCAGGGAATAATCCTCTTCCAGCAGGAGAAAGGTCTGGATGACCTGGTGGGTCTTCCCCAGTTCTACTTTCTACCAATTGCAGGATCATAAAAGCCAGTGAGACTTCACTCACAATGGGAATATTCCAGACAGCCAGACCCAGGTAGGTCTGACAACATGAACAGACCTCAACAGTCATGGGACTGACATCTTTCCAAGCAACTATCCTCCGGCGGTCCGCTCATTCTTCGGCAAACTCGGCAGGCCACGTGCAGGCGCAGGTGGAGGGAAGGAAGGAGAAGTATGAACCCCCCGACCTCCGGCAGCTCACCGTCTTAACTCGGACTTTTCGGAAAATGCCACGTTTTTCAGGCACAGGTAAAGATATCCCCACTGCATGGACAATGACTCTGAGGTAGCAGGTAGGAATGCAGTGACCTCCTGTCCTCGAGTGGCTGAGAACCTGAATTAAATCACTCTGTCTCCGGGGTTCGGGAATTTTCCCAAGAGATGCTGTCCTCAGGTCACCTTGAGGGGGGAAAAGCTAGTCCATCTGTAGATTCCTCATGAAGAAATAACATAGGGTTTTTAAATTATCACTGATTTTTTATTTTGAAATGTATTTCCTTTGCACCTTTAAAAAATTAGTTTTAAAAGGCGGTTGAAGCAGACACACAGATACGTATGTAGCTTTAAAGAGTGGTTCTCAAAATGTGGTCCCTTGGGGCGCCTGGGTGGCTCAGTGGGTTAAAGCCTCTGCCTTCGCCTCAGGTCATGATTCCAGGGTCCTGGGATCGAGCCCCACATCGGGCTCTCTGCTCAGCAGGGAGCCTGCTTCCCCCTCTCTCTCTACCTGCCTCTCTGCCTACTTGTGATCGCTGTCAAATAAACAAATAAAATCTTAAAAAAAAAAAAAATGTGGTCCCTTAACCAGCAGTATCAGCATCCCCTAGAACCTTTCCAGAAATGCATTTTCTCAGGTCCCACCCAGCCCAGCCAGTCAGAAACTCTGGGAGTGGCGGCCGGGCCATTTGTGCCTTTACAGGCTGAGGCCAGTGCTTAGGTGACCCTGAAGTTGATGTATGAGTCTGCAGATTTAGAAGGAGGCTCTGTAAAGTCTGCTCAATATCAAAATGAAGTAAAAGATCACAAATGTTACACTGAAGCGATTCTAGTAGATTCGCCTAGCTATAACTGAGCAGCTATCTTGCCGACCCTCCGTTAACCATCAAACTTGTAGTGACCTTTCAGGTCAGATACCAATATCCATATTTTTAGAGGTGGGGAAATTAAACTGGAGAGAAAAGAAAAGAAAAGAGATAAATAAAGAGCCAAAGTCACTCATGAAGCCCAGACTTGAGCTCTGCTGATTTTAATGCTAGGCTTTTTGCCCAGTTGTGCCAGGGGTGTGTGTGTGTGCGAGCACGTGCCCGCGCGTGTGCGTGCATGTGCGTGCGTGTGTGTACTTGCACAGGTGCATGAGTGACTTGTGTGTCTTCTCACAAAAGCAAATATATGAGAACAATGAAGTTTGCATATATTGATAGAATAATAAGAAAACCCTGTCAGTATTCTAGAAGGGACACCTTGCGTTTGCCAGTCTAACAATTCTGCAACCTACTCAAAAGAACACGTAGAAAATCAAAAGCAAATCATCTCCACAATAATCTAATCATATGTTAGGGTTCCGGGGCTTGTGCCGCCTCCCTACCTCAGCCTCATACTCCCCCAATATTCTAGACTCTGCTGGCAGCCCCTCGTCTACTGTTCTAAACATAGGGATTATAAGAATGCAAGCTGATTTAGAAATATATTCCAAATGATAGGGTATCGTAAAAAACAATTTAGCCAGTCAACTGAATTCAATTTAGCAGAAAAATCTGTGGTTAAAAAGTGACCTGCCTCTAGGGCCCGCAGCCCCATGAGTCTGAGCCACAGACTTCCTCCACCAAGGGTCCCCGCTACTCACGCTGTCCCCACATCCCCACACAGGCTCTCACCTTCCTCCCGGACCTCACTTTAACCAGTACCTTCTCCTGCAGCATAAATTCCAAGCCTAAGTCCCCCAACACACGCACATTACAAGACAAACCCACACACACTCAGAAATCAAATTCGAAATTTAACACAAACCTCTCAACATTAATATGCTTTAACGGAGTAGTATAAATAATGATTATAAATATATTGAAACAGAAAAACGTGTTTAGGACAATGTTAAGAGAAAAACTCTGTGGGGTAGACACTACGAACACAGTAATAAAGAAATGTGTTTTCACATGTGAACAGGGTCCACAGCATGGGAGGAAAATAGCTATATGGCGTGGGGGAGGCAGCGATCTCTTTTATTTTAAATGCTCTTCGATAAATGTCTCGTGGCATGTTGGAAAGAACATGCCTAAGGGGCCCCCAGGCAGCCATGGCCTAGCTCAGCTCCTGCTTCCTCACATTCCACTCTTGGCCTCTTACGTCCCAGGGGCCTCTCTCCCCAGCGAACTCCTGTCACGCACAGACCTGGGTATGACCGTCACCTCCTCAGAGAGGTCTCCCCGGTCACCCTGTCTGTGTGCTCCTCTGCGGCCTCTCATCACAGCTGGTCCTTTCCTGGAACCGCTCTCCCCACAGCTGGAAGCCACAGTCAAGTGTGGGAAATGACAACACGGACTGCGGGCTCCATGACATAAAATGGGGCTTTTACGCCTCTGACCCCCCAGCCCCAGAGACCTGGAATATAACTGGAAGTATTTCTCAAATTAATGCATGAAGGATGTTCATAGCCCTGTCACACAACAGCATTCTCCTCCCAACACACACACTCACACGCACACGTACACACGCACACACGTCCCTCTACTTCTGGACCCGTTTAGGGTCATCTTCCTCTTTCCTGCCTCCCAGGGCCTAAGTTTCAGCGTCACCCCTGATTCCTCACTCTCAGCGCCCCTCCCCCCCCAGAACAGGTGACCACGGCCTGAAAGCTCTCAATCGACACCCAAGGCCCTTGTAATTGACTTCCTTGTCTTCCCATGAGATGATTAACGTCACAATACCAGGAGCCACATCTGATCACGGTGGTCCAAAAAATAAGGAAGGTCAAGTTTAACTGAACTGAGTGTTGTGGTTTTGTGATAACTTCTCTCAGTGGGAGCACAGATCCTGGAGGAAAAGCTTACACCATTTTGTTCATAATGTGCTTTCTCAATCCTGGACACAAACACCTAATGTCAGGAAGTGTCGCAGAAATTCGCTCTTACCTAATGACCATTCTCAGACTCACCCCCACGCCTAACACGACGGCGGACACGGCAACAGGCGACAAACAAGTTGTGTCAGAAGAACTGACCGCACGTTGGCTGTCAGACAGCTGTTCCCATCTCAGAAACTGTTTCCCTGGCAGCCTTTTAAAATGTACGAGCTGGAAACCATTACGCGCTCTCTCCTCCAGCTCCTGTGAGCAGACAAGGAGCGTTTAACACATCCTATTTATAGTGTAGACGCCGAGCAAGTCCTAGGATGCTGGCAAGGGAAAGTCGCGATGCTTTCCCCTCCGGAGTTCAGCGAAAGTTTTGACGCTGCTGCCACCTATCGGGGGAACGGAGCATATGCGGCCAGCGACGAACCCAGCTTGCAGAGGTGTGGGGGGGTGCAGGGAAGCCGGCTCCCTGGTTTTTCCCATGTCCCCAGACTTGCTGAGTATCTGTCATCACGTTGAGCCCCGAATTAAGGACATTCAGCTTTAAGATGTATACGCTGATGCTTGTGAATACGATAAATGTGTAAGTTCCTAGACCATTTTGGCCCCCAAATCAGCATTTAGTATGCACCTTCTGCATGAATGACACAAACCAGACAGGCGATCCCAGGATCATGATCAGCCTGTAAAGCACTTTCTCTCCAGGGAGGTCGGACACCCAGCTCTGTAGGGCGCACTCGCCCCCGTGCGGCCCCACCAGTGGACACCGTACACTCCCTTTGGTCCCGCTGGTGGACACCGGCACTCAGGAGACAGAGGCAGCTCACCTGGCCTTGGTGCTGCAGGATTTTGTGCTGTTGACTGTGGCTTCATGCGTTTTGGTGCTACTTCGTTTCATTTCCTTCAAAATTAACTACTTCTGAATTTGTGGATTCTGAAAAATAAGAGAGCAATGCGTGAGCACAGATTGGCAGGCAGATTTCCTTATGTACCTTAGCAGGCTGCAGGAACGGAGCCCGCGGGTCTGCAGAATAATCAACGGATTTTGCAAGCTCCTGGAGAATTGTGTCAAATGCCCGAGGCAGGGGTGCCCGGAGGCTCAGTGAAGCGGCTGCCTTCAGCTCAGGTCAGGATCTCAGGGTCCTGGGATCGAGCCCCACATCGGGCTCCCTACCGAGCAGGGAAGATAGAGAAGATGGTTCTCTCTCTCCCTCCGCTGCTCCCCCTGCGAGTGCTCTCTCTGTCAAATAAATAAAATCTTAAAACAAAACCTCAGGCAGGTCCTCTATGTGAATTCATACTAAATTGTAGGTTTCCCAGGGGAGTGATCTTACGTCAGCACAGGATGACTACCACTCATCTGCCCATATCTAGATCTCACACACACACACACACACACACAATCACACATGTAACCCTACTATGGTCCCCTCTAGTCTCCTCACATCAGCCAGAATAATTACTTTAAAATACTGATGTCCTCATGTTACTTCCTTGCTTTAAAAACTCCAACTGCTTCCTATTGCCCTGAGAATTAAAACCAAAGTCATTAATGGTTATCGCGAGCCTGTGCAAGACACCGTGCCCGCTCTTCCTGCTGTCTTCCTCTCCTAGTTCCCTGAGCCTCAGCCACAGTGACCCTTGGCTGTCCCTCTGATGGGGCCTTCCTACACGGAAGCTCTGTTTCTGAGTGCAGTAGCCCCCCCCAACACCTTGCCCCCAGACCACTCATCCTTCTCTCGGGTCTGCCTAATGCACTCCTCCCTGCAAAGATCACTGGTTCTCATCAGAACCACCAGAGCGCTTGTTAGGAACAGACCGCTGGGCTCCAGCTCCAGATCCCAATCCTAGATCTAGATCGTGGGGATGGCGGGGACCTGGGAACACGCCTCGCTGGAAAGTCCCCAGGGGATGCTGCTGCTGTCACCCAAAACCAATGCCGCAGATGTCAGTACGAGTGACACTTCCGCAGGGAGCCTTCCTCGGTGCCCCCGCACTGGACCATGTCCCTATTACACACTTCCACAACGACCTCTGCTCTCCTTCGTAGCCCTTGGCCTAGTTTGGAATGACTTACCTATCCGCATGAGTATTCAGTTAATGCGTGTCTCTGTAAAGAGGGCCGTAAAGCAAGGGCCAAGTTAATTCACATCATCTGTATACTCCGGATCCTGGGCCAGGAACTAGCGGTCAAGGGTGCTTAAACTCACTGAGTGAACCAATGAAATTGCTTCCACTCCTGAACCTTGGTAAGTCAAGGCAGAAATCTCTGCCTTTGACTCTGGCCTCCAGCTCTCTTTCTGAGCAGCTGGCAAGGGCTGTCGATTTACTTGTAAAACACTCTTCGATCTATCATTCCCTGCCCCTCCCCACCACTAACATCACGGCTGCATTCGCCCTCACTCGTGTGGGTTACAGGAATAGCCCTGCACATGTCTTCCAGGTCCCCCCTTCTCCCTCTAACCCATCCTCCCCGTTGCTATGATCTATCCTTCTCATGCACACATATAGATGTGTTATTCCCTGGCTTAAAAACATGCCATGCAGAACTATACATGTGTTAGAATCTCCCAGAACGATGTGCCGAGAAGAAAATGAGCGCATGTCCAACGAGTGAGACCTGAATCCAGTCCGTGGTTTAGTCCCTAGTGCTGTCCTGATTCCGATCGTTGTGCTACGGTTATTCTGTATGATGTTATCGGGGCGGGGGGGGGGAGAGTAGGGGGAAGACTGGGGGCACAGAGGAACTTTCTGTACTGATTCTGCAACATTTTTAGGAGTTGAAATTTATTTAAGCTTAAAAGAGAAAAAAAAAAAATGCAAGACTTCTCCAGAGCACCCAGACTGAAGTGAAACCCCTGATTGTGGGGGAAAAGATCCTTCATTCCCATCATGAGTAACCTGGCCCTAAGTGACCGCCAGGTACCAGCGCTCCATGTAACCTATATTTTCACACAGACCTCCGCAGAGGCCCTGTCCTTCCCCACCTGAGCTCAGGTTCATGCTTTTGCCACAATTTCTTTCCACCCCTCCTGCCTGCCCACTGCAGCTCACCTTTCAAGATGGAGGGCGCAGTCCCTCCTCCTTTCTTCCTATCTTCTTTAACTGAAACTACTTGAGCTTTTACAGAGAATCTGGTCTCATGGTTTTGTTTTGCCGGGTGTTTTATTTAATAAAGAAAAGGACAAAAAGGTCTAAGGTACTGTAACTCCATTCCTTTGCTAGCCCTACTACTCTGTGCACTCTGATTCTCTGCTTCCAGAATTTTCTGTTGGCCGTTTATCCATAGCCCCTGCTGGTTGGTGAGCCCTCCAGTGGAGGAATGGGCTGATCTCACCGCTTCACACTCAACACACTGAGCTTTGTTCTCTATGGACCACAGCAGACAACACCTAGTACAGTGAGGGCAAGAAGGCTGGGCTAATCTTACCCTTGATTCCAGAAGCTAAGTAGTGCCCCGGGCATGAGCACAGCACTCTGACGTGTAGGTCATCTCTGGCTTCACGCCACCCACAGTTTAGGCTCTCCAAATAAAGAGAACTCTGAGACACTCATCAATGACTTCAGAGGCATCTGGCTGGCTCTGGGGGTGGAGCGTGTGCCTCTTGATCTCGGGGTTGTAGGTTCGAGCCCCACCTTGGGTGTGAGATTACCTCAAAATAAAACCTTAACCAAAAAATTACTTCAGAACTTGGTGAGGTAGAAATTAAGAAGGCTCATAAAACCAATGCCCCCCACCAAATGCACCAAGTCACAGACCCCATCACATACACTTCTTAGCCACAGGCAACCAAAATCAGAGGGCTATTTCCCTGCTACATTTGTTTATTTGCCAGAGAAGTATTAATGTCCAGTTTTTAACAGATGCTATTTATAACAGAATCATAACAAAAGTGCCATCCATCTGCCTTGGCATCCAGAGAAAACATAATTCAACACGAGAGTAAGAAATGTGTGCGGCCAAACAGAAATGGCATCAGAAGCAAAAATTGTTGGAACTGGTATCACGGGGTGGGGGTGGGGGGAGAGATTGTCACTTGGAAAAAGTGGCAAGCAACAAAAAGATTTTGGCAGTTACATCCGAATACTTGAGAAAAATCTTTCTCCTTGTCTAATCTGGTATCATATGGATGTTTTACCATATTTTGGGACACATACCCCAGAAAGTTCTCTTTTTATCCTTCCATACACCCCGTCAGTCATTTATGGAGCATCTACACTTTTGGACAATGGGAAAAAAACAGAGTCTAGAGTCAAGAAGACTTAAGGTCTAATTGGTTCCACCACCTACCGTCCAACTCACAAGTTAATTAACCTCTTCCTGACCTGGTTTCCTTATCTTCAACATGGAAACAATGTCTCTCTTTGAAGGAGATATTCTTAACCTGGAATCTAGGGACATGGTCCACGTGTGTGCTTTCGCAGAACTTCAAACCCTCTGAGATTAAATGCAAAGGTGTCGTGAAATGATCTTCCTGGAGAGAGGACATACTGCTTTCCCCAGCTTCTCAAAGGGCTAGGGAACCAAAAATGGTTCAGCGCCACGCTGTCCAAGCTGCGGGAGGGTCATGGATAACCTACCCAAAGCAGCGGACACAGAGCAGGTCGTACTCACGATTTGGTAACTGCCATCATTTTCTAGGCCCTGGGAAGGCACAGAACACACACGAGAGGCGCAGAAGCAGGTGGGCATTTACAGTGTAAGTGGTGAGCATCCTCTCAGGGTTTTATAAAAACCACAAGGGAGGGCAAACCAAAGTCAGTCCAGAAAAAAACCCAGCCATAGAAAGTGACAGGGCGGAGGCAAGAAAAGTATCAGGACAGTGACATGACCGTCACTGTGGTGGCACACGGCAGGTGCTCAGTGAATAACTGTTGAGTAAATGAGCAAACAAATGACAGGAATGGACCCAGGGGACAGGACACCAGCATTTACAAAGTCCTGGGGTGGGGGAATAAAACTGAGGAGGTGTTACTGAAAACGGTTACCATCCACAGTCCTTTCAGTAGTCCACATTCTCTCCCTAACCGGTGAGAAGCCTGAGCCTACACCTCAGTCCTTGGTAGTAACCGAGCCCTGCCCAGTCTTTGTGATAAAGACCTACATTTTACAAAAGCTTTAGTTTTCCAGATGAATTAAAATGCTTTATTTGCTGGGGACGCCTGGGTGGTTCACTCAGTTAAGTGTCTGACTCTCGATTTAGGCTCAGGTCATGATCTCAGGGTCGTGAGATCAAGCCTCACACTGGGCTCTGTGCTCACCACCGAGTCTACTTGTCCCTCTCTGTCCCCTCACTTGCTCTCGCTCTCTCTCAAATAAATAAAGAAAATCTTTTTTAAAAAATGTTTTATTTGCCTGAACAAAATAAATTCAATTCCCCCACGACCATTTTCTTTTTTCTTGAGTTAACAAGAGGCTCACAACTAAGTCTGTGTTAAGCGTTACGGACAATCTGAATACTTTCTCCCCAACCCCCTCCGCCGTGATGTTACTTTACTGTTCTACTTGTACTCTCCGTGATCCTGGTGAACATGTGTTTATTTTACCGTATTACATCTATTCTTAGGCGTCATCTCCAAACCTCAGGGGACTTCGGGAGCAGATAAATATCTGAGTGCGAGGAGCACGAGTGAAGAACACAGAGGTCCCGCCATCAGGCAATCCTGGGGTACAAGGCACACTCTACTATTTCTCGGCTTGGAAGGCTCTTAACTTCCCTGAGTCCCTTTTCCTACAACTACAAAATGGGGAACTGTTCCTTTTTGAAACAGGTGGTGAGGAATAAACTTAAAAAAGGATGCGAGGCCCTGGGCTGTGCCTGGAACACAGTAAGTGTTCGGTAAGTACTAGCCAGGAGTCGCAGCGGTCACCGTAGGGCTAGAAGCAGAAGCAGAAGTCATAAAACTACAGATAAATAGGTATAGAGAAGAAAAACAACCAGAGCACCCAAAACAACGTCAACCAAGAAAGAGACAGTAAAAGGTCAAAACCAAGAGGCAAAGAGGTAGAAACCGAAGCTCTTCGGGGCTAGAAACAGAACATATTCATGGGCTCTCTCTGTTCACAGGCTTTTCTCAAACACGTCTCTTTCCTTTGAAGCTCCTCTTCCAAATGGTGTAGCATTTCGATGAAGGTGTATTAATATTTAAGAGTTACAAGAATCCAATCTCCACGATGGTGCAAGCCTATATCTAAATATAGTTCGCGAAAAGGTCAGCTCACTCGCGGCATTTGAAGGAAGGGAGGCAGCGTTAGCATCTTGCCTCTCTCGCACTTTCTCACGCGCATCGTACAGCACATTGGCCCATCCTGGCAGGCGAAGGAGCCATCCAGGAAGACTTTCGGGGGCGCTCACCAACTGCTGACCTCTAGCATTCGATACGACCTCAATACACACCTGTGAAGAAGCTGTATCACAGCAACTGTCTTGTCAACAGCCAGTGGCCTCCCAGTGGCTTCCTGCGCCCGGCAGGCACCAGCCCACTGAACATCGTCCTGGAGCTGGTTCTGTGTCCATGTGCCCGTCAGCTGCAGGAGTCACAGCGTGGGCGCTGGGGAGATCTCCGTGCATGGGGGATCAGGTGGGTGCCTGCAAAACGGCAGGAAAGGGCCAAAGTTGGAGAGCAAACTAAAAGTCTCAAGTAAGCGCTTCTTGACAAGTTTCTGCAAGCGCCTCCCTTGAGCCAAGCACCATATGGAAGGCGGAGGGAAAGGGAAAGCACAAAATCGCCAAAATAACCCACGTGCCCTCAAGAAGCTTGCAACAGGGTTGAGTGGGAAGGAAATGTTCCCAGATAATCCAAGGGGCCAAGCCTGTTCCACTTCTGAATGACCCCCCCACCCCAGCCAGTAAATCTTTATGGAATGGAAGGCAATGGATAAAGGACAGAGTTGGAGGGACTACAGTGTGTGAGTCAAGTTCATTCACAGCATTTCTGAAAGTCCACCCATTTAGGGGCACACAGGACTCAAGAAACGTTATTAAATCGCTCTTTTCGAGTAAGAGTCCTTTTAACAGGGAAAAGGCAGTCTGCGAGGCAACGATTTTTAGGGGGTAAGGAAAGGAGAGAAGGACAAGGGAAGGCCAGGGGTGCCTCAGCCCGCAATCCTAAGTATGCTCTGCGCAACAGGACGTTTCACAAAGCGCTTTCCAGACAAAATTTCTGAGGGAGGCAAGGAGAACTGTGTGTGGTCTGAGGACAAAGAATGTTCTAGAAAGGCCAGAGATTCGTAGCAGGGGACACAAATGCCGAGCTTGAATTCCGGTTCTGCAGCTCCCTGGCTGGGTGAGTCTGGACAATCCCCTTCACGCCACAGGGTTCAGCTCCCCGTCTACAAGCGGGAGGCAATGATCCTCGAGGTGGCTGTGGGGACCCGTGAAATGAGGGGCACAGAACAGTCTGGAAACTGGAGTGAGCAAAGGCATTTCCACAGATTTCCCGTGCGACCTCCACAGAGGCAGGGAGGAAGAGGTCACCACCTCCCACGTCGTGGTCTGCCTTCCCCAAATATGACGTCAGCCCACGGCACGGGGACCGCACCACGGACCGCAGTAGCGCCAGAGCCTGCGACGCCGGCTGACACACGTGCGGACCCGGTGAGCGAGTCACCAGCCCACTGGCACGTTTGAGGGCAGGAGGCTCCGCGTGCCCAGGTGAGCGGTGAGCAGCAGCCTTCTCCACCCGGGCTGTGGGACCCTCAGAGCCGCCCGCCCCGACCCTCCCCTTGCCCTCGGTTAGCGCGCGGGTCGGGACTCCGAGGCCGCACCGCCTTACCCGAGCCCCCTTGTCGCTTCTCCCCCTCGCGGAGCCACCGCAGAGCGCGCGGACCCCAGGCCGCGCGTCCACAGGAGCCCAGCCCACTCGCCTCCTCTAGGACGCTGTTGCCCGAGCAACGATGACACGCGCTGATTGGAGGAGGGGTCTGCGCACCCGGCAAGAAGCGAGGCCCCTATTGGCTATATCGGTAAGTGAGAGGCGTGACCAGGTTGGACCGGTGCTCCGCCTCTGCGGGAGGAACTTCCGCCGGAAGTCTGCGCCCAAGGCGCGGGAACCGGCGGAGTACCCCCGCGAGGACGTCATGATAGTGGGTTTCTGTGACGTGGCCTTCGAGCTAGGGGGCGGTCGGATTGGTCCCTTGGAACCGCATCGAAGCGCGTGGGTGTGAGAAGCCGACAGCCTGTCCTGTAAAAGCCAAACATAGGAGAGCAGGGCCTGGCGTCCGGATGAAGGGAAGAATGCGGGTGCAGCACGGAGTGCGTGCTGCGCCCTTCTTAAGGGTAGCGCTCGCCGCGCCGGTGGCCCTTGCGACACTTCGTGTGCCTGGCTGTGCCCTGCAGGCCTCCAGGAGGCCGAGAGCCGCCGGGAGGCGGGGCCAGCTTGTCCCCTCACCACCACCCCCGCCCCCCGCCCCCCGCCTCCCGCCTCCCACCTCGCTGCACCCTCAGCCTCCAGTTGACCATGCTCCGTGGACATTCCCATTTTACAGATGGGAAGCCAAGGCCCAGAGAGGGTCTTCTGCCCCAGGACATGCAGCTACTCGATGGCGGAACTGGAGTTAGCACCCAGGCAAGCTAGTGGCGGCCCTCCTTGCTGAGGAATCCTCTGCAGGTTTCGGACAGCAGAGAAGCGGATGATCTGCAGTCCCGCTCAGCCACCTGAGTGCGCGGCCGTGGGAAGCTGGTCTTGCCTCTCACCGAAGGGTACGGAGTACCTTCGCGCTGCTTGACCTGCACCCTGGGCTCCCAGCCTCGCCTCGAAGCTGTAGGAATGGAGCACACTTGTCTCTTCTTCTGCTTCTGTTCGCAAGGACGCCAGCCCACCCACTCGTGTCCTAAATCCCACCCCACTTTGGCCTTCTCTGGGACTTAATTGCCTAGGGCAGCCAATGCTCAAAGTGTGTCCTGGGAACCCCCCGGGAATCCTGAGACCCTTTCAGAGAGTCCATAATTGTCAAAACCATGTTCATAGTAAGAGGAGATGTGACTTGCCTTTTCACTCTTATTTTCTCATGAGTGTGCAATAGGGTTTTCCAGAAACTACATGATGTGTGTCATTGCAACAGATCGAATGCAAACCAAGATAGAAGAATCCCGCTGTCTTCTAAAATGGCAGATGTTGTAAAGAGATTCCCAAAAGTATAAAACTGCCTCTCTTTTCATGAAATGTTTTGTTTTGGAAAGCTATAATTTTTCATAAAAATGTTAATATGTTAATGAATTAGTAAACAAATACTTAAAATTTTTATCTGTTTTGCTTTCTGATGTGGTAAATATTGATAGAACTCACAAAAACCAAAGCTCTTTGGGATCCTCTGGGTTTTTCAAGCGTGCAGATAGATCCTAAGGCCAAAAACTTTGGTCCTGAGATCAAAAGGGCTTAGGTCATTGGCTCTCTCCCATTAGGGCCAACAGTCTCATTCTGTTTCTCCCTTTCTCTCTCCCCTGACCTCTTTCCCTCATAAAATATGCTCTGGTATCTCACATCTTTAAAAAAGAGTCGGGGTAGTCACCGGGGTGGCTCAGTTGCTTACACGTCCAATTCTTGATCTCAGTAGCCTACCTACTTGAAAAGAAAAGAAAAGAAAAGAAAAAAACGATTCTCATCTAGTTTCCACCCCATTTCTCTGCTCCCTTTTACCCTACTTCTCTAGAGACGTCTACTTGCTGTCTTGGTTACCATTCACTCTGGATTGGTCTTACCAGAGGCAGAGCCCATTACCCCCTGGTGCCTGGTCAGTTTTCACGAATATGTCATCTGTACCTGACTTTGCCTCACTTGGCCTCTCAGTAGCATTCAGCCCAGCTGACCTATCACCCTTCCACCTGAAACACGCTCTCATCGCTCCTCTGAAGCCATGCAACCCTAGGTTTCACCCTGAATCACCCACTACTCCGTTGTTAGGCCGCACTGCTGATCGCCCCCTCCGCGTGGCCTTCAGACCTCAGGGTGCCTCTGGTTCTGACATAGGTCGCACTCTAACACTTATCACCAGCCTTGACCTCTCTCCGTGGTGTGTATGAGAGACTCTTCGGGTGTCAGCCACCCACACAGCCCTTGATCTTCCAACCTCGGCCACTCTGTCAATAAATGGCACCACTCAAACCAGGAAACCTTATTAGCGATTATGATCATCACATCATCCCCTACATCTAGTCTCTCAGCAAGTCCTCTTGGTTCCGGTACCAGAATATGAACACTGTGACCTCATTCATTCACTCTCTCCAGCCTCAACCACACTCCCCTGCCTTCTGAGGAGAAAATGTGGACGAGTCCATTAACCGTACTGAGGTTTTCCATTTTTCTACTGATTTTTGTGTTGTTGCTATTTGTGCTTTCAGTTTCCAACAGAAATTATGTGAAAAAGCCTATTTAGTGTGGCTCTGCTGGCAATGAATTAATTCAGTTTTTTTATCTGAAAAATGTGTTTATTCGCCTTTGCTTTCGAAGGATCATTTTCCTGAGTATAGATCTCTAGGTTTGCAACTATTTTTGTTCAACATCTTAAAACGCCATTTGGTTATGTTCTAGTTTCCATCATTTCTACCGCAAAGTCTTCTGTGTCATTGTTACTCTTTGGAAAGTCATGCATCTTGCTTTTCTCCAGAAGTCAAGATATACCTAGGTGTATTTGTCTTCGTCTTTGTCTTTGTATTGCTTGAGTTTTGTGGCAAGTCTAGAATGTGTATCTTAGTGTCATCAGGTTTGGAAAGTCCTCAGTCAGTATCTCTTCAGATACTGCTCTGCCCCATTTTTTTCATCTCCTGTAACTGTGAGCCACAAGTACCTATCCACATAGCAGGAGGATGATTGTTTTTAAAAATATATTCTGGGACTCTTTGTAATCTCCAGGATTACCTTGCTCTTGTTTTTTAAAGTACACTTTAGAAGACCTATTTAAAATAACATCAAATGCATCCAACACCAAGAAATGCAATGACGTAGCCTAGGAATTTACTAAACCTGTGTTAAATTTCCTTTTTTTTTCTCTCTCTCTCTCTCTCTCCAATTCCATCAGGTGTCTGCTTGTCCAAAATCAGCATAGTGCAGGCAATGCATTGTTCAAAATCAAGTAAATGGCATAAACTGCTACATGAGAACCTTTGTAAGGCTTCTAGTTTTTGGTAACTCTTTTCTGAGGGAAAATTATAGGTGAAAAATCCTGATAGTTGCTGTGTGAGCAAACACAGCATTTAGTAGGGACTTAATAAATGTCTTCAAACTGTTCTGAACTCAGTAGATGAAGCATACAATTAGGGCAACATCGCCAACAACTGGGAAACTCAAAATCCTTGTTTATCTCCTTGAATGCAAGGATGGTTTTTTTTTTTTATGTATTTAAGTGACTGATTAGATCAATCTGACATGAGGTTTTGTCAGGTAATTCTCTTTTCTTGTTCTTTTTTTCTTAAGAGTATCTTCACTTGAAAGTGTTTTCCTTGCTTCTGGGAATTTTCCATTCCATGTAAAGAGTTAACTTGGGTGTTTTTGTTTATTTATTTATTTTTTTTTACAAGATCTCGATTCATCTCACTTGTTGATTGTCCTGATAAGCCCATAAAGTCCGTTAGATTCAGTTTGATCTTGGTTCACACAGACCGGAGCTCTACAATTTAACAGTGGCCCCAACGAGTTTGTAGGAGGAGACTGCTGCCTTCCTTGATCATACCTTCCAAAGAACACTGATGGCTCCCTTAGATTCCTATAGCAGATCTACTTCCAACAAGGCTGAACCCGTTACCTTGTCCAAAATACCATTCAGTGTCCTTTAAATCTCTCACACTCCCTGCCCAAGGAAGTGCTACAGTCTCCACTACTTACTCCCATGCAAGAATCTGCTGCTCAAAACCTTTCATGATAATCTAGAGAAGCAAGCCATGAGAAGTTGGAGAAAATATTTCCACACTCAACGACAACCACCAAAGAGCTCATCCCCCCAGCAATCGAGAGGAACCTCGGGATCGCGGAGAGCTGTGCAGCAATAATCCTCGGTCCCTCCCTCCAGGTTCTGAGTACTCACTGCAATTATGGATACCTAGGGGACTGGGCACTAAGATCAAGCCTGAAATTATTTCACAGTGATCAATAATGATGTTATGAATGGCAGTTGTGCCTTCATGGGGAGAAATACACAGCAGGAACTGATTAACCCCTGAGAAGTTAAGTACTGTTTTTCACCTCGTCTATTAATAAAGAAGGAAGAAAGAGCAGATATGTGACAATAGATACGTGATTCGTCTAAATGAGAGTGGAGAGCGTCCCTGGGAAAGCCGCTACAAAAGATTGCTCTGACCGCTGTCCTTTTGATGACCTCATAAAATGAAGACCGGAGTCTGCTGAACTGTCCTTTGAAGGGAAAAAAAAAATTAAATAAAAATAAATGAGGTATAAGTAGCTCCTCTGGAAAAGCTACTGTGGTTATTTTGTTCTTTATTAAAATAGATGCTTTCTCTCTGATATTTTACCTTGTCAGCTGACGCAGCTGCTCATTTTAGTACAATCAGCCAAAAGCTAAATTGCACATTTTAAACACCATCACTACAAATCATTGATTATTATTTGCAAACGGGGTCATTTCTGCAGCTCTCTGAGGGTGGCACATGGACAGGGACTATGGGCACCTCTGCGTGTTTTCACTCCCCTCTGGTGTACTAATGTACTCGTGAGCTCTTCCTTCCCTGCAATGGTGACTGGTCGTCTCCTCTCATGGAACCAGGAATCCAAATCCACTTAGCTACCTCCTGAAAGGGATTCCACAGTGTGGAAGACCGACATTCCAAATCTTAATGAAATCCTGCCCTTTGAACAGGAGAGGACAACCATCTTAGAAGAATGGCACACCCTCTGGAATAAAGAAGCAGTTAAAAAATAATTTCTTGTTCCATGCACCTGGGCAAACCCCCGACAATCACAAGCAATTCTCTTCGCTAAGAGCCAGGATCTTGCAACAGCTTGTAATTAGTCCTATTTAGCATTTAATTTGCCTTTAGTTAGGTAACAAGCGTTTATTGATTACCCGAGAGGAAGGGAGCACTGGGCTAAGCACTGTGTGGTGACAAAGTGACAAATGAGCACGTGTCTTACGTCTTCTTGGGGCTGAGAGCAAAGACCTTGGAAAAGAAACTTGAAAAGTGACAAAATGTTTTCTTCACAAGCGTAAGCCGATATGCCATTCCAGGGGATGACTGCTACTTCAGAGTTGAAGGTTCGAATGCCTGGCACCTTCCATTCTGAGGAGGGAGGTGCTGGGGGCCACATCTTGTCTCATGGTGGGAGTGGGACCCAGCCGTCCCCCGTTCTCCAGGCTGAGGATGCTTCTGGCCTTCTCCTCGGGGGGGGGGGCGGGGGGAGCAGGTGTGGCAGAGACACCCCCCCCCCCCGGCCACCAAAAGCCAGTTGGCTGCTCTAACCAGCAGCCCTCCTTCTGCCTCTGCTAAACAGGGAAGCCCCAATTCCCATAGGACGGCAGCGTCACTGAGCGAAGATGGACTCACAACGGCCTCCTACAGGTTGAAATGTAGGGGCACTTAGGGCAGGCGGTGGACCTCAATTGGCAACAGTTAGAAATAGCAGGGAAGGGTTAGGAGTGCAGGTCAGGGCCTCTGAGCAAGGAGCAGCACGGCCCGGCCAGAGAGGGCCCGCGTGGCAAGAAACACACAACGTGAGTGTAGATGCGACCAGGTGCGGCTGAATTTGGCAGACAGTGGGCACAGCCCGGCCATCGAGGCCTCACCGGCCACCGCTGACTTCACCACCTCTCAGGAGCTGATTCCTTCATGCCAAGGAAGGACCACGGCCTCGCCTCAAGGGCAGACAGTCACTGGGTCTGGGGTATGTTACACGCATCACTGTGGCGGCTCCGACCCCTCCACAGTGGGGGGGGGGAGTGGGAGGGGGCCGTCAGGGTTCTTGAATTACGGCCACGCCCATACTGACCTCAAAGCCTCAGTGGGCATCATCCACATTGAGGAATGGCAATCCAGGGAGAGGGAACAGCCTAAGCGGACACAGAGGTCCACGTGGCCAGTGGTCCTTGAGTGGAGGGAGAGGAGTTCCTACCTACCAACCGTATTTGAGATATTTTTCTGGAAATCATGTGTACCGGAGTATAAAGGGGAGAACTGAGAGACAGGAGCACTAGTGGGAAAGCGAGATTTTAAGCAATCCACTCAGAAGTTTAGTGAGGATGCATAAATCAGAGAAGAGTCTAGTTGGCTCTGTTGAGAGTCCTTCCTTCTGCAGGGATGGCCTTGCTCGGGTATTTTAGGACTTCTGTTCCCAGCTGGCACTCAAATCCATGGAGATATGCAAAGATTACAACTTTAAGGAGAATAAAATGCATTTTCTGGTTGATTTTTATATTTTAAACACATTTAGCATTCTCTGGTGTTTGAAGAATGCTTTTAATAGAGCACAGATTCCTTCCGTCAATGGTGAGGGACAGATTTAGGGACTGTGGCTTAGACATCCGGTGCCAACTAGCTCACAGGGATCCAAGTGTGAGAATCAAGTTGTCATCTGATGTGTGGATCTGGCAAGGGCTCAGCACGCCTCGGAGATGGCAGTTGCAGGCCCAAGCTGTGTGGCAGGTGCATCTGAGACCGAATCTCTTTGCCCTTGCTGGTAGACCCCATCACCGGCTGCAAGTTCATGGTCTCCCCCATCCATCGGCTCTTCGTGGGTGGAGTCAACAGGCAGTGGGACCACTTAAGAGTCCCAGAATGTTCGTGCTGGGCGGGATGTCAAGACCCCCGAGCTGAGACCTCCCCATTATGAGACAAAAAGGGCTTCCCTCATGGTCCCACTGATACTGGCGGAGCCGGAATCCGACCCGGGTGCCGGACTCGTTTTGGTGTTTCTTGTTTCTTCCCACTAGCGTGCCTCCCTCGGGCCCCTGCCCACTCCCACCTGCTTCCAGACCCAGCCCAGGGTCTGCTGCTTACGTTACGCAGTCTCCCTGCTCTCCTTGTTTTGGGTGTCTCTGGTGCCAGCCCTCAGCACCACTCCTTGTTTCTCACTTGGCGGAGGAGATGCTCGCATCGGCCGGGTGGTGCTCGGTGGAGGGTTGCAGGAAAGTTCCCGGAGCCACGAACTGGAGACTTGAACAAGCAGAAGAGACCTTCGAGATGGCTTACTACAAAACATCCATTTGGGAGGGATGGCGACTCAGGCTAAGAGAAGGCAGCTGGCTTGCCCGGGTCACACGGCCGACCAAGATGAAACCAGGACTCTAGGGCCCAGGTCCTCCAGTCCCCAGCCTGGCTCTTTCCGTAGGTATTTGGGTACTAAATGAGAGCAGAGTCCCCAGGGAACAGAACAGTGGGGTATTCAGTTTGAAGGGGAGAGTCACTGTGATCGTCTTTGTCTCCAGGACCATACGGGTACATTACAGAGCAGATGCTCACTAACACCAAGGAAGGAGATGAAGGAAGAGGGGGAGGCGTGCCCAGCGAAGGGTGTAGGCTGTTCTTATGGGTTGTGTGTTTCTGGGCTTTGAGACAGAGGGAGAAAGGAAGGATGGGCACCAGAAACTGCTCCTCCCGTAGTTACATCTACACTTGAGAAGCCAGTGACTTGTCAGGAAGGTGCACCGGGGAGGGAAACACATGATCGGAACACAGACCATTGGCCCTAAAGGAAGAAGTGTGTAGTTGTAGGCCAGAGGCCCAGAGTGGTGGATTGGGATGAGGAGACAGGAGGGGAGCCTGGTTCTTCTTTGGGAAGACACAGCCTCCAAAGGTAGACCCAGGAGCCGTGCACAGAAGGGACAGGGCAGTTTTCAGAAAAAAAGCAAAATCCACTCTAACAATGAAAGATGGCACTCCCTTAGCAATTATCAACGGCTGATTATTTGCCGAACTCCAACCAAGGGAAGACACAGCATGGCCCTGCTTTTGGGGTGTCACTGTCCACGGGGGGAGACAGCTGCAGAGCCAGGAGGTGGGTGGAATGAGAGAAGAGAGCGGGGGGCACCAGCGGAGCAGAGGCAATGTTCGCCAGGCCAAGGCAGGGTTGGGCGTCCCAGAGAAGGAGGCCAGGGATGAGGGTGGTCCCAGGCTGGGGCAGGGGCCAGAGGACATGGCTGGAGAGCACCACCAGCAACAGAATGGCTGTCCCGGGAGGCGGCGAGCTTGTAAGGGACGTCAGAGGACAGTCCTCGGTGGGTGAGGCTGGACCATCTGACCAATGTGCCCCCCCTGTCTGAAAATGCTCATTCTACAACCAAGAGAGGGCAATGATGTTGCACGGGTTGGGGGGGCAAACTCTACAGGAGCACGAGACCCACTGTCCACACCCAAGGACCCGAGAACTCCCTCCACCCATTTCAAACTGCAGCCACTGGCTCCGAATGGTGGGAACACTGTCCCCTACTTGGGGACACTGGCCCCTGCCCCTGGGACAGGGACCACACGTCTGGCCTGTTTTTGCAATGCGGAGGCCAAACAGAGGGAGGGCGCTCCCAGCTGTGGCTGCCAGAGGCTGGAGGTCGGCAGGCAGAGGGGTCTTGGCCCCACTGGGGGCAGTGGGGGAGGGCAGTGTTTGCCCAGTGGAGCTGGCCACGGACACTCCAATGTGTGATCTGAATTTCTGCTTCCGAAGACCCCTCACTCTTGTTGTGAAGACCTTCCTGCAAAGGGGGTGTGGACAGAGATATTCCCCACTGGGAAAATGATGACACCGCTTCCTGCAATCTTGTCGGTCTGTGAAGTCAAAAGGCCTGGTGCCCAGCAAGTCGCTTAGGACACTCCTGTGGCCGTCGTTCTGTTCAACTGGCCGTCCTGCCTCTTCCATCTGACCAGAGCCTCCTTCCCCTCGTGGCTCGACTCAAACCCCACCTGCACCTGCACATAACTATCCATCCCATCATCCCGTCCTCCAAACAGGCTCTGCTGGTGAGCTTCACGGCACCTGCACCCCCAATTACCTCCCCCTTGTTTGAGCTCCAGGTGAGCGGGAACGCCAGGAAATGCTTGGGGTCTGGCACACACCGCCCACAACACTGAGAACCAACCATCGGGTCAGAGGGACCCCTGGAGCTGATCTAATACAGCCCCGCCCCCCACCCCCCACCCCCCTTCATTTTGGGGACCGAGTCACTCAGCCAGGATAAAGGTCCTGCTACCCATTCAGTCAGGGTGCTTGCAAAAATGCAAACTGGGCAGCGCTCCTTTGAGCAAACCCTTCTGTGGCTTCCTAGCTCTTGCTCCAAAATCCAAACTCCCAGGCCCTGTAAGGCCCTCAGGGGGCCAGCTCCTGGCTACCCCTCCAAAATGGGGCTCCTGCCACGCCAGCCCCCTCCCACAGCCCAGTGTTCAGCAGTCCCTGCCCTCCCCGCCCACTCCTGCGCACCCCCCTCCCCAGGGCTCCAAGCCAGGGCGGGGCCAGCCTCCCTTGGACTTGGTTTCCCTGGGGGTCGGGCCCTTCTATGCTCCCTGTGGGACCCCAGCGGCTCCAGGGCCTCATGGGCGCTCAAGTGCTTCCTGGATAAAATGGGTCCAGTAAAGGAAGTGACACAGCAAGGGCGCAGGGCTGCGGACCCCAGCCGAGTGAGCGCGAGACCCATGGCTCCACCTGCCTCTGGGTTCACGGACTTGGCCCTCAATTTCCTGCTTGTTTTTTTTTTTTAAGATCTTATTAATTTGACAGAGAGACCACAAGCAGGCAGAGAGGCAGGCCAAGAGAGGAGGAAGCAGGCTCCCCGCTGAGCAGAGAGCCCGATGCAGGGTCCTGGGATCATGACCTGAGCCGAAGGCAGAGGCTTTAACCCACTGAGCCACCCAGGTGCCCCCCTCAGTTCCTGTTTGATTTCAGGTGGTTTTTAAGTGGCCTGGGAGCAGCCCCTCTGGGGCAGCAGACCAGACCCTCCATGCACTAACTTGGGGTCTAGGGGAATTGTGGAGACCAACAGTAGTTCTGGGGTTCCACCCAAGACCTGAAGGAACTGGCCCGTTTGAAAATAAACGTGCTTTCCAGAAAGCCCGAGCTTTGTCAGGTAATATGAAGTCCTGGATTTTCCTGCCGCTAGGAATCGGGAAAGCAAGCTCTGGAATTCAAAGTGGCCAAGTGCAATCAGCTGGGCGGGTCCCCACATATGCAGCTGTGAGCTGCATTAAACATGGGACGCTCCTGGGGGGACCCCCTCCACCCCGATCTCCTTTTCCCCCAACCCTCCCTTCAGCTTCTAAGAAACAGCAATGGTGAACGGACAAATAAATGAGGGGAGTCACCGCTCGGAACGTTCAGATCAGAGTGAAAGGGCCAGACCAATGTGGGTCTTTGCCCCCAGCCCCCCATGGTCAGCCCCAAGGACCTGGCGTCAACAGGGCCCCCAGTCGCGCTGCCCCAAAACGCTGCCCGTCTCCACCCATTAGCACACGCGCAACACAAGGCATGGGTTGTGTCTTTATTAAAGATGCAAGCAAGCACAGACGTTACCATGTGTGGTGCTCAGTAATATCCATACAGTACTGAAAATAGAAAAATAGAAAAGAAATTTCACAGAAAGCAGCCTCCCTCACAGATACACAGAAAAGGTGCCTCCAAGCCCACCACACACTATGCCGCATACCACCTGCCCTGTTCAAGCTGCTCCTTCACAAACAAGACACAGGCACGTGTCTGCTCCATTTCCGAGACAGCGACAACGGCCCAGAGACCCTCACACAGCAGCGACCCTCCAGCCCCTACCTTGGGCACTTCCTGGCCAGGTGTGTATCCAGCCGACCCCAGTCCCACCGCAGCAGTGACACACAGACAGCCTGGCCGCCGGCGCTGCTGCTACCTGGCCGAGTCTCAATGCTTCTCCCGCCAAATGTGGGTCAGATGGGGAAGCAAGTGGTGGGGCGGTGAAGACACCACCTCTGCTCCCGCAAGTAAACTGAGGTACAAAGGCAAGATGGCCAACCAGTCTGAGTGAAAGAGGGCGTTAAACCTGCAAAGTGGTTCTCCCATGGCCGAGAGCCTCAGGTACAGACGGAACGAACCAAATGATAAAAGTTGGGGGAGTCTGCTGTCAAGCACCTGCTCACCCGCGTAAACAGGACCCTGGAGCAGGGAACAAGAGTTAGTGGGACGGGAACTCGGGCTCTGCCCACGCTCAGGCTCTGGGGCAGGTTCTCAAGTCATGCGTTAGACCCCATCTGCCAGCCTCCCTGGGCAGGTTCCCTCAAGGAATGTTCCAACAGTTCTCGTGGATTGGGCCTCTGAGGCCACCCGCTGGGAGTCTCCAGCAGAGAGGGACAACCTTTCTGCAAGTGCCTACCGGACAGTCTCTGCTTTGTTTAGGAAGGTTACAAAGAACTGAACTCATCAAAACGAATCAAGTCCCTCCCCACCCCCACACCCAACTCATCCTGTGTCTTCACCTTCCTCCCGAGCCAGGTGAGAACAGAACGTCTGTGCCTTACAGAACAAAACTACAAAAATAAAGAGTCAGCCCTGAGATCTTTCTACCATCCGGGTGTGGCTCGCTCCTGAGTCCCCTTGGAAATGAACTTGTATTTGGTTTACTGACATTTATTTAAATTTCCAGTGAAAAGCTCTATAAAATACAATAAATAATGTGGGGTTGTAAAAGGTAGACATTCTAGCTGCATATGTTACAGACTTTATACTTATGATACAGGCCACCGAAACTGCAATCTTTATAATGTGTGTAATCAGACAGAGCCTTCACATCCCCAAGGCGAGACAGCTGCTCTGGTCAGAAGCAAGGCCCCCTCTTCCTCCAGCGTCTCCGCTGCTTCCCTCCCTCCCCCGGGCCTCACACCGCTCCCGGAGTTCGTCCAGCAAGGAACAAATGAGTGCGTACGGGACTTTTAGCTAGTGGAGGGTCTGGGTACTGTGGGCATGCAAGTCTGCTGTCGCTGTTATTACAAACAGAAGTCAAACGCGAGGCCACACTTCCCCATCTTCTGTTTATACACCAAGTCAAACTTCTCGTTCATGGAGACGGTGAAGATGTCCTTCCAGAGCCCGACTCTTCCTGAAACACAAACGAGAGTAGAATGTGCTGAACTCACTTGCTGTCAGGCCAGATCCCGGACCAAAGGGAGCCTTGGAAAAGGTTCTGGAAGGTTCCAGATCTATCCCTGGACCCCTCCGAACTTGGCCTACAAGGGTAGGACAGGCCACCTGAACTACAGACGAGCGGAGCCCATCTCCCTGAGTCTGGCCATTTGGGTGTCCCTCCCCCGCTGAGGCTCGAGAGCAGGGCCTTGGCCCCCGGCCACTGGCGCATCCCCAGCAGCTGGGAGCATGCCCCGGGGGACGGATGGTGTCTGTGCAACGGCTCTACCACTCGGGGCACCATGTGCATTTGGCTTCTCTGGGGTATCACTACTCACTTACGACTCAACAGCTCCACCAAGGTGGCATCTGCTTCTGGAGAATTGGCAAAGAGGAAAAAACCATCCAAAAAGGCAGAACCTTTTATGGTGAGTAGGAAGCCTCCTGACAAAGTCAAGAGTAAAGATTTCGAGAAGCAACCTTGGGGAGGAATTTAAAGGGAACAGAAGAGACACAGTGTAAATGAGCTTTTGCAACTAGATGCCAGACGTGTGGCTGGCAGACTCGAGCCCCACGGAAGTAAGTTGGGGGCGATGCCCAGCCACTCTGTTCTGCTCCAGCTCAGGGAGGCTCAGTCAGAACAGAGAACTTTTCTGGGCAGATGTGCAGGAGCACGGGCCCTGCGGACTATCAGGCAGGCACGGGCTAGCTGCTCGTTTATGAAGACTTAGGGGAGAAAGAGAGAGCTCAAAATGCCCAAGGCCACCAAACCCACTTTGCTCGGTAACTACAGAACCTTCGGATGGTCTGCTCAGACACGAGCAGTGCCCGGGAAGATGGCAGGTGTGGGGGTTCTGAACCCCCAGCTCCAGGTGCCATGAGGACTGTCGCCAGAGCACTGTCCCCATGCTTTTAAGGAACACCCTTAGAGGACCGAAATGCTTGTTTTGAATTCCTTCCCGCATCAGCATCTCTGAGATCAGAGCTGCGACTGTCTCCAGCCAATATCCGTTATTAGCTCCACTATTAACAGAAGTCCTCGTCCTGGCGGGACCTCAGGAAGGAGAAAATGCAACCCTGCAGATGCTGAGCTACTAGACCTGATGGGACAGGATTTTTCTCTCCAGTAATGAGACATTATACATCCATATCTGGGGCAGGGGGAAATGAGAAAGTGTTCCTGGTACCCTCTACTGACATCTCAGGGACAAAACTAGAAGCTTCTAGACCAACCACACTATAAATATATTTTTCCATGATTATTTTTCTCAGCCGAGGCAGCTGAGAGCTCATCAAAGGAGTCACCCACCTGGTTTAGGGTTTGGAATCAAGACAGTGCAATTTATGCTGTGACATGAATCAAAGTTAAGCAATGCGGCTGGCTACATAGCCCTGCGTTCTCACCAACGCAAGGAGGTCTTCTGAGCAAAGAGGCAATGTGCTAAAAGAAAACAAAATCAAAGAACTGAAATAAAGCAAAACCAAGGTAAACAATGATAAAGCAAACACATCAGAAGGAGCATATGGGTGCGCAGTATGTTCTCCACACTTCTTTACCACGCAAATGAACCAAAAGGGGTATTTTGGAGAAGGTCACATCCAAGGATAACAAAACACAGCAAAAGTGAAACGAAAAAAGAGCAAATAAATTTTAAATAATAAATATTTGTGAAGACGCAGCCAGGAAATGTCTGCAGGGTGCTGTGGTTCCAGCCGCCGGCTCTGCCTTCGCAGGAAGGTGCCCTCCACCTGACCTTCAGCACCGCCCCTTTCTAGAGGAAGAGCGGGATCTCGGGGAGCCCAAAGGCCCGCCCAAGGCCCTCCCCAGGATGCTGCCATGGGCCGGCACCAGCCTGGATGGAGCCGCGCCTCTGAGACGCGCTGCGGGCTCTGGCAGCACCTCCGGACGCTGTCACCTGAGGAAGGTCCCAGCTCGCCCAGCTGGGAACCCACGGCAGGTGCATAACACCAAGTGCCACAGGCAATTCGTACTTGCCAAGACGGTGGCTCCTGGGGCAATCGCCCCCACCACGGGGTCAGGGCACTCTAACGCCGAGGTCTCCCCCAGCAAGCAGTTTCAACATCGCAAACCTCGAGAACAGGCAGCAACCCAGGCAAACGTGCGGAGGGCTCCTGCCTGGACCGCGTCCTCCGCCTCACCCATTTCACGCCCAGGAGGCAATTGCTGCGCCAGAAGTGAGCACCAGTCTCCCCACCGTGTTCACGTGGTGCTGGGGCCCACGGTGCGGACGGAGAGGAGCCGACGGAGCCCCACAAAGGGGGAGGCGCCCCTGCTCCTCGCGGGGGAGCTCCTTGCAGCCGCTGCAGGCTGCCAGCCTCGGGCTCCCACTTCTCACAGCCCGAACCCACCCCGGGATCTGCTCTGTGGGGCCATCGGGAAAGGCACCTGCTTGCACTGTTTTGCACACAGAGCCCACATCCCGACAGTCACCCCGAGATCTCCAAGGCCACTCGCAAAGTCACAATGCCATGCCAGCAGGGGCCCCCCCATTGCTCAAGAGCTCTAGAGACACGAGGCCCAGGGCAGGGAACAGGGACGTGGGGCACCACGGACCCCGGCTGGGAGGGCTGGGGGGGTGCAGGGCACGTACCCCGGCCCACAGGCAGGGCCTCGGCGTTGCAGCACTGGTCCACCAGCTGGTGGCAGTGCTCGCTCAGGGCCTCCAGCTGCGCCTTGTCACAGGACACCCCGAGGAATCTGGCCAGCTGCTCCACCATCGTCACCAGGTCCTGGAACACAAGAGCAGAGAGCAGGGAGCCCATCAGGGGTGGTGCCTTTGCTGACCCAAGGCTCTTGGCTGGTCACTCACCAGGGGCTCTTCACATACTTCCCTACTCGGTCCTTGAGACAAGCCTGATCCTGGCTTTGATTGGAAAGAAATCCAGGTTAAGGAACTGCCCAGGGGCACTCCGTTCTCCAGTGGCAGGGCTGGAACTGAACCCCCAGTCCTCTGGGGGATCTGGAGCAGACATGAGTTGTGCACATCGCTGTGGCCATTTCAAAACAGCAGCAAGACAGGAAAACTCACTTTAGAGCTGTGCCAGGAGCCACACCGGCTCTCTCTCTCCTTCCCCTTCCTTCCATGCCATCAGCCGTAACCAGCTGGCACTTGGGCGAACAAGGACGCCCCTGGGGACCCCAGAGAGGCCCCAGGGCCAGCCCACCTTACCCAGCAGGAGGAGCTGGCTTGGTGTGAGGGTTCAGTGACGGCTGACTAGAGGGACATAAAGCCATCTCTGGGCCCCGACACTGCCCCCTTCTGGATAGAGGGAGCATTATTGAGGGAGGGGCACACACTTGCTCACCACACAGCCCCTGCCCCCACCACCCTTTTCCCTGGGAAATACCAAGGTGCCTAATGTTCTCGATCCACATTGTCAAATGTCGTGCCCAGAACCCTGACCTGTCACCAGGCCGTCTCCCAACTCTGGCAATGTCCAGGCCCTGCATCAGGAAGACGCTGGAGGCCACTGCCTCCTTGATGGTTTATAAAGCAATTCACGGAGTAAAGCCTCTGAAAAGTCCTACGATAAAGAAATCTATTTAATTTCTTTACCCAGTGTTCTGCAAACCTTAAAAAAAGAGAAAAAGTCCTGGGAAAGCTGGATTGAGCATCAGCTCCTCTCGGGATTCCCACGGTAATCACCACTGCGCACGGTGTCCCACTTTCACAGCTGTCCCCCGCTCAGGGGCTCCCACCGGAGAGCGGCACAGGTGCTCGGCTCCAGGGCCCGTGTGCAGAGCTCGGGATCGGCAGCGCAAGAAACGTTAGAATAAAAAGGAATAGGAAGAGCTCCTCTCCCTGCTTTGCTACCCAGTATCTCTAATTAAAAGGCAAAAAGCAGCAACAGAAATTAAAGACAGCGGCACTTGGAGGTGACACCACAGGAGAGGGACCCAGACTGCCAGAGCAGCCAACAGAACCCTCACGGGGACACACACCACTGGTGTCACCTCCAGCCCGGGGAGGGAGGCGTACTTGCCGGCACACACCCAGCTGCTTGCCACCAGCATGCTTCCCGGTGATGACGCGGAGTCATGCGGGCAGGCGGCATCCCAGCCACAGACTAGCTCTGGACAGCAGATGGGACCTCCCCGGTCCAGTCCCAGCACTGCCATGTGGTCACAGTCAAGACTCCTCACCTGTGGCTGGCAAGCACCCCTCACAAGTGACTGCAGGACCTCTGGGGGGACACACCTGGGCAGCCTCGATGTGTCCTGCTCACGTGCACAGCCCACAGCAAATGGGGAGATGGGGGAACCCCTGGGGGGACGCACGAGGCGGCAAGAGCACAGGTGCCAAGTATTATCCTCCGACCTCAAGATGAGAACATGCCAGGCCTGGCTGCGCTCCCGGAGACCGATGACGTTCACTGGGGGCTGTTTGTTTGAGGTAAAATGTAAACAAGGTGAACTCCTAAAAATGTGATGTATACTCACTCAACCTCTATCAAAGGTGTCTACACCCTTACTGAGGTTTCCAAAAAAAGAGTAAACAGTTAGAAATTAGGATCTTGACCACAGGAAAGGCCATTTGGTCCCTCTGGCACTGGGAGCATGAGTCCAGATGGAGACCAGTGCGGGCGGGGCTGATGGTTTGGACTACGATGGAAACCAGGCCGTCTATGAACTTTTTGCTGAGGGGCCCAGTAAGGCACAGAATGAACACTCACCATGAAGGGCCAGGAATGAACCCAGCGCAGCCAGAACGAACCCAGCGAGGCCAGGCGTCCGTCTGTGTTTTAGCCACGAGCTGTATGTAAAGGGTGCGGCCCACTCCCTGTGGTTTAGTGACTAAAATAATGGTTTCAGTTGCTCGTTGCTGAGTCTCCTGTGGCTCCCGGCCCCCACAGGCGTGCACGCACTAGACGGACACCAGGCCTGTGGCACAGGCGGGAACGAGCATGGTCTGGGTGACCATCAGACCGTCAGTGTCCCAGGATGCCCACGCCAGGGAGGCGCCCAGGGAAAGAAAACTTGTGTCCACCAAGACACAGGAACGTTCACGGCACTTTATCTCCAACTACCCCGAACAGAAACCCCTGGAAGGGCCAGTGACGCCGAACAGATACATGGCGCCATGTTCCTGCTGCAGTGAAACTTCCTATGGACGTGAGAACCACCCGCCACACGAGGCCCAGAGGAACCACAACACCACTCAGAGCACAAGCCGCCAAACGCCTGCGCACATACCCAGCGTCCACTCCTGGGAGGTTCCAAAACAAGCCAAGCTAATCGGAACCAACAGAAGTCAGAGGAGGAGCTGCCATGGGGAAGCAGAGGCATCCACCGGAGAAAAAAACAATGTTCTCAATCTCGATCTGGACAATCACACAGACACGTACCTGTAAAAAGTCTATCGAGGTGTGGACTGGTGATCTGTACGCTTGACCTCAAGCATGTGCTACAATGACAGACGCCTGCTGAGTGCCCGCGAACAGCCTGGCCTGCCCATGCCTGGCCCTGCTTGAGGATGAAGCCTCCCGGTCCTCTGTGACGAAGGAGCGATCTCACCTCCCAGCTCTCAGGCCCAGACAGGTCCCAGTGTGAGCGGTCCACCCCCAACACCCGGGTCAGCCCCATGGAGAGCAGGGCGCTGGTTCCCCAGAGGCACCCTTCTGCTGCAGCCATCTGAAGGTCGCCGGGGCCCGGGAGCCTCAGGACGATATCGCCCCCGCGTCCGGCAGGCAGGCAGGGCTGGTGGCAGGGCCATTCTTCCCATGGCAACCTCCGTGGGACACGTGGGCATCCCACATGTGTTGTGCAAGGGCAAGCCCTGGCCCCTGAGCCCTCCCCAGGCTCCTGCTTGCAGTGTACCTAACCAGGTCTCCAAATTCACATGGCCTACCCCAGGTCAGCGTGGGAGGTGGGACTCACAGGGTGGCGGGGGTGGGGGGTGGCCAAACCACTTGTGCCCCTCGTTGAGCTTGTCCTGTGGCCCCCTGCTCGTGGCATCCCTGCTGGCTATCCTACGGTCCTCCTCAAACTCCATGAGGCCAAAAGCGAGCTCTTCGTCTCCATGCAGAGCCCGCCCCTCCTTCCGTTTCCTAGCGGGTCTCTGTGTGATCCAGACCAAATTCCATGCCATGCCCTGCCGAGCTGGCCCAGCGTCACCAAGTGCCCTCCCAATCCCTGTCGCCACCTGCACCGCCTGGACCATGTGGACTGTCCCAGACACGGAGACAGCCAGGCCTGGGCCACAGCCTCGGTCAGGGCACAGGGCTGGTCCGCCTGGTGCCATCCTCCCCGCCCACTTGCAGCCACCACACTGTAGGGAGTGGCTGGGCCCCGGCGCGGGCAGGAGCTGGAACAGCCCAGCCCAGACAAGCCCCTCACTCCACAGGCCTCTGGCTGCTTAACAAGGAAGGGCTTCCACCTTGAAGGCCGTCCGACCCACAGATGTTTCCCGAGAACCTGCTACCCGTGAGGCACTAACTTAAAAGCATAAACCAGCACCAAAACTCCCCGCCCCAGGGGACCTTGTTCTGGCAGGGAAGACAGCGAGCGAAACACAGACACGAACGAGCAGATATGGGGTGGGATGGTAAACGCTGTGGAGAAAAATGAAGGGGAAGAGAGACGTGCTGGGTTGGGAGGGGCTGACTTCAAGTGGGGACCCGGGGAAGTGTCACTGACGGGAACCAAGACCAGGAGAAAGTGAGGGAGTGACCCACGTGGACACGGGAGGGGAAGAACATTCCAGGCGGGGCCGCGGCAAACAGAAGCCTGCCCGCCAGGCTGAAGGAACGGCTAGCAGGCCAGCGCGGAGCTAGATGCCCGGGTACCAGGCCGCCGTGTGGGCCCCAAGCTACACCCAGGACAACGTGTGGCCACTGGGCACAGTCTGACCGGCGCGGGTGCCATTGGAGCAGACACTGCACAGCACACAGGCCTGAGGGGACACAGGGACACCACCCACGAGTCCATGCCAGCGAGGATCCAGGCCGAAAGTGAGGGTGACCTTGACCCCAGAGATGGGGGACAGATGGTCAGATAAGGGGCATATCCTGAACAGAGGACACAGGACTGGGAAGATGGACACAGGGTGTGAGAGAAAGTCAGAAGTTGAGGAGGATTCACGACTTTCACCCGAGTGACCCAGACGGAGCTGGCTGCCACCACCTCACACGGAGAAACTTCAGAGGATTTGAAGGAAAACCTCTAGTTTGGTTCAGACGTGCTCCGGGAGCAAGGTGCAGGCGGCGGTCAGTGGAGAGCGAGTCTGGAGAAGGTCCACGTCTGGTCTGGGGTCACCGGGGAAGGGAGCAAGGCTAGGATGGGAGGAGAGCCGAGGCGGGCTGGGCCGCGAAAGGAGAACAGCCAGGGACGTGGGACCAGCCGGCCACTGAGGGCCGGGCGGAGGAGGCAGCAGGCTGCCAGGCCAGGTGGGAGGACTGGGACACCGGCCGCCGGACTGAGCAACAGGAGGCCGTGGGCAGCCCCGACAGAGCACTGGGGGTGCAGGGGCGAGCCCGGCCAGAGTGGGCTCAGGAGTGGGGACAACTCTGAGGGGAGCCGCAGCCACGTGCGGCCAAGAAGTGAGAGAAGGAAGGGACTTGGGGAAAGCTCGCCTCTCGTCTGCTATAAGAAAGGGGAAACATCAGAAAGTCCCTCCAGAGATGACATAGCAGAGAGGGAAAAAGCCTTCTAGAAGTAAGTGAGCCCAACCCAGAGACCGCCCCTGGGGCCAGGCCTGGGGCCTGGTACTGGGGGCAGGGCCCTGGCCGGGAGGACTCTGTACACCCCTGGAACTTCCAAGTCCTCCCGCCCAGAAGCCAGGGGTCTCGGAGAGTCCAGCTGCGCGCTCCAGTCACGCCCACCATGGCGTCCGAGGGGCGGGAGGGCTCCTGCACTAGGAGCTGTGGGGCCGGGGGCACCGGCCTGCACAGCTGGCCGCCTGCCGCACTCACCCGGTGCATGTCTTCATACTTGAGGAAAAGCACATTCGAGTCCATGCGGTGCTCCCAGAACTCCTGCACGTGCTCGAACCAGGAGCCATAGCCTACTGTGGAGGCAAGGGAACAGGTGAGTCATGGCCTCAGGGGAGCAAGCGTGCACAAGTGGGGTGGCCTGGCTCCCTGCCTTCCGGAAGGTTCCCCTCTCACTGCCCAGGAGCTGTGGCTCGGGAAGGGAGGAGCAAGCTCTCAGTCCCGGGGGTGGTCTCACAGATGAGCCCCCTCTGAAGTCCCACGTCCCCTGGCCGCGTGCAAGTCTCTCCTGCCAACAGCTCGCAGCCCCCTTCCCTACGCACCTCCCACATACTCTGAAGCCCCAACCATTGGGCAAAGGCCTCTGCTCACCCGGGGGATGGAAGCTGCTTGGCTTCCATGAATTTCTGTCTGATACACGGTCACCGGGAAGAGTGTGAGCCCGGGGGGAACGAAGACGGGGTGGGGGGGCTGCTGGCAGGGGGGGATGACGTGTGGGAGCCGCTAAGCCCCAAGCACGAGGCCCTGTCAGGAAGGTGGCCCATAGGCAGAAGCAGGGCCGGGTGGAAGCAAGACAGAGCAGAGGGGGAGAGAGGCAGCGTGCTCCATCCTGACGCACGAGCCTCCCGCCCCACACCACAGCCCTGCGCCTCCCACACTCCTCGGGGCTTTGGTCCGGGTAAGGGTCACATGGGCGGGTGGGGGACGCGCCAGGCAGTGTAGCCACACTGTTTCGAGACGTTCTTTATAGAGACTATGGATTCTCACCCCCCTCCTCAGGCTAAGTCTCCCAAGGGGGCTTCCGCACCAGACACAGGAAGGCCTCAGCCACGCGGTGCCTGTCCCGCCCGGCACCAGCAAGCAGCCGCTGGGTACTGGGTGCCGGCCTGGAGCGGTGGCCGCACTGCCTGCACCCTTGCTCACCGGGGTGCCCACCCGTCTCACAAACCCGGGCCCGTGGATCCCACTTCATGGCCTGGGGCTCAAAGAGCTCCTGGCCTGGCGGGAATCAACAAGGAGACCAGACTGGCAGTGAGGCTATGGACTGATCAGCGCAGGGAGGGGGGCACCGTGGACAGAGGGGAGCCCCGTCCCATGTGGGCACAAACCTTGAAGGGTGCACAATGGTTGCAAATGGACTCAGAAGGGTAAGGGACACGAGGCCATCAGGGTGGCTCGGGGCACAGCGACTAGGTCGGAGGGGAAGGAGGGAACACAGCAGAATGGTAGAGGACACAGCCTCTGGGTGACGCAGCCTCTCCAGGACTGCCCCAGCTGCGGAACCCGGGCAGGCTGCTTCCCCTTCCGGGGTCTCGTCCTCCTGGACAACAGAACCTGTGCCTCCCGGTGTGGCCGGGCACGGGGACAGCGCGAGTGCAGCCTGCAGAGGGAAGTGAGCCTCCGTTCCCTCTCCCTCTCCATTCCCACGCTGGGTCCTGCTCACTGCTGAGGGGCACGGAGGCCGAGGGGTGGCAGGGGACTGGTACCGCCCCTGCCAGAGCCACACCTCAAGCAGAGAACGTAGCCTCAGCCCCCAAGCTGCTGAGAACCTTGCAGACTTACAGGCCCACAGAGGTGGGGAAAACCTAAGACCCAGCTCCTGCCAAGGCCAGCCCCTGCAGTCTGCCATCTCGCCAGCAGGGGGCAGCACGACAGCCGCCTGGCCCATGGCCCAAAGGGTTTCTGAAGGATGGGGTGGCTAATGGCTGGCCTTAAGGACCAGATCACAACAGAAAGGCCCCTTTCAGGCCAACCAGACCCCAACCCACATTTTATGAGGAACGAAGCAGGGGCTCTGGCAGGGTGGGGGGAAAGGCAGAGATGACAGAACGAAAAGAACACAGGCTGAGCCAAGAGGCCTAGTCTGGGAGCCATTGCGGGGTAAATCCTGGCCGGCAGGGGCCTCGGTCCCCTCACTGTAGAGGTCTAGTGGCTGGGCCGGGGTCCCTCTGGCACCCCTTCCTTGGCTAGCCCAGCACCTCACACTCCATACACCCTAGGCGAGCCTTGAAACAGCCAGGCCGGGCTTCCCGCTGGAGAGAAGACGAGGCAGAGTCCGGAGAAGGAATGAGGACCGACTCACCAACAGGCTCATAATCACAGAGGCCCCAAGAGGAGAACCTGCCTCCCGCGTCAGTGCCCAGGATGGCACGCAGTCTAGGTGACCTGAGCCCTGAGACAGAGCAGGAGTCCAACAGCCATGAACACAGAAGCTAAGAAAATCCCTGTCGTTCCAAGGGGCTGCGCGAGCAAACTTGCACAACAGGCAAGCAATGCCCCAGGGGAGGACTTGGGGGCTGAGCAGGAGGGGTGATGTGGGGACAGTGAGGGTGGAGGAGAGGGGTCACTACACACGAGAACACAGGTGGGGGGCACAGTGAGGTATGGGGACAGTGGTCACTCCTGTGGGGTCAATGATCACAAGGACAGCAATGGCCTGTGTCTCTGAGCTCTGACCAGCCGGCAGAGAGAGGGCCACAGAGCTTGCTGGTGGAGACACTACTCTTCCCACTCAGGATGTGTCACCCTGGGAAGGAACCCCACCGGGGTACCCCCAGCCTCCACCCACCGGGGTCCCTCTGCTGTGGGAGGCAGTGTGCTTATCCAAACAGATTATCCGGGACAAGAGCAGCTCACTCAGCCCCCTCTCTGGGAGCGACACTGTCTACACAGTGAGTCTCCAACACTCCTGTCACCGGGACGTGCAGCCCCAGGCACGCCTGCCCCAAGTGCACGGGTCACAACACCCAAGTGCAGGCCTGCGTCAGCGGCTCCTCCAAGCTCGCTCTGTCAGTGAACGGGGCCGGCCACTGCCCCTTGTATGCTCAGATGGAGAAGAGAATGTGAGCCTCCGAGGGCCCGAGCTACGGTGCACCGGCTGCGAGCGCTGGGAGGAGAGAGAACATGGGGGCTAAGTACACGTGTCCAGAGGCTTGGGTGGGATCACAGCAAGTGCCTGTGGCCTTGACCTTCAAGAAGTGGGCTGTGACCTTCATACACGAAGAGACCTGTATTAGGATAACTCTGAAATCCCCTGGCCTGAGCAAGAGACTAACATAAGACCAACACCAGGTGGCAGTTTGACTGGGTGGACGCTGACTCCTTAATGGGGTGCAGGCCCCGAGCTGGTCGCTCTTCTCCAGAGGCAGAACACGCTGGGACTTAAGAACATGGTTTTGAAAACCGCATCAGTGGCTGACCGAACACCCAGCAGACCAGAAAGGGCCTGAGCCAGGTGCAGGGAGGCTGGGGGACAGGGAGACTGGGCAAAGGGTCTTCTGCAGGCTCCAGGGCAGCCTCCACCCCTGGCCGCTCCCCCTGGTGCCACTGAAGCAGATCCCGAGGGGCTCGGCCACAGAGAGCCCTGGGAGTGTGGCACCTGTGAGGGTCCGGCCTTCCCTGCGGTGTGGGAGGCAGCTCGGGTCCGGCTACCCGGCGCTCATCTGGGGCAGGGCATTCCCAGCTCGCCCCAAGCACCTCACCCCACTCCTGCCACACAGGCTCGCTGCAGAGCCTCGGACGGGGTCACACAAGTGGACGGCAGGGCTGAGCGCTAAGACTCAAGTTGGGACATAAACCATCTGGGCCAGGAGTCACTCCCTGCACTGACGCAGCCCACCTCCAGCCCTGCAAGCGATCCCTTACCCAACTGCCACTGGGGGTCCCAGAAGGTGCCAGAGAAGCCACGGATGGCAATGGGGGAGCCACCTCATCAGGTCCCTGATCCAGTCTGCTCCTGTCCCGGAGAGGGGAGATCAGGGAGGGTCCCCAGCAAGCCGGGTCCCCCCTTGCCTTCTCTCCTGGGAATGAGCTCCGGCAGAGCACCCCCTGCCCGTCACACAGCCCGGGGCTGGGGGCCAAGTCTCTGGCCCAACCCTCGAGCACAGCTCAGGACCCCCGGGGCTCTCCCACGAGGCCACAGCCCCCACTCGGGCCTCTGTCACCAACGGGAGATCTCTCCCTGCCTCGCTTTCTACTGTTCAGAATCCAGGCAGGAAGAGGAATGCTTTCAACCAGGGACCTTCTCAGAAGCCCAACGATGGGGTGAGAGTGAAGGGCTCCTGAGCTGGATGCCGGATCTGCGTCCCCCCACCCCCGCTACGACCCCTGCCGAGCTTCCAGGCACCCCTGAGCCCCGCTTCCCCGCCTGTCAGCGGGACAGTGGGCCCCAGCAGCGTGCTCATCGAGGGACCTGGGGGGAACAGGGGGCGACGCGGGCAAAGCGTGAGCACATGCACGGCTTCAGGAAACGAGCCGGCCCCACCCACACCGGCGCAGGCTGAGACACTTACACTTGTCGTTCATGAATCTCCGGCAGAACTCCTGGAAAGTGCCCCGGTAGCTCATGGTCCGCAGGGAGCGGTGGAACTGGTAGTAGGACACCACCAGGTCCTTGGGGTTCCGCGCCATGTATATGACCTGTAGAGGGAGGGATGGGCGGCTCAGTCGCTGCTCCTCTGACCCCCTGTAAACTGACAGCCCAGTCCAGCCCCAAGGTTGGCCCCAAGGCTGGCCCCAGGTGTGCACGGCCTCCACGCCAGAGGCGCATTCTCCTCTGGCTAACAGCATCGGGTGGGGCGACGCCCGAGCATCTGATTACACTTCATCCCACAACACGACGGGCCTGACCCTGGTGATGAGAATCGAGGCCTCATCAATGGAACATGCTGAGCAAACGAGAAAGATCAGAGACCATGAGCAGCGGCGGGTCCTGGGCCTGATGCAGGAGCAGAGGCTGGACCCGGGCTGGTCAAGCCCAAGTTCGACTGTAAGGAAAATCCCTTATCAGAAACGTGGACAAAAGGCTGGGGGTACAAGCTCAAGATGGCCTCTGTGGTGCTCGGCACGGCAGGCCTCTAGGAACCCTGGTGGCAGCCCCAAGCGCGGCAGACCAGCTCTGCCTGCTGGGAGCTCTGCCCGGGGTGGGGGTGCAGGTTACCTTAGACTCGCCGTTGTGGAGATCGGAGGGCAGGAAGCGGTAAGGGAGGTGGCTTTTGATGAGACGGGGAGATGTCAGCTCCTGCGGATGGTCAGAGGGAGAGGCGTTCAGACGACACACAGCTGCTCATTCGCCGGCCTTTCTAACGGTCAGGACCTGCACTCCACCGGGAAATTTCTCACCCGAGATCTGGCCACCCTCCAGACTGGGCAGGACATGTCCCTGTCCTTGGGCACCCACAGCGGGAGCCGACCGATCACGGTCCCGGGGGTCTGCTCCGAGGGCTTGCCCAGGCTGTGAAGGGCAGCCGAGGAGACGGGAGGCCGAGGCGCGTGGGGGTACCTGCTGACTCAGTCCCACTGGCCTCAGGCCTTCCTGCTGCTCCTGGAACATGCAGGTCCACACTGTCCGTGTCCCAGCTCGCCCACGTGGCTCCTGTTTCACAACCTTACTCAGCGGGTCCCCAGAGAGGACGTCCGCCCTGGGTGCTGTCCCCACACAGTGCTGATCACCATTTAACCATGGCTCCTTGCTCCTCCCCTGCCGGTCTCCCTCCCTGGAATGCAGTGTTGTCGGTTTTGTCCTCGGCTGCACCCCAGGGCCAAGAGCAGTGCCCCATGGTGGGCGCCCAGCACAGCTCTCCCAGGGGGCTCCATGGCTGAGTAGGTGAGGGCTGGATCCACAGGGCTCCACACCAGGGAGCAAATAGCCAGGTGCAGCTCAGCAGCCACCGGAGGCCGCAGTGCAGGCAGGGACTGGGGTACGCGGGCCCCTGGACTTTGAGAGCAATGACATGGGGGGCGGGGCGCTCTCCAGAATGCTCATCCAGTGGGAGACGGACAGGTGGTCCGCACAGGAAAGGAGGCCTGAGCTAAGAGGGGACAGGGACGGGAAGGGACAAAGAATCTCAGTGGTACCCAAGCACGAGGAGGGACAGCACTCCGGGAGAATGACCGTTTCCTTCCTGACACTGACCACCGTAGAATCATATTCTCCCCCGCTCCCCTGATAGAGGGGGTGAGCCACAGTGGGGAGCCCCCTTTCTACTGCAGAGTCACCCATGTCACCCACTGTTCTCATCTCAGGGTCACTGGCATGGGCTCCAGCTGATTGGTCTCTCACCTGGCTGTCTACGGGGACCGGCAGCTCTCTGCTCTCCTTCTACCATGGGCCTCCCAAACCCCAGGAGCTACTGTCACTCCAGGTCCCCAGGGAATCCTAGGGGCTAGGTGCCACTGGCCCAGAGAAGTACCTTGATGATGTCCAGGCCCGGCTGCGGGTACTCCAGGACCGGGAGCTGCTCGTCAATGTTCATCAGGCCGATCTCATCGGGGTCGGCCCCCTGGCTCACCAAGTAGACCACCTCCTGCAGCAGGCTCGTGCCTGGAGGGAGAGAAGCCCCCAGGGGGGCCGCACTTGGAGGAAGCCCTCGGGCAGGCCCCACTCTCCAGGCAGCACCTACTGCCGAGACTTGGGCCTGAAGACCCACAGCCCATCCCATACCCGGCCAGCCACCAAGTGCAGAGCCGCAAAGAGCAGGACACCCCAGGGACAGGCAGGACCCCAAAGAGCGTAACCCCCGGCACCTCATCTGGTCCCTGTGTGCGGACCCCGCGCCGCTCAGGCTATCAGCTCCACGTCACTACCGGGGAGCCCAGGGCTATCCCACCACCACCCCCCAACCTCTCAGGAGAAACAGACCCCGCAGGCCGGGGCCTCCTCCCCCAGACTTCAGTCCTTGTACTCCGGGGGACATGTCTGTCGCTTGTTCTCATCTCCCCACCCTGCAAATGCTGGCTGCCCCCAACACCGCCTCAGACCCCTGCCCTCCTGGCTGCTTGCGCTCCCTAGAGGGCCTCACGCCGTCCCCCCACCAAAGCCAGCTCCACACTCCCTCAACCGTCTGCGCACCCAGGAACGCGCGCTGCCCACTGCCTCACAGGGACCGGACCACGAACGGCCAACCTGCCCGTGCCCTGCTCAGGCCCACCTGCCCGTGCCCTGCTCAGGCCCACACTCAGCAACCCCAGATCTGCCATCAGGGGGAGCGAAGAGCTGTCCCTTCCATCCCAGGCAGCGCCACAAGACCCCCCACAGCACTCTGCTTTGGCCCGGCCCACCCACCTGTGTGGTTTCCTCAAAGCAGCAGATCGGCCGTTCCAACACAGACGTTAGATGGCATCCCTCGTCCACGAAGACCCCACAGGGACCTCACATCTGCTCAGAGAGGAGACCTTCCCTACGGCCTGCAGGCCTGTCCACAGCTCTCTGTGTCCCTACCCGGCACCCCTGACTGCCCCGCTCTCTGACCACCGAGCTCCTACTGGCCTCCCTGCCGGTCGGAGTGCACCCAGCTCACACCCCACCTGATCTGCCGGCGCCTGTCTGGGCCCCTTCCTCCCTCCAGCAGGCCCTACAGGTGTGAGGACTCCCTGCCGGCCACATCTGACACTCGCACGCTCCCCGCCGCCCCACACCGCGCCAACAGGCCAGGAACAGCCTGCACATTCCTTTCGCAGCTCCCACCCTCCTGCTGGAAAGACATGGGCCTTGTTTTTTGCTCTACACGGACACCAGCACATGGCCGTGCCCAGCCCCTGTTTTCTGAACACACAAGCAAGCCTTGGCTGCTGAGTAATCAGAAGACGATAAGTCGATTGAGGAAGACTTCTTGGAGGAGGCAGCTTTGGAGCAAAGGCACTGAGAAAACAGTGTGGTGGCTTTTTTAAGTCAAACAGAAATGACTTTACCTATTAGCCATGGAATCCTCCCACCAGCCTGAAAGGTGACGACCATCACCCCCATTTACAGATGAGGAGCCTGAGGCCAAACTGGGAAGCTCCCACCCTACTCCTGGCGATGTCTGTTCACCCAATGGCCCGGGGCACCTGCCCTCCGAAATCAGACTGTGGGCAGAGCTCCCAAAGCAGGCCTCTCCCAGGGACAGCCTCAGGATCCATCTTTAGTGGCCCTGCCCCCAGCCCTGCAGCCCTCACAGGCAGCGACCCACACAGACGCTCTGCACGTTAACATCCCCTGACGTTGCCAGTGACCCATCAGTTCCACAAGCCCCAATCTCACCTCCACTAAGTATCCAAGCCGGAAGACCAGCCTCCTCAGAGCCCACGGAAGCTCCCCACCTGCCCCACTACTGGCCTGTTCCCCATGGCCCCCTCCAGCCCCTCCATGTCCTCTTCCTGCTCAAGCAACTTGGCCTGGCCTTCAGCATAAGCCACAGCACTGGGGCAGCCAATGGGACACACGGGACGAGGACAGTGGGCAGCCCCTGGCCTCTGCAGCTGGCAAGATGGGACAGAATGATCACGGGCGGAAACCAGCTGAAGAGGATGATGACAACAGCACTGACGGGTCACCGTAACCAGAGCCCAGACACAGGCTCGCCGTCCAGAAGGGTCTGCACCAGGCGCCATCCGCGCCCCAGCCTCTCCCTTCGGGCCTCTGTTCTCCATGTCCACCGACGCTGCCCTGGCGGTGCCTGGGTATCAGCGTGAGCCCAGTAGGCCCCTCGGTGGCTGCAGGGACCCTCCACCTTTGTCCCCACCTGCCATGTCCCAGCGGCTCTCGGCCCCTCTCCTCTCTCTACCCCTCCGGCTCTCTGGGCTGTGGCCGGGTCTTCCCTTCCCCCCAGAACTCAGCACCCCTGTGGCCCAAGGCTTCAATGGGCCGCCCTCCTGCCTGATCAACGTGGTCTTTGCACCGCTTTGTGTCGTGTCTGTAGCTCTCTCCCACCCCACAGCACCCCGCGCCTCTGCTCTGACCGCATTTGGTGCACTGGCATGACTGGGGGGCTCGTGAGGACAGAGAACACGTCTTAGTTACATCTTAGTTCTTAGGGCTGCTGTGGCTTCAAACGGCAGTTACTGTCCCACAGCTCCGGACGTCAGAGGCCAACACAGACCACAGTGGGCTCCAGCCAGGGTGCGGGCACCACCACTCCCCATTGGAGACTCCGGGGGAAAAGTCCTTCTCTCACTATTTCCGGCTGTCGCCACATCACGTCACCCCGCCTCCTTCCTCCTTGGTTGGTAATCCGTGTGGGCACACCCAGCGAGCTCACCCAGAGCCCAGGACAACCTCCCACCCGGGAGCAGTCTGGTAACCTCCATCCTCCTCACCACAAAAGGTGAACTACTCACAGGTCTGTGTGTTGGGATGTGGATGGCTTGGGACTGTTACTCTACTGACCGCACTCACAGTACGTTCTTCACACGGTTCCTGGCGCTCGGTAGCTGCTCAGTAAGTACACGGGCCCGACACATGAACAAGACCCTAGGGTCTCCCCCACCCACCTGGGAAACGGGACTTATCACGGGCTTGTGTCCACAACCACCATCCATGCGTCCTTCATACCCGGGGCAGCTCTCCCCTGCCGCAGCCCTTCCCTGCCTGGCTGTGGACACCCCCACTCAGTGGGGTTATGTGTCTCCCACACGGGACTTAGGTCAAAGTCCTCCCTCAGGATCTGGTGGTGGCCATTCAAGGGCTATCCCTTCATCCGCCCCTTTATTCATTCAACAGGCCTGCTCCAAGAGCCACCCTGGGAGTCCTCCCCCCCTCAAAATTGTGGCAATGCTCCCCCCTTCTTCACAGGGCTGTTGGGGGCACGGCCATGAAGTGAGAAGCTCCAAGCCAAACGAGCGCCTCTCTGGGCTCCTAAGGCCATGACAGGCTCCACTTACCAGGACGGCACACACACGAGCACACAGCACAGCCTCTGCCCATCCGCGCCACCCTCATCCCAACAAGGGACACAAGCCATCAGGCCACTCCTGTCCAAGCCACATCCCAGACAACAGGTGACACCGGGCGGGGGAGGGGGAAGCTCCTGCACAGGTCAGGAGGACGACCTGGGAGCACCGCCTGTGCCAATAAGGCCGCGGCGTCTCCGGTTGGGCTACTAGCCTGAGGTCAGCGAGCTGGGAAGGGGAGTGCTTCCGGAGTGGGGACCCAAGTCTTCAGGTCCCCACTTGCACCCACCCCAGCCCCAGGGCATCCGAGCACGCCCAGCAGACATGAGGGCAGGGAAGCCAGCCCCGTATGGAGCCCACCATGGAGCCTGCAGGGAAGCGGGGGTGGGGCGGTGCTGCAGGGGTGCATCCAGGCCAGAAGCATCCCCTCTCCTGCGGCCACTGGGCCAGGGTGTACTAGAGCAGGTGGGGGAGAAGAGGGGCCTCAGCTCTCCCAACCATCCCACTGCCATCTGAGGCCAGCGGGGGAGGCGGGCGCGGGAGAAAGCCTGCACCAGGAACCCACCTGCCCGCCAGCAAACCCAAGGTGAGGCGGAGGAGAACCAGGCTCTCCCGCCAGAGACCGGGAGGGTTGGCGGGGCAGCGCCGCCTTCCTGGGCAGAAACACAATCCACGTGCTCTCCGATGGCTCCACTTTCAAGTCAACTGGACGATCCTTTCCAGAAGGGCTTCTGCTGACTCCAGCCAAATCCCGGCTCCCACGGGCGGCGGCAGTGCCTCCTGACGCTGGGCCTCTGGGTCCGGACCCCTCAGAAGCCACTGACATTCTAGGCGGAACTCCCCCGAAATCAAGGGTCCCTGTCACAACACGGGGGTGGAGCCCATCAAAACTCCCAGCAGAACTCTGGTGGCCGGAACCCGTCAGCACTGGGCCCCAAACCGCCAGGATCCTGGGGCTGGGACCCTGCGGCATTCTTTGACTAAAGCCAAGCATGTACCTTGTTTAAGAACTCACCGAGTACTAGAAAGCGAGTCGCAGGAAATCCGGCCCTCCACCCCACCCCCAGGCCCACCCAGAGCAAACTCTCAGGTCAGCTTCTCTTACCCTCAAACTTCTAAGGTGCTGAGATAGTTCACTCACGGTCTAGTTTCCGGTCTACGGATTCTCAGCAGAGGCAGACAAGGATGGGCCAAGTCCGCTCACACATGCTTCCCTCCTCCCCGCGTAGCCAGAGCGGGAGTTTTGGGCGTACTTGGGAGTTAACCGAGTGTTTTGCTCAAAGTACTCCGGGTAGGGATTACACTTACTTTCCTGTACAGGACTCTCATCTTCCCGGAGTAAACCACCGCCTCTGTGTACTTGCTTCGCTTTCCTTGTAGCCGCCGGGAATTCTCTCCCCGGCTCGGCAGCCCGCCCTCTGCGACGCTCTCAGTTCCGCTGAACCCCCCTGCCCCTCTGCTCTCCGCCACGGTCCGCCCGGGATCCCCTCGGCCTGCAAGCACCGCGTCCCCTCTCCGTGCCCCGCCCTGGGGTCCTTCCCACCTGCTGGCGGAGCCCAGCCTCTCGAGGCTCCCGAGCGTGGGGCCGGGTAGGCAAGCATACGCGTCTACCTCACTCGTGGCCCGCAGCTTGGCTGCGTTCAGAATCCCGGGCCGGGGAGCATCTCCCCAGACCCGCGCTCCACAGTCCCAACCCCCCAGCTGCTCGTGCTGGGACCGTGGAGCAGCAGCTGCCCCGTCCTCCAAGCGCAGCCCGTCTCCCCTCTGGAGACACCAAGACCACACGGCAACGTGCTCCGGCCAGCTCTGTCCTGCCGGCTCCTCAGGGGGCTCCAGCTCACGCTCTCACGCTCTCGACATCCCCGTTTCCATCACTCTCTCCCCCCTGGACTGTTCTGTTCCTGCAACTCCGGGATCCTCCCATTTTCTTATCCCTTGGCTCCTGTCCGCCGTTTCGTAAAACCTTTTCTTCTACTTCCCAAGATCTTTCCTCCACTTGGCCATCCAAAGCTGGCAACTGAGTCTTCAGAACGTTCAACGACTGTCCTCTTCATCCCGAGTTCTACCCGACCTGTCCTTGCTCTTCTCTGGCCGGTCGTCTCTGCAGGGGGCGCCGCGTCCCCACTCTCGAGGCAGCTCTCCAGAGCCCAGAGCGCAGGGGGGTCCCCCATCTTGGGTTTTCTCCTGTTCCATGCACCGCCCTGGACTCCTCCAAGCTCCTTTCTCCTGCCTTTTGTTTTTGCGGGTCTCTGTCCCTCATTTTGGAGACGAAGACCCGCTGACCTTGAGTCCACTGGCAGGGGAGCACGAGCCCCTGGAGAACACAGCCATCTGTGGGGGGCAAGGCCTGCTGACTGCAGGCCTGACTGCGTCTGGGGCGGCCTTGCCCGGGCGTCTCCTGGCGGAGCCCGAGGGAATCGTTACAGCTCATCCGCTCCCTGCGCTGGGGGTCCACCTGCATCCCGGGAGCCAAGCAGGGAGGGGGCTGGGAACCTAGCTTTCAGGTGACCCCCAACTTCCGACTTGGCACCGAATCCCAGCTGAGAACTGTGCTCGACATCCCTGAGTCCACAGCCTCCCCGGATCAAATTCCCCAAAGAAATGTGCCTGCGGGGGTGCCTGGGTAGCTTAGTGGGTTAAGCCTCTGCCTTAGGCTCAGGTCATGATCTCATCAGGGTCATGGGATCGAGACCTACATCAGGCTCTCTGCTCAGCAGGGAGCCTGCTTCCCCCAGCCCACCTCCCTCTCTGCCTACTTGTGATCTCTCTCTGTCAAATAAATAAATAAAATCTTAAAAAGAAAAAAAGAAAATAAAGAAACGTGCCTACGATGGCCTCCTGTCATCTGTCCCCGATCAGAGCTACCACCCTCGGAGGTATCAGGTGCCCCCCACTGCTGGGGCCCCCAACAGGAACTGCTGGTGCGCCTGCAGCCCTCCGGCTGCCAGCGTCCTGGCTCTCCGCCTGCTAGGTTGGTTCACGCTAGGCCACCGCATCTGACTGTGGGATCTGCACGTGTTCGAAATCCCAAGTCACTGTCCCTCCCTCTCTGAGGGTTGCAGACCTTCCTACTCCCTGACCGTCCGCAGTGAGGTCCCAAGAGGAAGCAGAGATGAACCCATGTGTGCGAAGCGTGCCCTTCCCCCGAATGCCGCACAGGCATTCTGGTATCACCGGACAACGACGCGTTACAGCCGGGCCCATCCAGAAACAGTGACAGCCAAGCGTGCGAAGCTGCGGCCACAGAGCAGGACCAGGCCATCCGGCCCCCACCCCAACCCCCGCTCCCGCAGGAGCTGCTCTCTCCGCACAGGCCCTACGGCCTCCAGGAGCCCACTTGGAAGAGGAGGAAGAGCAGGCCCATCTACTACCGGGGAAGCCCCTGTCCCCCATCCTGGGAGACTCCACCTGGGCCCCCTTGGCTCTCCCAGGAGTCCCCAGACACGCGGGCATCTGCGGCGCCCTGGGGCACAGTCCCTCCGCTGCAGATGGGCGCGGCTCACACACGCGCCTGCAGTCATGCCAGAGACAGCAGGGTGGTGCTCAGTGTCCTGGGTACGGTCACCTCAACTCAGCCATGTCCTCATTCGACTGTCACCAGCCCCTAGGTGGCCACCATCATCAGACTTCACACACCAAGAACCAGCTCAGAGATGAACCGCCCCAGGCCATAGACACCAACAGCCATGAACCCAGAACCCTAAACTCTGATCCAAAACCAAGCGGTTCCTCCCACGTGCCACACACACACACCACACTCATACACACCACACCTACACATGACATACACATTCATACACATATCACATTCACACATACACATTCACACAATACACCACACTCACACACACACACACCACATGCATACATGACACACCCACACACATACATATGGCACATTAATACACACACACTCATACACACCACACGACACACACACACTACACACTCATACACACCATACACCTGTAAAAACACACACCACACACACATAAACCCCAAACACACTCATACACATGACAGATACATGACACACACACCACGTACATTCATACGTACCACACACACTCGTTCGCACCACACACACACCATATACATACACGACACACACACCACAAACTAGACACATTCATACACACCACACATATACACAAATAACACACACACACCAACACATGATAAACACCACACACACTACACATTCATACACACTACCATATACACGACACACACACCACATTTATACATACCACACACATGCAAATAACACACAGACACACAACATACATATGCACACAAACCACACACACACACAGACCCCAAAGCTCACACAGCAAGTGGGCAGCACACCAAGGCCTGGAGCCATGTGTTCTCACTTGCAGGCTTCAGCTCTAACCCTGAGCCCCCACAGTTGGGGATGGAACAAGGGTGAGGCGGAGGGAGAAAGAGGCTGGGACCTCCGCAACCACTGTGGGAACTTGGCCTCTAGGCCCACAGAGCCCCCATGCTAGTATCTGGGCCCCTGCTGGACACCAAGGGGTGACAGACTTGGCGGCTGAGCAGCACTACCACCTCCCACAGAGATGACGTCAAGTGGCCGCGGCACGCCCAGCCCTCAGACAGCCAGGTGGCCACAGTCCCTGGCGGAGGAATCCCCTCGAATCTGGGGCCCAGATGCCCAGCCTCACTCTTCCTGCCAAGTCCGGGGGGCCAGACATGGCCGGCACACCTCCACCCCTCAGGTTCCAAGCATGACACTCTCCTGGGCTTCGAGCTAGAAAAGCATCTGGGCACAGCAGCAGGGCACCCCGCCTCCACCGTGTCCCATCCACATTCTGTGCTGTAAGCAGGCAGCACCTCGCTCTGTGACACTGGGCACAAACAGGCCACTTGCCAGGGCCAATGCAGGACGCAAAGCCCCAGAACTCTGCTTGCTCTTTTGTGCTTCCACCGGCCCCGGGAGAGGCCGTTCCCTGGCTGGTTTGCAGGTCCCAGCGCTGGGAGAAGTGTCACCTGGAGGAGGGCTGCACAGCCCTGTCTGAAGCCTCCACTTGACCCACAGAACACCCCCCCCCCCGGGTGAGGGGGTTAGCCAAGGTCAGGGACAGCAGACACTAGGCTACAGTATTAGTCTGGTTTAAGGCACCGAGTCCAGGTGGGCTCTTACACAGCAACAAGCACAGAATGTTCAGGTGGAGTGGGCGTGAAAGAGGGGACAAGTGAAACAAGGGCTAACAAGGTACGAGGTCCCCGCAGGGCGCTACAGCACAATACCACGTGCCATCCTCCCCACCGCCCAGCGAAACGGAGCCCATCACCCCCACTTCAAAGAGCAGGACACAGAAAGGGTGAGGGCTTCGCCCCAAACCGAGACTCGGGCCTGGGTGTCTGTAACCCGCCCCTCCTCCAGCAGACCCTCTCAGTACCCAGCCACCCTGGACGTCACCTGCAAGTGCTGTGCCTGCCTCTCACTCAGCCCCTGGAGGAGGCTGCAAAGGGCTAGGAGCCAGCGCACGCAACACCCTCTCCCACTGAGGGACAGGAGCTGGCCGCTGAGCACCGCCCTCCCGCCCCCCGAGGGAGCCCCCGGGGCACTTCCACACCATCTGGAGGCCCCAGCAGGCAGAGAGCCCCAGGACCCACAAGGGCACCACTCCTGCGACCACCTTCTCCCTCACCTCCTGAGACCCCCTCCCGCCTCACTTCCCCACTCTGACCCTTGCTTCAGGCTCCCCAAGACCCAAGCAGAGCGTGCCTTGGGGACGTTTCCACCTCCCAACCGCCCCTCTGCTTGCCTTAATGCACCCCGGAAGCCTGTGCTGGGTCCTCGCTCCCTACCAACAACAGAGCATCGTGCCACGCGGCTCCCTGTCCGACATTCCAGAAGCTGCAGGCTTGCCCCCTGCCTCATCTGACCGTCGAGAGACGAGGAAGCAGCGCCGCTTCCCCGGGATGCAGGGAGCTGGAGGAGCGCGGCTCCCACGCGAGCGAGCAAAGGCTGGAGCCACCAGATCCTCACCCGAGTCCAAGCGCATCAGAGAGCTGAAGCTGCAGGGCAGCCAAAAGGCAGAAATCCCCGAGGGGTGGGCCCCCCCAAAAGGCAGAAATCCCCGAGGGGTGGGCCCCCCCAAAAGGCAGAAATCCCCGAGGGGTGGGCCCCCCCAAAAGGCAGAAATCCCCGAGGGGTGGGCCCCCCCAAAAGGCAGAAATCCCCGAGGGGTGGGCCCCCCAAAAAGCAGAAATCCCAGAGGGGTGGGCCCCCCCCAAACCCTTCCTCTCTAAGCCAGCAAATCAGAGTTACAAGTAACAACAGTCCACCCCTGGGGGAGGGACAAGGGTGTGGGGACAAGCATGTGTGGGTCAGGACCAATGAGGAAAGACGCTCCAGAAGCGTAGCCCATGCTAAGCACAGGGCGGTGTGACCGAAAGTAAAACAAGTGGTCGGGTGGTCGGTCCTTCACGCGACCAGAGCAACCCCAAACCCCAAAGAGAGCCCAACGCATACCACACTGATTCCTCCTCCAAGCTAATGGCTTGGCAAAAAAAGGCAGGCCCACTTCCAAGCATCAATACAACTGACCTCCACCTCCAAAGTCAGTCTACTATGTCCAGCTTTCGATCAAAAAGGACTACTCATTAATAAAAGGCCAGAAAAAGGAACTGTCACAGGTCAAGAGACAAATCAATCAACAGAATCAGACTTGAGAGAATTTAAAATAAGTCTGTTTAATATGTTAAAGGATTTCATGGAAAATGTGGACAACATGCTTGAACAGACAGGATATTTAGGCAGCAACATGGAAACTGGAGGTGGAAATGGTAGAGGAAAAATTAAGTCACAGAAACAGGAATGTGGAATGCTTCTGAATGTCTCACAGACCTGACTTTGTAGCTCTGACATAGTGGAGGAAAAAATCAGTTGACCCGAATAACTGAATAGTCAACAGAAATTTCCCAAGCAGAATCACATAGAGAAAGAGTGAAAAAAAACCAGAGTATCCAAGAGCTGTAGGACAATACTGATCTCACACATATGTAACCAGAATCTCAGAAGGAGAGAGAGCAGGACTATAGATATTTGAGGAGCTAATAACTGAGACTCTTTCCAAAATAATGAAAGGCAATTATCATATGATCCCACTGATACATGGAATTTAAGAAACAAAACAGAGGATCTAAGGGGAAGAGAGGAAAAAATAAAACAAGATGAAACCAGAGAGGGAGACAAACCATTAGAGACTCTTAATCAGAGGAAACAAACAGGGTTGCTGGAGGGGAGTGGGGTGGAGGGACAGGGTGGCTGGGGGACAGGCATTAAGGACATGTGATGTAATGAGCACTGGGTGTTATATAAAACGGATAAATCACAGGCCTGTTCCTCTGAAACCAGTAATACACTATACGTTAATTAATTGGACTTAAATTTTAAAATGTTAAAAAAAATAATGAAAGGCAACAAACCACAGATCCAAGAGGCTCAGACAACCCCAAGCAGGATAATCAAAAAAACAGACACCTGGGGGGCGCCTGGGTGGCTCAGTGGGTTAAGCCGCTGCCTTCGGCTCAGGTCATGATCCCGGGTCCTGGGTTCGAGCCCCGCATCGGGCTTTCTGCTCAGCAGGGACCCTGCTTCCTCCACTCTCTCTGCCTGCCTCTCTGCTTACTTGTGATTTCTCTCTGTCAAATAAATAAAAAAAAAAAAAAAACAGACACCTGGACACATCGTGTTCAATGTGCAGAAAATCAAAGACAAAGAGAAAATCCTGAAGGTGCTCTGAAGAGAAAAGACCCACTCCACAAAGGAACAAAGAATTACAGCCAATTCGTCTACAGAAACTAACGTAAGCCAGAAGACGACCGGGTGACCCGGCTGAACAGTACCAGGACGGGGACCCGGGGAGGCTGGACGGCTGGTCCTATACTTAAGGGATGAGCAGCATCTTAAAGATGAGAAGAACTCATCAGGTAATCAGAGGGGAGAGGAAAGAGGAGAGGAGGGGGCGGGAAGGGTACACCAGGAGCAAAGGCAAGAAAGAAAGAACCAGGCGTGTTCCACCGGTTCCTGCGGCCGCAAGTACGGAGGAAGCACAGGGCAGGTCCCAGGCCCCAGGTCAGGCTACGGAGTTCAATGCTTCCTGAAGGCAAAGAAGAGGCAGTAAAGAGGTCTAATGAGGGAGCGACCAAGGCTGGATTTGCTTCTAAGAGGTCCTTTCAGCTCCCGAGGAAGAGGTAAACTAAGAGGGGAGGCCACTCGTGTTCCAGGTGAGGGAGGAAGAAGCCCACGGCTGGGGGGGGGGTCTGAGAGCTTACCAGGTGCAGCCCGATAGGACAACTACAGGCCACATGTGGCTCCTGAGCACCCGAGTCGCAGCAAATGCTACTGAGGAATGGATTCCTACTTGCATTTCATCTCGACTCATCCAATTTAAAAAGCCACATGTGGCCAGCGGCTACTGAAGTGGGCGGCACAGTCCTAGCCTGTCACCTGAGCGAAAATGCCAGAAACTCGAAAAAACTCTTAGCAGTGGAGGGCTGGAGGGGAAAAAAGGATCTAATTACTGCTTTTCCCAGAAATCCCCAGGCCCTGGGAGCCCTGGTTCCCCAGCAGTGGGGACAGGGAGGGGGCAGAGCAGTGGATACGGATCACAAGGTGTGTGCAGAGGAGAGGCAAAAGTTGTCCCTGTCGAGGAGAAATAAGGAATCAAGACAGGACCCTGGCACTGGGGGCGTCACCAGGATCTCCTCCCAGTCCGCTGGGGTCAGAAGACACTCCTCCCAGAGGCCCCTGCTCCTTTGCTCTCCAGAGCCCTGGGGACGGTGTCTTCAGGCTTTCTCCTCCAAGCCCCTGCGGTGGTAAGGAACGGGGTCTCCCTTGCCAAACCAGGAGCCTGGACATGCCACCCTATTCCCTGATCCCAAGACCCTGGATTATGTGCAGACAGTCGGGATGAGAGCAAAGGGAAGGAGCAGGGGAAGGAGGACAGAAAGGGAAGGGGGGAAAGGAAGAGGAACGGCACAGCGACTCGGGAAGGAGAGCTCCCATCACACCTTCAAACCTCTGCCCTCCCTTCAGGGATGCTGTGCGTGAGAGCACTCGTCCCTCCTCAACATCTCCTAGCCCGCTTCCCGGTCCACCCCCTGAGGCCGTGAACAGCCTCCTCCCCAGGCGGTGGGAAAATGAAACAAGATGCCGCAGTAAACACCTGGGACCCACCTGGCCCCGACAGGTGCTGGGCAAATGCGGGTGCCCATCCCCCCATCTCTCCTCCCACTGGGCTGGGGCTTGTTCATTGCCACCATCTACAAGTAAAAACTGCCTGCTCAGATGCTGGGTCCACCCCTTCCCCCACTCCCCTCCCTGGACCTGTATCGATCTACAAAATGGAAACAACCACAAGAACACAGGGTTGTTCTGAGGCTCAAGAGAGGCAGACACTGGGACTGGGGCTGAAATCTGTAATCCCACCCTGCCTCACATCAAGGTCCCAGGCCACCTCCTCCATGTAGTGCTCCAGTGATCCTCCTTCCTGGGCCCCTGACCTGACCCTGTCAATTAGCTTTCAGCCTCAGGAGCCTGGCTTCCTAATGTCACCCCCTTTCCTTGAGGAGAGTGTCACCACATTCGCAACACTCCCCAACCGGCCTCTCCTAAGCACGGGTGACATGCACGTATAAAGAAAAGGAAGTCATTCACCTTGCCTGGGACCCGAGGATCTCCCTCTAGCCTCCCCCACCCCAGGCTGTCTTAACAATTAAGACTCAAGGCAGTCCATCAGGTCCAAGCCCCTCATGTTTCACGGGCAAACCGAGGTCACCCGGGGACAGGGACAGGGCCAGGACCCGGGGGCTCTCACCCCTCAGCAGTGATTCACTTCTTCCCTCCTAACCAGTGATGGGAGAGCGTGGATGCAGTTCAGGGTGGGAAAGGAAAATAACATCAGGAGGCGGGTGCTCTGGCCCAGGCAAGGAGCATATCCCAAGCTGATGGTCCGTGACTTTGGGGACCAGGAACCTGCTGGCAAAAACACCAGCGGTGATGCCAATCACCCAGCCAGCCAGTCCCAAGACCTTCCCACAGACGAGCCAATTTAACACTACGACCACCTTGGATCAAAGAGGCTATAAGAACAAATGATGATACACCAGGATGGAGATAAAGACAACAGTCATCCCCAGAAGGCACAGTGGGTTCCCAGTATCTGCAACACAGTCTGAACAGGTGCCATCTCCGAGAACTTCCAGCCACGATGGAAGTCCCTGACGTCCCTGTAGTCCAACATGACAGCCACGACCACGTGTGGCTACTGAGCACCTGAGTGCTACTGAGGAACTGAATTTCGACTTATATTTCATCTCGACTCACTGAATTTAAAAAAATCACATGTAACCAGAGGCTCCTAGAGTGGGCAGTGTAGTCCTGACCTGTCCCCTGAGCTGAAATGTCAGAAACAAAGAAAATCCTTCTAGAGCATAGTGGAGCGTTGGGGGAAAAAACAGGATCTAATTACCATGAGAGACACTCCAGCCCCATGAACCCCTGTTCCCCATCAGCGGGGTAGTGGGGAGAGGACAAGGGGCTCTACAAGCCCTTCCAGCTCTGACCACTTGCAAGGTCATTCCACTGGAAACACGAGGGGCCTGCGGTTTCCCTCTGGGGCCTCTGCTAGCCCTGACTTCTTGTCCGGATCCTGGCACCACGCCCCCAGCAGACGGTGAGCTCACTGAGGGCAGGCAGCAGGCGGGACTTCGCTCTGCAGTCCCAGCACACAGAAAAGCGTGTGGGCACAGCAGGGAGGGAAGGCCAGCGCTAATGACAGGACCCCTTCCCGCGGTCGCCGTGCAGCTGGCACGGGCAGGGGGTGCTCGCGCATCACATCCCCTGCCCCTGCGGAAACCACAGCTCCAAAGCGGGGCAGAGTACTTGGCCTGCGGGATTCCGTAAGTGGCTGCTCACCTATTCCTAAAGCATTCCGGGTCCCTCCTGAGCGGCAGTCGGCCTGGGCTCAAGAAAATGGCCCCTAAGACCCAAGGGCTGGGGCCACCTCAACACCTGTGCCATTTTGAGCTGTCAATTTCATGGAGAAAAAACCAAGGCTCAGCCATGCCCAAGGGCAACGGCTTACTGGAACTGGCCCTTCCTGCCGGCAGAGGCCACTGGCAACGACTTCCAGGGCCCTTTTCTCTGATTCAAAGAATCTTCATGACAGACTTCGGAGAGCAGTGTTCCGCCCCCTTGCTCATCTCGCATAACAAACTTGAGGAACAGTGGGGTGGGGAGAACAAAAGCCTTCAGAGGCACTGATAAGAGCCTGGAAAGGCCATAAGGGCCGCTGGGAATTTTTTTTAAGCTTTAAAGAGGTGGCTCTCTAGGGTTCTTGCAGGGATCTCACACAAGGCACGAGGGTCCCAAGGCCACCACTGGGTTTTCTGTCACCAAGGGAAAGAGCCCTGTTTATTCTTCTTAATAAAAAGTTCAGAGTGTGCTTTCATCTGTCTTTGAAAGATGCAAGTTACCAACCAGATCTGAGCTTGGGTCCTCTAGAAAACCTCCTTAAACTAACACCTCATTCCTCATCGAGGTGCCCAGAAAGGTCCCTGCAGAACCACGCCAGGGTCCCCAATGGAGGGTCCCTCTAAAGCAGCCCCACGAGCCCCAAGTACACGGCTTTCCAAGTGAGGCTTCTGGCCCGTGCCTCCTCCCCCACCAGCTTCTTAACTTCATAAAATGGAGGAAGGTACACGAAGCAGAACCCCTCATCTGCAATTCAAAAATCCTAAAGCTCTCCCCAAACCAAGTTTTTCACAATTCATTTGGAGGCAAACCCTGTCCTAAACTGACATGAGATGATCTTTAGTCTTGATTGCTCTCACTTTTAACGTGGGTCCAAAGCACAATCCCACACCCAGCTGGGGGTCTCAGCTGTATGAGATCTATGGCTCTGAAGGAAAAAGGCTGAGTCCCCCATACCCATGGGGCTGTAGGGCTGCTGCAGAAGCAAAGCCCCTCACCACGGCAAGCGTCCTGTGTGCATCTCCTCCCTTTCCCCCTTCCCAAGGACAGCCTGGCAGCACCTTCAGACTTCTTCAAGCTCCCCTCCCCCACCAACACGCGTCCCACCTGCCGCTGAGGCCCCATCCTCAGGCTTCCTCAGAGGATCAGGCCTACCCCTCAGGAGTCTAGGACCCTGCAACAGCTGGGAGACCTTGGCAATCAGCTCTTCCAGCAAGCTGCACTGTCACTGAGCCAACATGACCTCCAGGCTGGCTACTGTCTAGACCAGTTACAGACACAGTGCCCAGTCTGGATCCAAGTGTCTCCCTCCTTCTCCAACACAGTGGCAACAAGGGAAACCCTCAGGTTTCCCCAAGGACAGGGAATCGGCCTCTTTCCCCTGCAAACCTCAGAAGAGACACCACATGATGATCTCGTACATCAAGTCCTGGGCAGACCAGCCTGGCTTTAAATCCCAGCTCTGCCAGTTATCAGCTGTGTGACCTTGGGCAAACCACTGCCCCTCTCTGAGCCTCACTGCCCAGACTGTAAAGTGAAGATGGCCATCTCCACCTTACATGACTATCATGCGTATGAGGTCAGTTAATGCTGGGAAATATGAATGCCCTGGGTCCTGCCTGAAGCTACCTGAGTGATGGGGGCCGGCCCTGAAACAAGGGAACACCGGGCATGCATGGCTGATCCCATCCCCCACTCGGTGCCCACGCAGAAAATGAGGGACGCCCTGATGCCCGTTTTAGCCCCCTTCCCAAACGATCACCAAGACTTTGCATTCATCAAAAGCTGAAACTGGCCCAGGAACAGAGAGGTTAAGTGACTGCCCAAGGTCACACAGCCAGCTGGGTAACGGGAGGGGCTGCAGGGAGGGGTAGCGATCGGCCCTGGGCCTGTCCTGGAAGCTCCGGCCTAACAGGCTCCATCCCCAAGACACACGGTCCAGTCCAGCCGTGGACAGCCGGGCCCACCTCGGAAGGTCTCCGGCCTTGGTTTCCCCAAATGCCGGCGACCCCCCACCCACACCCCCACCCCCACCCCGCCCGGTGATGTTCCGTCCCCTCCCCCAGCCCCCGACGGGAGGTCCCTGGCGCCGGCGCGCCGCAGAGCCGGGCGGGCGGGGTCTGCGCGGGGCTCACCGGACTTGGGGTAGGTGACAATCCACACGTCGCTGGGCCGCACCGGGAAGTTGGCGATCTCCTCCATCTTCCCGCGGCAGAAGGGCGGCAGCCGCACGCCGTGGAACTCGAAGTACTTGCTCTCGAACTCGCCCGGGGTGCTGGGGGTCTCGGCCTCGCTCTCCGCCATGCCGCCGCCGCCGCCCGGCCCCGGAGCCGCGCCGCCCGCTCCCGGCCCGCCCCACGCCCGCGCCCGCACCCCGCGCCCGCGCCCGCACCCCGCACGCGCCCGCGCCCGAGCCCGCCGCCCCAGCCGCGCGCAGCGCTCCGCAGGCGTGACGTCACGGCGCCGCCCGGCCCGCGCCCCGCCCCGCCTGCGCTCCGCGGTATGACGTCATGGCCCCGCCCGCCGCGCGCCGGCCGCCCTCCGCAGACGTGACGTCGCGGGGCCTCCGGGCCGGGCTTGCTCCGCACGGAGCCGCGGTTTACCCGCCCTGCGGTGGACCGCACCCCTGGCCGCCGCCTCCTTCGCGCCCACAGGCCGCATCCCCCGCCGCCGCGCGTTCATTCATCCACCCGCGGACGCCGTCATTCCGCGAGCGCTCTGCAGGCTCACCAGCGCTCCCGCGAGAAGTGACCTTCAAGGTTCATCTAACAGATATTTAGGGACCCTCTGATCCGTACCCGGCACTGGCCCAGGTTCCCAAGCTACAGCAGGCAAAAGCCCGGCTCTCCTGGAGCTTACATTCGTCAGTAACCGAGATAATCTCAGGTGGTGATGGGTGCTACGAATAACACGCTTCGTAATATCCCGCGGGCGGATGTGGGGGGGCTGTTAACTGCAGGTTCCAGGGCCAACCCCGGACCTCAAGAGACAGACTCGGTCGGGATAGCGCCTCCAAATCTGCATTTAATAAGACACTTTTTTTTTTTCATTCTACAATTTGAGAACAAATGATTTCTAAAGGGGTTTTAGTCCATCCATTCACTCAGCAAACGTATACTAAGCACCTACCACGTGCTTGGAGCTGGGGGAACACAAAGATGAGAACAGTGGGGTCCCGGTCTAATTCTCTGAGTCTAGACGTCCTCCACTGCGGAAAGGGAATGATAATCTCTACGCCTAGGCACTATAGCTGGGAGGACGCAGAGACGACTGTACCAGCAAGAATCCTGAGCAAGGCAGGTGGGCAGGACCTACTCCCTCTCTCTCTTGCTCTGGAATGATGTACTTGCACAGAGACACACACGCGTGAGCGGGGAGCACGGGCCATGTGTACACAGTGGGCAGAAGGAGGAAAGAGGAATTAACCTTGGCTCTGGAGGCTGGTGGGTGTCTTTATCCAAACGGAAGAGGACAATCCAAGCACCTGAGACATTAACGATTAGGTAACGACACAGATAGCTAGAAAGGCTGGAGAAAATGAGCAAATGAAAGAACGATTGCCTGATGTTTCAGATGAGGGTTCTTACTACCGGAGAAGTCAAGGGAGAAGGTTTTGGATTGGAATCTGAGGTACTGACATGAACTTACTATTTTTTTAAATCCCTATTTATCGGGGCGCCTGGGTTGCTCAGTGGATTAAAGCCTCTGCCTTCCGCTCAGGTCATGATCCCTGGGTCCTGGGATCGAGCCTCGCATCGGGCTCTCTGCTCGGTGGGGAGCCTGCTTCCCTTCCTCTCTCTCTGCCTGCCTCTTCCTACTTGTGATCTGTCTGTCAAATAAATAAATAAAATCTTTAAAAAAATAAATAAATAAAAAATAAATCCCTATTTATCTTTGCTGAAAAGGCTTTTAGGTACTAGTATTCCAGTAATAACGAGGCACACCAAGTGTCCAGATCTTCGGTCCTAAATACTCCCCACCAAAAGGAACCAGACTCTCTTGGGGTGGGGGAGGGGAGGCAGGGAAACAAGGCCAATTCCAGGGCTGGGGAAAAAAAAAAAAAGTACAAAACGAGTCTAAAGCATCTTCTTGGCCAAAAAATAAAGTGTTAAAAAATGATAGGATAGGTCAAAAGGACACGGGGGCTAGACGGAAAGGCCTAATTAGAAAAACTCTGTACATATTAGACAAAAAATAGAAAATAGCTTGGGACACCTGGGCGAGCCACATGTCCGACTCCCTGCTCAGTAAGAAGCCTGCTTCTCCCTCTCCCTGCCACTTCCCCTGCTTGTTCTATCTTTCTCTCTCTGACAAACAAATAAAATCTAAAAAAAAAAAAAAAAAAAAGGAAACAGCTCAAATGTCTATCAGTGGTAGAATGAATAAATTGTGATATACCCACACAATGAAAATACTTACTACATAGCAATAAAAAAAGTACACATACACATATGTGTGTGCATGTTGGTGATAGCATAAGTTCATTGTTTTGCTAGTTTTCTATTACTGCTGTAACAAATTACCACAAACTCAGTGGCTTAAGACAAAAGTTTATTACCTTATTGTTCTGTAGGCCAGACATCTAATGAGAGTGTCACTATGCTAAAATCCAGGAGTTTCTTTCTGGAGACTCTAGGGATGGATTCATTGTTTTGCCTTTTCTAGCCTCTAGAGGCCACCGCACACCTTGGCTTGTGGCCTCTTTCTCCATCTTCAAAGCCAGTAATGGTAGGTCTAGTCTTGCTCACATTATATTACTCTGACATTGACTCTTCTTTTGTGTCCCTCTTCCACTTTTAAGGACCCTTGTAATTACCTTGGACCCACTCAACAATCCAGGATTATCTATATTAAGGTCAGCCAACTAGCACCTGTAATTCCATCTGCAACTTTAATTCCCTTTGACATGTAACAAAACATATTCATGGGTTCTGGGGATTAGTGTGTGGACACAGTGGGGGGACACAGTTGGGGAGACACAGTGTTATTATGCCTACTTCGGTTATATTACTTGAAACTTCTCTATGGGTTCAGATTTTTTAAGAGTAAAAATCTGAAGAAAAACCTTTAAAATAGCTAACCTTGAGGATTCTACCCAAAAAGCTATTAGGATTAATGAGTTTATTGAGATCGCAGGATACAAGGTCAAAAAGCAAAAAACAATTCTATTTCTACATACTACCAAAAACAATTGGAAATTGAAATTTTAAAAATATAACTTGCAGTAGCATCAGAAAACATTAAATGACTTAGAAATATATTTAAGAAAATATGTGCGAAATTTGTATGACGAAAGCTATAAGACATTGATGAGAGAAATTAAGGAGAACCTAAAGAAATGAAGACATATACCCTGTTCATGGGTTGGGAGTCTCAACATTGTTAAGACACCCATTCTGGGACTCCTGTGTGGCTCAGTTGTTAAGCGTCTGCCTCCGGCTCAGGTCATGATCCCAGGGTCCTGGGATCAAGCCCCACATCAGGTTTCTTGCTCGGCGTGAAGTCTGCTTCTTCCTTTCCGTTTCCCTCTAATTGTGTTCTCTCTTTTGCTGTCTCTATCTCTCTCTGTCAAATAAATAAACAGACTTTTAAGACTCCCATTCTCCTCAGATTCATCTGTAGAGTCTGTACAGTCCCAGGCAAAATTCCAATGGCCTCTCTTGTACAAATTAACAAGGTGGTTCTAAAATCTCTATGGGAAAACAAAGAACCTAGAATACTTAAAACAACCTTGAAAATGAATAGTGAATTTGGAAGCTGATTTCAAGACTTACTACAAGGCTTTCTACCATAAGGCTATAAATCAAGACAGTATGGGATTGGCATAAGCACGGACATATAGATAAATGGAACAGGATGGAAAGCCCAGAAATAGACACACACATACATGATTGATTTTTGACAAAGATATCCTTAAGGAGCAGAAAACAGAAATTTCTTAGGAGCCCAAACTGTCCACCAAGGCCTGGTCTACCCCATGGGTAGTGAAGGCCCCATCTCTGGAGGTGTGTAAGAGACTGGATAACCTTTTGTCCTGAACAGACCTCTCCCACAAAGTTGGATGCAGAAGTTCTCGCTCTCTGATCCCTAAGGCTGTCGAGGCAGAGGGAAGCGGCTGTGGGTTGCTGTCCGTGGTGCTGAATGCTCACAGTGCACCAGATCCTACTGCCCTCCCGATTTCACATCCGGGACTCCGATAGCCATGACTCCCCTAGGCCCAAGTTTTGTTACTTTTGTTTTTTGTTTTGTCTTGTTTTGTCTTGTTTTTTTTTTTTTAAGATTTTATTTATTTATTTGACAGACAGAGATCACAAGTAGGCAGAGAGGCAGGCAGAGAGAGAGGAGGAAGTAGGCTCCCCTTGGAGCCGAGAGCCTGATGCAGGGCTCCATCCCAGGACGCTGGGATCATGACCTGAGCCTAAGGCAGAGGCTTTAACCCACTGAGCCACCCAGGCACCCCGGTTTTGCTAGTTTTATGTTCTGTTTTGATGTATATTTTCCATCTGCATGTGCTATCCAATTTTTAATGTTAAGTACTCGTTTATTATGGAAATGTCAAATGTATACAAAATTAGAGAAAATAGTTATGTGAACTTCTGTGAACTCATCACTCAGTTTCAATTGTTACCAATCCACGTTTCATCAGCTCTCAGTCAAGATTATTTTGAAGCAAATCTCATGTATTATTTCATTCATAAGTATTTCACTATAGATCTATAAAATATCTCTAAAAGACAAAAACTCTTCAAAACACAGACTCCCAATATATTAACACAGCGAAAAAATAATGCATGTTCCTTAACATCACCGAATACTTGGTTAATATGCAAGATCAGACTTTGGAGGTGGGATTTAAAGTTCAGAGAGGTTGAGGTATCTCCCTGGGGATGCCTGGTGTAGCCAAGATTTAGTGCTGGGACAGAGGTCACCCCACCAGCATCACGTGATCCCAGCCTCAGATTAGTACATACCAGCCTGCTTGGCACAGATGACAATAACCAGGTTTGAAGGCACAGAGTGCTGGCTGGGGAAGAGGTCACCCCACCAGCATCACATGATCCCAGCCTCAGATTCATACATACCAGCCTGCTTGGCACAGATGACAGTAAGCAAGTCTGAAGCACAGACTGCTGGTTCAGGCAGGCATTTACACTCACACAGTGGCCCCTGAGGACACCAGTGCCCAGGAAATAGAGGCTCCAACCATACTCCTGCCCGGATAGATATCTAGATCAAGATCAGTTACATCAGAATCCCTGCAGAGGACTCTTCAGTATTTCCACTGAGCATTCTAGTGTTCAGACAGAAAGGAACCTGATCTGGGTTTGAATGCTAACCCCACCACTGACTAATTGTGGGACATGGGACAAGACACTTGACATCTCTGAAGCTCATCTCTGAAGCTCAGATTCCTTGTGGGTTTAACTTACCATGGCCACCTCCAACCTGCCTTTGCACCTACAGTATCCCCTCCCGGAATTACTTTCTGCCAACCCAAATTCTAGGCTTCCATGAAAACCTGGCTCAGAAACCCATTCCATTGTGGGTAATCCCCTCCTGGAATCATCTCTAATACAGTGATATTCATCATCTATATTATGGGCTTCGGAGCAGAGCTAGAGTCCCCTTGGAAACCAGGTGGTCCAACCCCTGATTTTAAAGACAGGAAATGAGGAATTGATCAAGGACAGAATTTGCCTGCTGTCGTAGAGCTGGTGCACCATGAAGTTGTAATGGTCTAGGGATCTCTCTGCTTCCTGGAGCACAGACTTGGACATTTCCAGCTCTACCACTTACCGATCAACATAACCTTTCTGCACCTCTGTTTCCTCATCCATAAAATGCAGAGTATATTACCAAACTCCCAGGGTTGCTGGGAGACTTGACATGATGGGCTTTGTAAAGTGTAAAGTGAGTGCACTTGAAAGGGTTAGATTCCCTATCATGTCCTCAGAAATAGCAGAGGCAAGCAAGCTACTTGGGGCAGGGATCTGCCTCAGGCATCAGGATACACCCTGCAGACAGCTGGCACTCGGAAAACCAGTCTGGGGCAGGGCTTTGCAGTCAGCCTGGAAAAGTGCATTGAGAATAGGAGCCATGGCTGTGCCAGGGCTCCAAGGCCCAGAGAGGTCCTCGGCTGGAACATTGGGAGAAAAAGGAGCATGGCAGACTCATGACTCTAGCTCTGCTGATGGAAGAACATGGCATGGGTCCAGAGGGGACTTTGATATTACACAGGTCTGGGCCCCATCACGGCTCCTCTGAGTTTTCTTTGGACTATCCCCCACCCAGGGGTGGTCTAAGGCTCAGAGGAGGCCCAGTAGTCCTCCTAGTCTGGTGCCTAACACAGAGCATGCATGAAGTTAGTGCATTTCACTTCCTGCTCCCTCTTCCCTACCATATGATGCAGTCTAAAAGGAGCATTTACTTTTCTCAAGTAAATATTTCATGAGGCATATGCTGTTCGCTGCATTTTATGCAGGGGGAACCTGAGGCTCGAACATGAGAGGGCATTTCCCTAGGTTACATTCATGCTCAGTTGCAGAATTGGGACTCAGGCCCACGTCGACCTCTGTTCAGAGCCCTAGATCCCTCCTCTCCTCTGTAATGCCTCAGGGCTCTGTACTGGGAGGCTATATGGGTTAACGAGCCAGGAACTCTGACCTGGATCAGCTCCCGGGCTGTTTGCTTTGTCAGCAGAGGCCCCTCCAGGTTTAAGGAAGAACACAGCACTGTCAGTGGATGGTGGCTCAGTGAAATCCACAGGAGGTGCCAAGGCTAAGCCCATTCATTCTGAGGTTACATTCACAGAGGCAGTGATGAGTAGGTGGGAGGTGAAAGGCAATTTAGGTCTAGTAGTGGTCATATTGTATCGGGGCAGCCCTGGACTCCATCCTCCTAGAGGGATTTGAACAAACTAGGGGTAAGGGGTTGTAGTTTACTGAGCAGCAAGTCTGGGTTGGGGATGTCCCTGAGAGTGGCTGTAAGGCACAGGCTATTCACTGTGATCAGCCTCAGAGGGGGCAGCTCACCCCCTTTTCCCCTGCCAGGCTGTCCCCAGGCAGAGGGAGCAGGCAGGGTGCGTGGTCCCAGAGTGCAGAGCTGGGATCAAAGGAGAAGGCCACAGGCAGGCAGATTTTAAAGCCACGTGAGAAGATGTCTAAGAGTTCAATGGGAGAGAAAGTGGGAAGTGCTTATAAACTGTAAAGCACAGTGGGCGAGGCTTGTGAATAGTCACCGCAACCACAAGTTGTGAACAGGTGACCCTGATGCATGAGTCACAAATAACAAAGACCAAAAAGAGTTTTATCAGCAATTGAGATATTCAGCCAAGTAAGCTAGAAATATTTAGCAACGTGCTGCTTTGGGAAGGAGGAGGATGAAGAAGGTGGGAGTGGCCAACTATCTTTCTCAGTCTAAGACACAGAGCAAAGCAATGGGGGCAAAGATGGCCCTAGGGTGAGCCCCAAAGAACCAATGAGAGAGGGGGTGATAAAGGGAGGTCCATTTGCCCACGGGAATAGAGGCCCACATCCTTGATACAGGACAAAGGACAGGGGAACAAAAATACTCTTAGAGCCCCCCCCCCCGAGCCTGTAGATCCTCAACCTGGTGTCTCGGGTGGCCAGTCCCCCCCTTTCCACAGGCAGAGGAAATCCCAAACCCAGCACCTGGGAATGGGGATAGGGTGTCCCAGCTCTGGGTGAAGAGAATCCTTGGGGCTTGGAGATCACGTGACTCAAGGTAGGACAGCCCCCTTTGTGACAGCAAGAGGGGACAGAAGCCAGCTCAATCCCAGGGGATCCTAGATCCTGCAGATGAGTGGGGAGGTGGACCCTCCTGGAAGTCCTCACTCTCTATGCCTCTTCTCTCCCTTTCAACCTCCCACCCCCCACCCCAGACCCTCCTATGCTCCACTCACTCACTCTGCACTCACCTTCTTGCTTCCCTGCTCCCAGCCCTCCACTGACCACCCAAATCCAATGTGCTGATCACCATGACCGTGGCCGCTGTGACCCAGCCTCTGCCTGCCCTCCGCCTGCCCCATCATTCACAAAGCTCCGGCGGCCACACTGACTACTTTCTGTTTCTTAAACACAGTGACTGCATTCTCATCTCGGGGCCTTTGCACCTGCTGTTCCCTCTGCTTGCAAAGCTCTTCCCTCAGCTCTCTGCCTCTCCTCTGAGGCCTCAACCCTGACCTCATCTTCTTGGAGAGGCCTTCCTGGACCACTGATCCAATGTCGCTCCCACCCCAACCACCATCATGTCCATCTTCTCTTGCTCTCCTCATGGCACTGCCACTCCTCAGATGGTCTCATTTTCAATTTCCAGTTGGCTGTTCAGCATCAGCTCCCCCCACCAACCCATATCAGAGTGTAAGTCCTTTTTTTTAAAAGATTATTTATTTATTTATTTCACAGACAAAGATCACAAGTAGGCAGAGAGGCAGGCAGAGACAGGGGAAGGTAAGCAGACTCCCTGCTGAGCAGAGAGCCCAATGATGTGGGGCTCGATCCCAGGACCCTGAGATCATGACCCAAGCCGAAGGCAGAGACTTCAACCCACTGAGCCACTCAGGCACCCCCCAGAATGTAAGTCTAATTCACTGCTGTGACCCCAGAGGCTACCACCCACTAAGCAAAAATCAAATGAATGAATGAATGAACAAAGGAATGACTTGTTATCTCTTTTGTTTAGATTTATTCCTTTTCTCCCTTTTTCCCTTGGGCCTGCCTCCATTTCCCCACCCTCCCCATCCCTGCTCAGGCTGAGTGTCTCATAAGGGCCTGGCCAAGACACACTGTGGGTTTTGCTCTGAGGACAGAAAGGGTGTCAGCTCCCAGGAGAGACTAGAGGAGGGCTGGTGTCCCAGTCTCCTCTCTGCTTGAGAAAGAAAGGGGCCTGGGAGGTTGGGGGAGTGCAGGCACTACTATACCATGAACTTTCCTAAAGAATAAGGGGGTGGTGTCATGGTGCTGGCAGCCTGGGGCCCTTGGGCACCCCAACAGGACACATATGGGTGAGATTCTGAGATGTTGATGCCCCCTCTCTCCTCCCACCTTCACATCTCCTGCTGGGGGCTCCCGCTGGATGGACCCAGTAGGAAGCCAGAGATCAAGGTTGTAGGAATGAGGCAGACCATGGGGGTCACCCTGGGGCAAGCGCAGGACAAAGGAAGTCAGAGAAAGGATCTGAGGGGAGGCACACCCCAGCCCATCATTTCCATCTGCCTTCTGATCACTGACACTTGATCTTCTGTAAAGCACTCTGAAAATTGTTCAGTAAAAGTACACGAACCCCGCTTCTCAGTAGATGCTGGCCCAGGGTCCTCAACATGGAAATTCAAAAACCAAGATGTGTGTCTCAGCTCCTACCTTCCTTTTTCCCTCTGATGCCAGGGTGACCTGGACACAGCTACCAAGGGACAAACCAACAGGCTGGGCCTTTCCCAAAAAAGAAGTCCTCGGGCCCCAGGGAGTGGCTCCAAGGAACAGGGGCTCCAGAGGGGCTGGTGGGGCCTCTTCTGGCTCCTGGGGGCCACCGCCCACACAGTCAGGGACAAGAGTGGAGGAAAAAGGGGGGCTGTCCCTTCCATCCTCCGTTCAGCAGACAGTACCACACGGAGCTCTGAGCTCCAGAAGACTAGTCAGGATCCGAGGACTGGAGGCAGATCTGGGCACAGGGTGAGGGCCAAGGCAAGGACCAGGGGAGGTCAGTCAGTGGGCTGGCCCTACTTGCTGCCCCTCACTGATGGGGAGGTCTGGGCTCCTTGGCCAGGTCCACAAGAAGAGCTGCCCCAAGCTGGAGGGGACTGGTGACAGGCAGGCTGAGGAGGAAACAGAAGCCGGTGAGTGCGAGGCTTTAGAGCCCAGGGATGGGCCAAGGGCAGGGTGGAGCTGTGTGCGGGCAGCCCTCAATTCGGTGAGCCCTGCGGTCATTCTTCTACCAGATCCTGCCAGGTGGAAAGCCCTGAGGCCCTTACTCTGGTCACACGGACATGGGTGGGAAGGTTCCAGGGATGGCTGTGAAGTGGGCTGGAAGGACACCGGGGTCTCTAGGCAGTAGGGAGGGCAGGTCGGGGAGAGACAGGCAGCCCCCACCCAGGCCCCACAGAGGACATGTAGGGACAGCTGGAAGGCTCTTGGACGGGCTGATGGGGATCTGGCCAAGCAGGGAGATGCACTCGTCCTCTGGGGGCTGGTTCGGCAGACTGACCAGTGTGATGGGCATCCAGGCCCAGCACGGGTCTGGCCACAGCGGTGACCAAGCCTATGCCAGTGGCCGCACAAGAAGCCTGGAGAGAAGGACACGGAGGGTGTGGATGGCCCGCCCAGGGTCCAGGAAAAATAACCACAGCCACACCTGCTCCAGCGCGGGCCCGTCCGCCCACCTCACCTGACCAGCTGGAGGAGCTGGTCCTTCGACCGGGAGTAGATCTCGAGGGCCAAGCTGTGCAACACGCCCCCCATCCACCACAAGTCGCTTGGCATATTGGGCAGCCACACCGCCAGCCTGGAGGAAGGGGCAGAGAACACTTCGCTAAGCTCAAGCCTATGGCCCAGCGGAGCCCACCTTCCCTGTGGGCCCAGAGCATAGCCTCGGGTCCCTGCACCTGAGGCCCTGAGGCACCAGTCCGAGAGGAAGTGGAATAAGGGGTAAGAAGCACCCGAGAGTATGGGCTCCGCTGCAGAACTGGTTCATGCCACGGGGCACACGCGGCAAGCACAAGGCAGGGAAGAGCTGGGCTCTGGGGCCAGGCTGGGGAGGGTTTGCGGCCCAGCTCCCCTGCTCATCAGCTGTGTGACCCAGGCAGGTCGGGGAACCTCTCTGGGCCTCAGCTGCTTCGCTGCCAGAAGAGGACCATGGGCTTACCTGCAGTTCCTAACCTCCTCCCTCTCTCGCTGTCCCTCCTTCTCCTCCCCAGACCTGCCTCCTCACTCCACAGCCCTCCCTCCGCTCTCCCCTGAGCTGCCAGTGACATTCCCAAAATAGACGTCTGATCACAGCCCTTTCTTGCTCCAAACCCTCCCGCAGCTCCCCACCTGGGCCCCGTGGGGTCAGCAGAGGACCAGGTCATCCAATTACGGCTGAGAGAAGGCTTGGCTGGCCACCATCTCAGAGTCACTGGGCACAGCGGGGCCTCCCCCGCAATGTGCGGCCTTCAACAGAGCCTCTCAACCAGGACCTCAAATGGGCAGACAGGCCACAGGATGTAGTATAAGAAGCAAAATATAAGCTAGACCATCACCTCCCTTTTTCTGGACTGTCTGCCTCTATTATTACAACCTACACGTTGAGCATGTTGGTTACAAAAAATACTAAGTCTGAATTTCCCAGTGGTCTAGACAGGTTTCTCCATCAGTGCTCACATATGGACACTTTTTTTCTAGCAGAAAAGTCTAGCCTTTATCTTATCCTGTTTGACTTCAACCTGTGATTTCAATCTAACAGCTCAGCGTGAGGAGAATCTGAGTTAGCAGAAAGCTCTCTCCTGGCTTTGGGCCATGAGCAATTTCAGCAGCAGGGCTGATGGAGTCTTTAACCCAACATGGAGCAAAACAGACCTGTGGCTCATTGTCATTGACCTTTTAGGGAATAAAGAATTTAAAAAAATACAGCTCTCCCTATGACACTTCTCTACTGAAACCCTTCACTGCTTTCTAACACTGTTAGGATAAAGACCACATTCCTCACATGGCTCTAGAGGCCTACTTGTCTAGCCCCTGCCAGCCACTGCCACAGCACCTCACCACCACCCCTTCTTATTTCCTCTGCCTTCTGCCCCCGGACCTTTGCACATGCGGTTCCATCCCTCTGGAATACTTTTACCTTCCCTCTTTGCCTAGTGGACACCCACCCATTCGATTATAACTCAAGAGTTACCTTCTTTAGGCAACTTTCCCTGACCCGAGAGCCCCTAGTGTGAGCCATCTCAGTTCACAGCCAGTATAGACCTCTTTTAGGAATCACAGCCAGTATAGACCTTTCTGAATATTTCTAGGCAGAGGTGTGATTGCACAGAGGAGTGTGTGACGGTTTGGGGGCTATGAGTTCCACAAGGTCAGGGCCTGAGTCTGAGTCAGGGCTGCCTTCTGATCCCCAGCCAAGGCTTGGCCCCTCGCTAGGCCTTCATTATAACTATCAGTGGAATGAATGAACAGCAGTGCAGAGTGATTCATTAATCGACCAAGTTGGAGTGGTTAGTGAGGGCTTACCCACAACCAGTCTGCCCTGGAAGGGCCTTGTTTTACAGAAAAGGAAGCTGAGGCCCAGAGAGGTCAAGAGACCCAGCCCAGGCCACACAGCTAATCTGAACCAGAACAGCCCCCAGAGTTATTTCTCCAGAAACAGCACATCTCCTCTGAGGCTCTAACAGGTAGAGCAAAGGGCCAAAGGTCGTAGAGACAGGGGAGGGGCCAGAGCTTCGACCAGGAGGCCCTGCTCCTAATCCTCCAGTCACAGCTGCCCACCATCTTCCCACCAGTCCCATCTCGCAGAGGAGAACCCGCGGGATTCCTCTGGGTTGTGCAACCAGCACCAAGCAGCCCGGGGACGCCAGCCAGGTTCTGCCCACCCAGCATGCCAACTGCCCCTCCTGACTGAGGCAATGGGCTCCCCCAAAACCCCAATGACAAGCCAGCCCCCCTCCCAGGACCCCTGGCTGGGCCTCACCTTCTGCTCTGGAAGTAAACATACTCGAAGGGTAGTGTGTAGGGCAGCAGCAAGTAGGTCAGTGCCTGCCCAAGCCCCGACCGGCAGAAGCGGGCCCAGGGGCTAGGGTCCCGCATACACGCTCTCTTCAGCGCTACAAGAGAAGCCATGGTGTGACCACCCACACCCCCCAGCCAGCCCCCTCACCAGCACCCTTAGAGCAGGTGGCCTGAACCCTTTCCACCTTGTGCAGTCCACAAACCGACCAACGCCCCCCCCACCCGACCCCTGTCTGCAGAGAAAGAGACAGCACTGATCCAACCCCTAGTCTGAGGCAGCAGAGGGCTGGGCACTCAGCGTGTGCTCTCTCACTATTGCCCCCAAACTGGCAGGGCGTGCCCCTTTCACAGATGAGGAGACTGAGTTCAGAGTAGGGAAGTGACTTGCCCAAAGACCAGGCCAGGAAGTGGCAGGTTCCCCAAGATGGACCCAAGGACTCAGGCTCCCCGAGTTCTTTCCATCTCTCCTGCCCCTCTCCCAGCAACAGCAGCAGCAGCAGCAGCGGGAATGACAACAACCACGTCCTGAGCCCCCAGTCCCTGAAATGACCAGGGTAGAAAGGACTGGCATCCTGGCCAGGGCAGAGCTGGAGCCCAAATCCTCATCTTCAGACCATGGCTGGGCCACCAGCCTTGACTCTGGCTAGTGCTACGGAGAGACAGCCACGCGGAGGGGTCCCAGAGGACACGGCACAGACACCAGGCTCCTTGTTCACCTGCCATGTTTCCCAGACCGAGTCCCTTCCCTTCCCTGAGCCTGCGTTACCTCCTCTGGAAAGTGGGGCTCCCGGCAGGATCTACCTCCCGGGCAGGTGGGCGAGGATTAAGGGGGGGTCTGTAAAGGCCAGTCAGGTAACTCAGGGTCCCGGGGGTGAGCTGGCTGCAGGGCACCATCGCGGAGCAGGCTCTCTGGTGCCCCCATGTGGCTGCAGGGATGCCGCCTTGGCTCCACAGCTCCAAGCTTGGACCTTAGGGGCTCAGCACACATCCAGGCCCACTTTTGCAGGCCGTGTATGGTCCCCGGTGCAGAGCAGAAAGAGGCGCCCTCCCCGTCCCCTTTGCCCACCCACACTGTCCTTGATTTAGACTCAACCACCATCATCTCTCCTCCCGGGCTCCCCCCTCCTGCGGCCCAGCCCAACCCCTCCCAGCTAGGTGCGGTGAACACCGAACCTATACTTCAGAGCAGCAGTGAACTCTGGAAAGGATGGGTTGCCCCTAGTAAGCACCCCCCAGTGTCTCCCCATCTCTCTCCTCCTGCGTCTTTCAAAGCCACCTGCCTGACCCTCCCAGCCTCTGCTCCCCTGCCCCTCAACCACGACCCTGCCCCCACTAAACCCAGGACATTTGCACATGCCTCTGCCTGGATGCTCCTCTTCTCCTTTTTGTCTGGCCGATTCCTCCTCTCCAGTCTCACTTAGATGCTGTTCAAACCCACATCCCTGCCACCAGGACACATGCCTGGACCCTCCTGCTGCGCCATTGTGACTTTGGGGTCACTAACAGGAGAGCAGGCCAGATGGCTCAGGATGGAACCCCTGCTTGGGCTATTTGTTAGCTGTGTGACTTTGGACAAGTCACTTAACCTCTCTGTGCTATGGCTTCCTCATCCATACAATGGGAACAATACAGTTCCGTCCTCAGAGTATTGCTGGGAGGATAGAATGAGTCCCTCTCCACGTGGAGAGTCCAGAACCTTCTGTGTGTGCCTCTCTCATGTCCCTCAGGACTTCCCGCCCTTCCCTGGCCCGTGGGCCAAGACCTGGCTCTCTGAGGCACAGATTTGGGTTTCAATCTCCCAGCTGCCTCTCTGAGCTTTGGTTTCCTCATCTGGGAAATGGGGTAAGGAAAGCACGTAGGCCATGGTTGTGGTACAGAGTGAATGCCACCTCAGGTCGAAAGGCCCTTGGCACCCTGTAGGTGCTCAATAAAGGAGTCCTGTCCTCTTCCAGCCCCTGAGCACCAGCAGGGAAGGGTCTCTGCCCCTGTCCCCCGGATGCAGGGCATGGGATAGGGGAGCTAGTGTATGAAGGAAGGACCCATACCCGCCTCCAGCTCTGGTGAGAGCTGCTCAAAGTCGGGCACGTCCTTGACCAGCATGTTGGGCACCGCCCAGTTGAGAGACAGGTCCCCCTTCTGGCCTCTGTCATGGTTGGTGTCCTGGCTTCCATCAGCCGGAGGTGGGGGTTCCTTCGATGCCAGCATCCAAAGAATTGGTTCCTTGGTAAGTCCTGGGTCAGCGGAAAGGAGGGATATGACAGGTCATTGTGTCCGGAGCCCCCCGGTGATGGTGACGCCCCTGGCTCTCCATGCCATCCATCCTCCTCGATCCGCAAACCCCGCTCTGGGGACCTACTTGCTGCAGGATGGATCCACGGCTCCTCCAGAATGACCTCTTCCTGCTCTCCCCTGGCCCTTCTCCGCTCCCCATCTCCTGTGCACTTTCTAGTGGTTCATCGGAGCCCGGACTCCGAAGACGCAGTCCAAGGTTCAAACCCCGATGTCAACAGCTGCTAGCTGGGGGACCTAACTGCTCCGTGCCTCTGCCTCCCTCTTTGAGAAAGGAGAAAATGAACATCTGCTTCAAGTGATTGTTCTGAGAATTAAATACCTAGAGAGATGACCTAAAGCTCAAGCCCAGATTTGGGCACGTATTAAGTGCTCAGCAAATTCTTCCTGATGTTGTGTGCTTGAGGCTGTCGTGTGGGGTAAACGACACGGGTTCAGGAACCAGATGGCCTGGGTTCAAATCTCAGCTCTGCCATGTCGAAGAGCATTGGGTGACCTCCAAACTCTTCAGCTGAGAAGACCTCTGTAGCTCACCCACTCCCCCATGAGTACACACACACACACACACACACACACACACACTCCTGGGGCCATACTGAGTTTTGTGCCCCAAAGGCACTTGCCTCTCTTCCTTTGCTCTCGCTCATCTTCCCTCTGCTTGGAATGCCCTCTTCCTTTCTGTCTTCAATGTTTCCCTAGTCTTCATAACTAGTCAAAGCCCAGCGTATCTGTGGCTGCCTCCAGGAAGCCCTCCTTGCCTACCTGCCAGGCTGGGTCAGGTGCCCCCTCTCTGAGTATCCCTCCACCTCTGTGGGGAGGGGGTCTCCCCACACCAGTCTAAGGGCAGCTCAAGAGCGGGACACCCATGCGATTCCCTCGAGGTCTCCAGCCTCCAGCTGAGGCCAAGCATGAAGCAGAGACTGAGGGAGAGAATGTGGGAGCTGAGGTCCCTAACGGTGCAAACACCTGGAAAGCAGGATCTACTCGATGTCCCCCCCACCATGGGGGCTGTCACCTACCGCGTCTCTCCAGGAACCTGAGGGCGTCCAGGTAGCCTTGTCTGCAGTTGTCGGCTACCACCTGCCAACACACAGGGCAGAGGGGGATGGGCAAGGCCTGGCCCTGACCCTCGAGTTGTGGTCACAGGCAGGAGAATCATCTCCTGCTGGAAGCCATCCCCGCCCACCCCACGCTCCCCAAGAACCCTCTCGGCAGGGCTCGAGGACCCCAGTGCTGGGCCGGGAGAGCCACGGGACTGCAGACAGGATGAGCTGCTCCATCTGCTTCCCTCCCCGCAGCCCCGTGGCACTTCCCTCCTCTAAGACTCCTTGGGGGGGAGGGGGCTCTAGCTCCAGACTCTCCGCTCTCCGTCTCAGTTCTCGCCTCTGGAAAATGGGATAAGGTGGCCTGGCCTAGGACACCGGGACACTGCCTCATCCCTGTGCTTCAGTGCATGGTGGCTGCCTTTGCCCTTTGATGTTTATTTCCAGAACCAGCCTGAGATAGCAGAGAAAATGGGGGGGGGCACACCCGCCTGTCCCAATCACAGTTCTCCTAGTGGGGACAAGGCACCTGCAGGTCCAGGAGGGAGCTCTGCCTTCCCTCACTGTGTGGCCTCAGGGTGGCCACCCCACCTTTCCGGGAGCCCCGGCCTCCTCGTCTCTAAGAAGCGGCTGAGATTTTCCGTCCACCACATAGGTGGAGGGAAGGTCAGAGTAAATGAACACGATCTTGTTTCATAAACTATGAAACACAACAGAATCGAGGTGCCTGGCTGGCTCAGTTGGTAGAGCACGGGACTCTTGATCTCAGGGTCATGAGTTTGAGCCCCGTGTGTGGTGCAGAATTAAAGTAAAAAACAACACAAAACACTACAGAACCATAGGATGAATGCGGGAATAGGGGAAGGCCAGGGCACGGGTGGGGTAGAGGAGCAGGTTATGGAGATAAACTCTTGTTGTCAAACTACCCATTTTCCAGAAATATCAAGGGCATAAAACAAGAAATCCAGGTCTACTGTCCCTTTTTGTCTTGCCTATGCCTCGTCTTCATGGGATGGCAAATCTGGCCACAGTCTAGGGCAGGGGTTAAGAGCATGGTTCTAGGCTAGCTGCCGATTTGAAGTCTGGCTTTGCTGCTTCCAGGCTGTGTGACTTTGAATAAGCTGCTCAACCTCTCTGAGCCTTGGGTCCTCCCCTGAGAAAAAGAGATGGTCGTAGCACCTTCCCACAGAGCCTGACCCAGAGGAGTAGCAGCAGAACCCTGGCTCACGCCCCAGTCAGCGGACTTGTGCTAGCCTGCCTCGATGCAGGGCCAGCCTTAACTCAACGTTCCCCCAGGCAGGGGAAGAATAGTAAGGACGCACCTTGAGCCCCATGCCGCAGGTTCAAGAACTTGGCTGTAGGACACAGAACATGTATCCGAACTGCCCTGAAGTCAGGTGGGGTGGGGTGGGAGTGGGGACACAGCCTGATTCAGAAGACCCTGGATCATGGCCAAGCCTCTAACACCATCAAGGCGGGCACGGGGCCCGACCTACCTCAGGGCTGGGGGGTATGAGGGAGGTGAACCCCAGGAAGATGTTCTTGGTGGAGATCTGGAAACTGGCATTGAAGGCATTCAGCTCATGCATGCTGGCCGATGAGCTCTGGGGGCAGATGTCCACTGTCCCGTGGAAAGGGGACACGGTGATGGTGGAGGGTGAGTCCGCAAAGGGGAGGTTGTTGCTCAGAGCCCCGTCGATGTAGCGCTGCAATTCAAGGGGACTGTCTGCTCAGAGTGCCCTCTCCTGTCCCCACACTGCCACGGAACCACCAGCCGGAAGTGGGCTGCAGCCAGTGACCTCTAGCTGCCCCCAAGCCACTAGGACCATCTAGTCCAGGATGCTCTGAGCATCAGCCCCCAGGAGCAGCGGGGGGGTGGGGGAGGAGGACAGCACATAGTAGGTGCTCAGGAAGCACAGTTCCCTCCACCCACACGGCTTTCAGCAGAAGGTACACTCGGCACCCAGAGCTCAGGGCAGGGACTCAGGCCCCTAAAGTGCACTTACCTCCCCTCTGAATTCGGGGGGAATTGTCCCACAGTAGAAAGGAAGGTAGAGGGTGCAGACCAGAGCCTGGGAAAACAAGTCAGCGCAAACACCATCGCTTGTGCTCCTGGCGTTCAGAACCCACTCTGGGCATGGTGTCTAACCCCAGAGCTGCCAGCAAAGTTTGCTGGCATCAGTCTCGTGTTCAACGGAGGGAAATGAGGCCTGGAGAAGTTGGCACGTCCCAGCCAAATTTGCAAGGCTGAGAAGGTATTTGAATGCAGGCCTGTCATGACACCTGCCCTCTTCTTCCCGCTGATGGGTCCTTGCTCACTTGAGACTGCTGCTGGAATGCCCCCACCACCACCACAAGGACAAATGGAGGCACCAAGTACCATTTCTCCTTTACAGAGCAGGCAGGCATTCTGTACCGATGATCCGGATATGTCCCCCAAAGTGTGTTCCCTAGACACTGATCCAACCAGATGAATTTCAAACAAGAAACCCTGACTTCTGGGTGCCTGGGGGGCTCAGCTGGTGAAGCATTTACCTTTGGCTCAGGTCATGATCCCAAGGTCCCGGGATCGAGTCCTATGCTGGGCCTCTTGCTCAGCAGGCGGGGGAGCCTGCTTCTTCCTCTGCACCTCCCCCCACTCATGCCCACCCTCTCTCTCACAAAAATAAATAAATAAAATATTTAAAAATAAAGAAAAAACCCTGACTTCTTTATCCACTTGGAATTGGAAAACACTGTCTACTCTTCCCCATGGAGGCTCTGACAAGTCCTGCAGTGAAAAAGATGCTTAACATGTTGACATTTGGGGCTCCCGAGAGTTCTGTCTTGGGAGTGGGGGATGGAGTGGGAGGCTGCTGTCCTGTACATGGTGTAATACTTAGCAACATCCTGGGCTTCTACCCGCTAGCTATCAGTACTTTGCGCATGTGCACGTGCACACACACACACGTGCACATGCACGCACGCACATGCATGGCACGCACGTGTGCACACAAACACATATACACAGAATTTGGACAACCAAAAACGCCTCCAGTGTTGCCAAATGTTCCCAGGGAGGGAAAATCACCCCTGGTTGGGAACCACTGACCTAGAGCTTACCAAGCTCACAGAGCACAGGACGTTGGCTCGTGGTCTACTTGGAAATACCCTTCCAACCCTCTCTGGGAGAGGCAGAGCTCATCCTGCCTCTAACCTGGTAGAGATGCAAGTGCGAGCCTCATTCCCACAGATGAATAACAATGGCGACAGCAGCTAATGTTTACTGAGCACCTATTACGTGCCAGGCCCTGTGCTATGTGCCATACAGGCAAAGATGCTGGGATAAACTTGAGGCTCCCTGGCTGGCTTCCTCAAGAGCCCATGGACATGCGCTCACAGCAAGGGGCTGGCCCCTCTCCTGCACACACTAAGAATCTGATCATCACAGACTCAGAAACAATCCCCATGTTGGGTGCTGGGGTCAGCAAGATGAAGCAGATTCTACATCAGGCACCTCTGTCTGGGGGGAAGGCACAGACCCTGATAAGAACAGGGAGCAGAGCTCCAGGCCGCCCTCCCTGTCTCCCTCCCTGCCTGAGCCTTCCCAGGGACCTCATCCCCACTTGGCCCACCTGAGCACTCCCACAGCCTGTCACTGGCCTCCCTCTCTGACCCTGTGGCTCTCTGTCACCACATCCTGTTTTAGAGCAAAACTGGATTTTTTCCTAATCCACTGTGGGCGGGCACCCCCCCCCCCCCCGCGGGGGAAAGCAGGGCCCTGAGTACAGAAGCTGGATTTTACCCTCTCCCCAGCCAGTCCCTTCCGTGCTCTGCTGAGGGACCTTCCCAAAGCAAGCAAGGAGTCTCCATTCTCACCTTGTGGCCCCTCTCTGTACCTCGACTCAATCATTCTCTCATTTGTAAACAAACCCAAGCCTCAAGTGACCAAACGACCACCCCCTGCCCCCACTCCTGGGAAGGACTCTCTGCCCCTTGGAAGCACCTGGGGTCACTGCAGAGATGGAGCAAACTCACCTGCCTCTAGGCCGTGGGTCCCACCACAGTCTCACCTGGATGACTTCATCGCGGGTTGCAAAGTCGGTGACTATGATGTTGTGGCCATCCGGCCAGCGAGTCAGCGAGATGCCCAGCCGCTGGGAGGCCAGGATGTGGATATTGGAGGGCAGGCTGTCCTGCAGCTGCTGCCTGATGTGCTCGATGGGTGCGAAGGCCGGGTGGAGGATACCCAGGCTCAGCCTCTCCACTTGCTTGACCAAGCCCAGGAGATGGAAGCAGCAGAAGTCTGCCGGCACGGGGAGAAGAGGGGGTCCTCCGTCACCCAGGGGGCCTGCCCACATCCGTCCCAAAGACTTGACCTCCTTCCCGGGTACCATGGGAGTGGAGAGTCTTCTCCTCTCCAGCTCAGAATATCGGTCCCCGGCCCTACACTCTAATGCTCTGTCCACCTTTGGATCTTGGGAACAGCAACCCCCTTCCTAGCTCTGATCAGTCCTCGGAACAAGGGTAACCGTACCCCAGGTCCTCAGGGACCTTTTTGGGGTCCCCTGGGATCATGCTGGGTGTAAAGGGAGCAAAGCAGAGCGCCCCAGGCACCGGGCCCTGAAACGCCCCTCTCCTCGCCCTCTCCCTCCTGCGTGAAGCCCGCGTTCCCTACCCCCGTACCCCCCAGTCCGCGCCGTCCCCCACGCACCGACGGACTTGCCGGAGATGATGGCGATGGCGTTGAGCGCCCCGGACGAGGAGCCATAGAAGCGGCGGGCGCCCTGGAGGAGGTGCGGGGCGCGCTCGCTGAGGCAGCGGGTCACGCCCACATGGTAGATCCCCAGGAAGCCGGCGCCCGAGAAGGACAGGCTCCAGCTGCCCTCGTCCTCGTAGCAGCGCATGGCGGTGGGGCCGGCCGGGCTGGGGCGCGGCGGCCGGGCTAGGGGCGCTGGAACAGGGAGCAGGAATTCCGCCCAGATGAAAGGCTCGGGCGGGAGCCCCGCCCCGCCCCGCGCCGCGCCCCCCGCCGCCCCAGCCAATGAGATCCCCGAGCCGCGACGCCCCGCCCCCCCCAGGTGCGCTGCTGGTTGTCCCCGAGGTGTACCCCGGAGGGTACCCCGGCGTCGCCCCCGCACGCCTGCTGGGGGGGTGGATCGCGGGCCGCGACTGTGGGGTGACCCGCCCCGGGGCAGTGGCGCCGGCTTTCCGCCTGATCTCTGGGAGCAGAAGGTTTACTCCCGCCCCCGTTTTACAGATGAGGGAACTGAGGGGGCAGTGAAGGAAAGTGCTAGCTGGCAAGTGGCAGGGCTGGACCCGCAACACCCGCCCTTTGGGGTCAAGCCGGACTTCATTCTGCAGCTGTGCTGGTTCAGGTACCAAGGACAGCTGGAATCAGCCGCCGCAAGCTGTGTGACTTTGCCCAAACTCCTCACTCTCTCTGGGCCGCAGTTTTCCCTTGGAGGCGAAGACCTACAGAGCCCTTCCTGCTCTGATGGCTGGTCCTCTGGTGCAGACCTGGGGGTGGGGGTGTGGGGACAGCTGGGACAGCAGGCACGGGCACTGTGCTCAAGTGTTCTTTGCAGTCGTCCTTACAACGCTGCGTGGGTCAGGACCGCCATGCCCGTGTTCCTTTGGGGACACTGAGCCCTGGAGAGGCTTCGGCACCTGTACGGCCAGGAAAAGCCTCCAAGAAAACGTGCCCACACCCTTAAAACTGGGGCAGTGGTTCTGGAAGTCAAACAGGCGAGGGGTGAAATTAAGCGCCCCCAAGCAAATGACTTGAGGCCTCCATCAGGGTGTTGCAGAGCAGGTGGGGGTGGGGGGTGGGGACTAGCCTGTGGCTATTGATCATAGGTGACTCCACCCACCACTTCCCCCCACCCAGGGAATGGATGAATAAGGAGGATGGGACAGTTCCCCGAAGGCCATAGAGACTGAGATATGATGAGCAGAAGAATGAGGTTTATTGCCTGGTGTCATTTATGCAAACGCTTAAAAACACTCCCAACTCATTGCTATGTATTTTTAAAATAATATACTACCTACCTGCGAGATGGATTGGTAGGTCACGCTTTATATATGTATTAGAGGGCAAGCCCTGGGGAGTGGAAGGGAAGGAAAACAGAGGTGGGCTTTAAGTCAGACTTGCACGCAGGCTCAGTCCCTCCCTGCACCACTCCGAGACAGAGTAAGGGACAGAGCAGTGGAATAGACCCTCCTGGGCTCCGTTCACTCTGCTCTAGGGTGAGTGCCCAGAGGCCCCTTTCCTTGGAGGGAAGTCAGGCGGAGTCTTCACAGGCAGACCCGTGAAGGCTGACAAACTTCTTGGCAAGCACTCCCCTCCTTCCTGACCCTGGGCTAAGCGCTGTCTCCTTTTAATCTCACAACAGCCCTCAGAGATAGACAGTACTACCAACCCCATTTTGCAGATGAAGAAATTGAGACATAAACCAGGAACTCAAGAAAGCCCAGCCAGGAAGGGGCTGAGCTGGCACTCCAAGAGTCTCCTTGTCGCCTTAACAGGAGAGAAGGGTGAGAGCAGGAAGTGGAGGTGAGGGGTGCCCAAGCTTTAGGCTGGAGGAGTCCATAGGGACTGGGGTGGTAGGCATGACGTTTCATGACTCGGGAAGTAGAGGTCTCTCTGCAGGAATCAAGGCAGAATGGTGCTTCAGGGAGACTCCCAGAAGCCTGACCCTGGGATTTTTTCTTATGCCAAAAAGCAAGAAAGTGTTTGAAAAATGATGAGGACTTGTCTAAAGCATACAGAAGCCAGTTTGGATACCACAGATTAAGGGATATTCTACTAAGTAAGCTGCCCATACTCTTTAAAAAAAAAAAAAATGTGCTTGGGTGGCTCAGTCGTTAAGCGTCTGCCTTCAGCTCAGGTCATGATCCCAGGGTCCTGGGATCGAGCCCCGCGTCGGGCTCCCTGCTCAGCGGGAAGACTGCTTCTTCCCTCTCCCACTCCCCCTGCTTACGTTCCCTCTCTTAGTGTGTCTCTCTCTGTCAAATAAATAAACAAAAAATAAATAAAAATATTTTTTTAAAAAAGGCTAAGATCACGAAAGATAAAGAAATGCCACTGACCAAAGAAAACTAAAGAGATGAGACAACTGAGAGTTGACCCTGACCTGGAGGCAGAAAGAGCCAGGAAGGACGTGATTGGGACAACTGACAACATTTAACGTGAACTATGAATTAAATCACAGTGCTGGTTTGATGTTACATTTACCAATTTTAAACATTATACTGTGGATCCACTAAAAAAATCCTGTTCTTAGGGAATACACTGAAATAGTTAGGGGTAGAGAGGCATGGGGTCCGCACCTACTTTTCCAGTGGTTCAGAAAAATACCTCTACTTCTCTGTACCTGCGTCTACCTCTCCGTCGGCATCTGTACATGGGGAAAGCAAATGTGACAAGCGTTATTGATTCAAGACTCCAAGGAAAGGGGGCACGAGAGTTCTTTCTTCGCACAAGGCATGGGACGTCCTTGAAAACATGAGAGCATATCAAAAGAGAAAGGAAACAGACAGCAAACAGTTAATGCCTTCTGGTCTGGCTCCTGGGGATCTAGAGGGAGTCCGTCTGCCACGATAAGTGGGGAGTCCTGTCCAGGGCCAGTGTTTCGGTGGAGCCTTTGGATTGGAGACCTATCGGGGATCCACGGAGGGTGATAGTGACTCCACGGAAAGCCGGTGAGAGTATCTGCCCCATGGCCATGTCTCCTTTTCCACGGATTCTGCAGAGAGAAGTGGTTGGAGCAATAGTAAATGTCCCCAAAGGCAAGAGAAGCGTAAGAGTGAGGATGAGGAGAACCCTCCAGTCACCCCCAAGTGGAGCAAGAAGGAAAAGAAGAAGGACAAGGAGGCCGGGGCTGCCGTAGCTGCGAGATGGGGACAGGGACACCAATAAAAAGAAGACATAAGGAAGGAAGAGGTTTCAAAACCACGAAGGCCACTTTAAGCACTGTTCTCTTCTTCTTGAAGGAATAGGGCATAGGTCTCCGAAAGGGGGGAAGTTCCAGAACGCTATGCTTCTAGCGACTCGGGCAATGCTCCCGCCTTGTCCTATTTTAAGAGTGGGGTGATGAGGCCGGCCTCTTGTGAAGCTCCCTTCGGCCACTGGGGGCTTCCCCATGCCCTGAAGACCTCCAGACCCCCTCCTTTCTGGAGAGCCAAGAACCTGGTGCCACATCTGGCCTGCACATCTGCCAGCCCTAGGCACTCGGTGTCAGAAGAGCCGCGGGGCCTGCCAGGGGTCGGGGCTGCTCAAGGGCCACCGAGTGTGGTCCTGTGGATGCACATTGCCATCACGGTCCCACCGCACGTTCAGAAGTCTCTTAACAATGACACGATGGTCACTGACAGCAATGGTACCCTCAGGTTCCCCCGGTTTTGTAAACATTGTGACAGCTGGAAATCCTGCACAAGGCAACTGTCCAGCCACACGGAGTCTGTCTGGCCATCTGCAGAAAGAAGGAGGACGGAACACTGGAGACTGTTTGCCACGACCCCGGGGACACCTACTGTGGAATGTTCTCAAAGATGCTCCTTCTCCAAAGTGTGTTATGAAGCCAAAAAGGTGTTAGACAAGACTTTATGTGTTCTGGGAGCCCTGATGAGCACAATGACTGACTCCCTCATTGTCTCAGAAGTTTTCCTGAGAACAGGAAAGGCACCGAGACAGAATGGAAGATGTAATCCAGACAAGCAAGCCCAAAAAAGACTTAGAGCATTGGGGTAGGTTGGGGAACCTGACAAAACCCAAGCAAAGTGGTCAGAAGATGGGAACTCGAAAAAAATGCTGCTTCCTGGAACATACCACAGCCGAGGCTCTGTCCAAGGAAAAAATAGCCTTTCCTAAGATGCGTGATCATTTCTTGGGCAGAACGTGGCTCATTTTAATGTTGGTTGCTCTCCTAAAACCACAGCAACAAAAGTAGCAAGAATCTATCTCCCAGGAAGGAACGTGAAGGATAATGAACGCCGTGGAAGGAACCAACACAGCAGAAACAGAATCTGGGTTTTATTTTTCTAATTTAAAAATTTTTTTTAGAATCAGGGTTTTAACTGCCCAGAGGGAGCAGTGACATGAAACTGAACTGATACACATGAAGTCGGGCATGTAGGTTCACACTGCTCATCGCAGAAGAGCAAGTTATCACAAAGCCGGCGTGGCATCTGTTCCCGGGGATAAAGACCCGGGGGTTTACAGGTGAGTCAAGATCATTCTGAATTCAGGGTGATCTGGCCGAGAGTAGCAAAACAAAACAACAGAGCCAACCAAGCAAGCAGCAATAGTCCTCAGCTGTTTCCTTGGAAAGGGCGGTGACGGTCCCAGCGTAACCTTTGGTACACAGGTGGTATCTGGGTATTGCCTTTGGGTCTGTCGTGACGCAGAGACTCTGGAACAACGAGATTGATTACACTTAGAAAGAGGACCTGGCACTTACTGGGTGCCTGCTGGATGCCGGGCAGGCAGACTTAAGAGTCTGAGACATATGCCTTTTAAAGGGCAATTGAGGGCGCCTGGGTGGCTCAGTGGGTTAAAGGGCAATTGAAAGGAATAGACGTTCAACCTGAGATGATTTAGGGAGATGGGTTCTGTGCCCCCCCAAGAGCTCTCTCAACTGTCCCACAGAAGAAGGAACCATTTTATTGTCTTTTGTTTTGAAGCACAGCATGAAAACCAGTAAGTAGAAAAACAGAAAGGTCATGTTTGACTTAACATTAAGGATATATTTTTAGGGGCGCCTGGGTGGCTCAGTTGGTTAAGTGTCTGCCTTGGTCTCAGGTCATGATCCTGGAGTTCTGGGATTGAACCACTCATCCTGGTCACTGCTCAGCAGGGAGTCTGCTTCTGCCTCTCCCTCTGCTCCTCCCCGCTGCTCCTTCTCTTTCTCTCTCAAATAAATACATAAAATCTTTTTTAAAAAGAATACATTTTTATGTTTTTCATCATGATATACGTACTCTTGAATCCCCATCACCCGCTTCACCCACCTTGAGAAGAAAATTTTAAGTATCCCACCATTTAGACTCTATCCTAATAGATCTGCAGATCAATGTATTGGCATTAAATTATGGGATGATTTACAGAGGAGGGTTAGAACACCTACGGTAATGTTGTGGTCTGAGGTTTTATCGCTACCTCTCAGGAATATTCCAGAAGAGGTTGTCATACTCCAGACTAGACCACATGCAGGGTCCTTCTGTTGGGGAGAGAGAAAGAAAGGAAATCACGGAAAGCAGCGTATGGAGTAGAATGCAAGTGGTGGGGAATGGCTTAGTTTGAAATATATATAATTGAAACTAATAAAGCGATCACATGGCCTGGAGGGAAGATATCCTCTCAAAGTCTGTCCAGAACTTCAAACAGTTCCTGTCACCATGTTGCCAGTTAATTTCAGGGGCGCCTGGGTGGCTCAGTCGGTGAAGCATCGACCTTCGGCTCAGGTCAGGATCTCAGGGTCCTGGGATGGAGCCTTGTATCGGGGCTCTCTGCTCAGCAGGGAGTCTGCTTCTCCCTCTCCCTTTTCCCCTCTCAGTGCTTGTGCACTCACTTGGTCTCTCTCTCAAATAAAATCTTAAAAAAAATAAGTAGATTCAATCCCCTATGCCCAGTGAGCTCACTGTCCTTCTACTGTTTAATTTCAATGATTTCTTATTGTTTGCCTGGGGAGGTGGGGAGAACAGAAGGGATGAGGACGCACCTTTGATACCACTGACCTCCCCATCTGTTCACGCAGGGAAGCCTGGCCCTTCCGCCCTGCGCCGCCCCTGCCACCGTCCTAGGCTGCTTTCAACGTCACTGAACACTCCCGGTTTGCCTCTCTACCCTGGTCTGTTTCACAAGCTCGTAAAAATCATGCCTGCTTGGCGGACAGATGGAACCAAGCCACATCGTGCACAGCGTACAGTGGCCTCTTCTGGTGTCAAAAAGCCCCTGTGTCATCCCAGGCCTGGTAAGGACTTGCAGGGTGCTGTCCCGTCCTCCTCTGGCCTGGTAGCCCTCCGTGTACCTCCCCGCAGCCTCTGTGCGTGGCCTTCCTTCTCATAAGGCTGCCTGGCCACTCGTATTTGGGATGTGTTTGTGCAAGATCATCCCCATCCCCTCTGGTTTTAGCCCTTATTTTTTTTTTAAGTATTTTTTCAATTTATTTGACAGAGAGAGACACAGCGAGAGAAGGAACACAAGCAGGGGGAGCGGGAGAGGGAGAAGCAGGCTCTCTGTCGAGCAGGGAGCCTGATGTGGGGTTCGATCCCAGGACCCTGAGATCAAGACCCGAGCAGCAGGCCTGGCAGGTAGCATTGGCCGAAAGGACTGTGACTGGGAGCAGGTGGGAGGAATTATCTGTAAGACTGTAAGAGGCAATGATTTATTTTATTTATTTTAAAGATTTTATTCATTTATTTGACAGAGAGAGACAGAGCAAGAGAGGGAACACAAGCAGGGGGTTGTGCGAGAGGGAGAAGCAGGCTTCCCACTGAGCAGGGAACCAGATGCGGGGCTCGATCCGAGGACCCCAGGATCATGACCTGAGAAGGCAGATGCTGAAACGACTGAGCCACCCAGGCGTCCTGAGGTGGAGGTTTAAACCGGAGAGGTCAATGGCCATGTGGCCAGGCCATCGGCAGAAGAGGAGGAGGAGGAAGAAGTGGGGGAGGAGGGAAGGTGTTAGCAGCTGGCAGACTCTGTTTCCTACCAGCCCACAGCTCCTGCCTCCGTCCAAGCTGCCGATTAGGCTCCTCATGTGCCAGGATCTCCCAAGATCATTTTACCCTGCGGCCCCGGGCCCAGATTTGAGAACCAGGCTCCCTCCTCTTGAACCCTGGAGTGGATTCTGCCCTTGAGGTCTGGAACAAGTCCATTTCTATCCCCGGGCCTCAGGGCCCCCACCTGTAAGTCAAGGGCATTGAACTGTCTCAGCAGATCCTAAGGTTTTCAAGAATGAGACCTGCTTAACACACACACACACAAATGGGTGTGTGATGGGTATCAAATGACAGTTACTGTCATCATAACATCCTTTGAGAAAACCCGGAGTGACTTAGCGCTGTTCTGAATTCATTAGCACTCTGGAAAAGATGAGCAGTTTGTTGGTTACAAGGAGCCCTGGCAGAATGTTTGCGTGTAAGGAATCGGATTTGCCCACCGATGCCCGCTGCGTGCCGCGGACACAGATGCTGGGGCCTCAACACGCTCCTTTCTGCGGGCCGGTGCACACCAGGCCCGAGGCACGTTAGGTGTTTCGCAAACGAACCCGATGCCCCCTGATTAAGTCAGGAGGAAGCAGGCCTGCTGTGGGCCGTGGGTGGCAGGCCTGCCTCCGGGTCCACCTCCATGAGAGCTGGCTTTGGAATTGGAAAGCAGACCCCAGTCCCACTTGACAGAGCCAAGAGCAATTTCCCATGGAGCATTTATTAAGAGTTTCAGGCCAACCAGCTCAGAGGCTTTGCCCTCAGGACAATGGAAGCCTGAGCTATTCCGGACAAACGGGACTGGACGGTCTAGCAGGGCTGTCCACAGGCCTGTGAGGGCATTCAAGGCAGACAGACAGACAGACAGGCTCACTGAGATAGCAGGGGGAAGAGGCTGGGATGGCACCTCGGGGCCCCTTCAGGACCCTGGGCCCAACCACCTAATTGTCCCAAGGAGGAGGCCGAGGGTGGAAAGTCCCCATGAAGTGACTTTCCAGGGCAAGGGGCTCTCCCAGGGAGCTCTCCCCATCCTCTGAGGCAGGGTACCTATCCCCGTTTCCCAGATGAGGGGACTGGAGCCCAGAGACACCAAGTGATTTGCTGGAGGCGCCCAGCAGAACAGGGCTAAGTAGGGGCAGGACCCTGGGCCTCCAGACACGTGCTTTCCCCAAATGCTGACTTAATCCTGAAAGGGAGGAGGGGACCAGCTCTTCACAGTGTCACTCAGACTCAGCCCACGAAAGGGAAGCCTCGGGCCCGGGAATGACCCTGTTACCAACACGCCGAGCCAAGCCCTCCTGCTGGTAGCTGGAGCCCATGGGAGACGTGGCCCTGATGATGAGGTGAATCAGGGCCTCAGCCTTCATTCCTGCCCCCGGGCCTCACCCCGCCCCGAGTGCCAGGTGGTGCTTCCGCCTCCCTTCACACAGCTGGGCCACTGACCTAGCTTAGGGATCCCATCCCAGCCTTGAGGAGGGGCCAGGAGCCACCATCTGACCCCCCCAATTGATGACATGACAGAAGAGAGCCCTGGTCCGGGGAACCACAGGACACGAGGGCGGAGAACTCAGGCAAAACAGTATCCGCCCCTTTTCTAGATCCGAACACCAAGGCCAATCTTCCTTCCTTCCTTTATCTATTGTGTCCCACCTTGATCCAAGAAGGACTTAAGAGGACTTGGAAAATATATCCTAAATGTGATTTTTTTTTTTTTTTAACATGGGAGGCAGGGACAAGGGGGACATACTGGAGCCGAGGTTGGGGTTGACAATGAGGGACAAGGGAGTGGGTGTCTGAGCTTGGCCCAGAGAAGAGCAGAGGCTGTTTCAGGGAAAATCTCATGGACAAAACCCCAGAAGTGAGGGGCGCCTGGGTGGCTCAGTTGGTTAAGCCACTGCCTTCAGCTCAGATCACGATCCTGGAGTCCTGGGATCGAGTCCCACATCAGAGTCCCTGCTCAGCAAGGAGCCTACTTCTCCCTCTGACCCTCCCCCTTCTCATGCTCTCTCTCTCTCCCTTTCTCATTCTCTCTCTCTCTCAAATGAATAAATAAAAATCTTTAAACAAACAAACAAAGAAACCCAGCAGTGTGAATACTGAGCTGCTAGGTTTTGGAGCTCCTGGTCTTTTAAGGCAGCCCAGGCTGACCCTGGAGCCCTTCCCTAGGGGCACCCTGCCCTCCCCTCACGGTGTTCGCCTCTGAAAAAGCATCTGGGTTGTAGGAGTTCCCAGGAGGGGCTCACCATGGGCAGATCAGGGGAGGCTGCCTGGAGGAGGAGCTTGGAAAGGGCTTGAAGGGGGAAGGATTGGGGGAGATAGAGATGCAAAGAGGGCATTCCAGGACAAAGACACAGAGATGGGAAAGCATGGGATGTGTCCAGGCCTCAGGAAGGGGAGCTGTGTTATAGAACAGAGGGCACAGAGGGGAAGGATTTGAAATGAAGCTGGACGGGGTTGGAGGTTTGGGAGGAATGGACAAGGGCAGGCAGGGTCTAGGCACCGGTGCCCCCAGTCCTCCTGCCCTTGGCTTTCATGCGGCTCTGGGTGGTTACTCTCCCTTTGCACAGAGGGGACACTGAGTCACAGACAGGTAGCTGGCAGAATTTGCACGCAAAGTCCTGGCTCAGCCTCAGCCCCAGGACCCCACCTGCAGGGCTGCCCCTCTGGGATTCAGGGCCCAGGGCTCTAAGAAGGAAAGTCCCCAGCAGCTGGGGATGGGGGCTCAGGTTTCTGGGTCTCTCATCCAGCTCCAGCATCCTCCCCCTTTACCCCCAAGGGTGGGAGGCTGGGCTCAGCGGGTCTGGGCATCCATCCACTGCCCTCTCTGAGCTTGTTTGAATGTCTGTGCAACGGAAATGGCAATGCTGTCTCTAACCAGCAAATGCTTTGCAAAATGGGCATGCTTGTGAGGGAGGGTAACTGGGCTGGGGCTGCCATCACCTGTCCCTGCAGGAGGGACACACCATGGGGAACCAGGCTGGGGGCGGTCTTTGGGGTGCAGGAAGAAGAAGGGCCAGGACAAAACATTCAAAACAAGACAAATGGTAAGCTGCTGTAAGGCATAAGTGTGGCTAAAGTGGGACCACTTTCGGGGGCTGGGGTGCCATGGCAGAGAAGGGGTACGCACAGCCAGTTGGCAAGCAGCATGACCTGGGATGGCCCCAGGTGACCAAGAGCCCCTGTCTCTGTGCCCTGCCTAGTGACTGGTCCCACGCAGCCCGGTACCCCCCTCACAAGCTCTCGTCGAATAAGCCACAAGAATGGCTCCAACGCAGGACCCAGGCCAAGCGAGCCCCCACGGAAAGGTGCACCTTCATCCTGGCCCTGCATTCTCAACCTGGTCTTCCTTCTGTCTCCCTCCCTGGAGGCGGCAGCCCTCTCTGGCCAGGTCCACGCACCTGTCCCTGCTTCTCTTGCGTACGCACCCTCAGCCTTGTCTCTCAAGCTCCGGGCCTGGAATTTTCCATCACCTGTATCAATACCTCCATATCCCCGCCCCCTCTCCTCCCTTCCCAGTGCCAGGCCTCCCCCTGCCTCCCCCCACTCGGTGGCTCACTGTGCCCTCACTCACCAGGTCCTCCCCTCCAGCCTCCTCAGACACCTCACCCCTCTCTCCTCCCCCTTGCCCTGCCCACTCACCTCTCACCCCATCACCTGCAGCCTCCGATTTCCCCCATAAGGCGTCCCTCCCACACACACTGCAAGGTGGCTCCGGTCCTGGTCCCCAGCTCCCAAACCTCCCTCCAAAGTCCCGCTCACACAGGTGTATACCCAGCTCCTCTAAGACCTAACTCCCCCTGAATCTCCAGGTTCTTCCACACAAGCTGATCCCACTCCTCCACCCCACCCCTGCCCAGAGGTGAGAGGTGCGCTCTTGCTCTCAGGCTTGCAGAGCAGGCCGGGGTGCCATCTCTCCCAGGCTGGGGAGGACGAGCTAGGCACCCCCTCTCAGGGCCTGTTTCCTCCTCAGAGAGGGCTTGATAATGCCTACCTATTCCCTTCCAGCAGACAACTGCCCTCCGGTTCATGAGAAGACAGGTGTACGCGTGCACGCGAGACACACACTCAGAGACAACTCAGATGCTAGAGGGAAAGATGAAAACAAGAAGTCCTGAAACAAAACGGAATTAAAAAGCCAAACCCAGGGGACAGAACAGCAAACCTGAATGGGACGGACTCTGGCCCAAACAACCCACGCGAGTTCCTCCTGCTATCGAAAAAGGGGACAGACTCACTGCACCTAAGATTCGACCACTTGGGTGATTTTGTTTTGTTTTGTTTTTTTAAGAAGGAGGATTTTAGGGCACAGAAACCCAGGCAGATAGAAAAGGAGAATGTCTCTGGAAAGATCCACAAGGAGCGAGAACTCTGGTGCCCCTGGGGAGCAGGGACTTACCAGAAGACAGACATGTACTGACTGTGTACCCTTTCATCTGACCGCGTGCATGTATTAACTGTCTTCAAAGAATCAGAACATAAGACCCAGCACCCTTGTCCCAGGATTGTCGATTACAGGAGACACATGAAGGTTCGCTGAGAGGCTGGAGACGATTGGTATACCCCAAGGTGCTTTGTAAACTGTAAAGCCCTCCGGAGGTAGACTTGTAGTGATGAAGGTTCCTGGATTCAAATTCTGGCTCCGGCACTTCCTGGCTGGTGACCCGGGATAATTTAACTGATCAGGGCCTTAGTTCCCTCACCTGCAAATAGGACAATAACACTGCTTACTCAGTAGGCTGGCATGAAGTGTGCGAATGCAGGGAAGGTGTTGGAGTAGCTCCTGGCCATGATGAACACCCAATCTATGTTTACTGTTCCGCTTTGGTATCACTTACGCAGGCACACGTTGCACCTATGGTAAGGGTGAGGTTCCTGTCTCCGCCTGTGCCTGGAGGAGATGGGACTCGAATGTTTGCAGACTGAATGTTTGACCTGCTACCACAAGAAGAGGCAGAAGGACCCGCTTCCCCTGGGTACACGAGAGCCAGGAGTGAGGTTCAGCCTGCCCTTGTGAGTGCTGGGAGCAGCAGATACCGGTGACAGAGGCCAACCCAGGGTCCCTCCTGCCAGGGAGTGTGGTGCTCAGCTCTGCCTGGGGCATCTAGGACAGAATCCCTTTTTCCTCCTGTTCAGCCCAGTGTGAAGGGGGAGCCCTGGAGTCCCCAAGTGGGCAGTCCCAAGAGCGGCAGGTACTCGCTGGTTCTGCCTCTGCGCCCTGCCCCAGGCCAAGTGCAAGCCCCTGGAGATGGGGCTGACCCATCCCTGCCCACTCTCCAGCGAGAGTGGATGAGGAGCGAGGGCAAGCTGGAGGCATTTCCTCTGTGTGGAGCCTGAAGGCAGGTGTGCTAGCAAGGAACAACAGAGAGGGTAGGGGGGTCCTGGTGTTCTGTGTTCAGCTGCACATAGATAGATAGATAGATAGATAGATAGATAGTTGGATGGGAGCCCCTAAAAGAGGCCACATGGTAGGTAAGAAAAGGGAAGACCTCCCCAGCAGGTCATCGGAGTGGACCTGGCACCCAGACCTGAGTGATGGGATGCGGGCAGACAGCCCTGCAGGGGATGGAGGCAGGTGGATTAAAGGCAGCTTGGTTGTGGGGCCCCTGGGGAGCCCGGGGATCATGCTCACCCTCTTGTTTTTCAGCAGGCCTGATCAGCCATCACAGTTTGGCGAGGACAGAAGTGACAATAGCGGGAATACACACAGCAGAGGTGCCCCAAGGGAACCACAGTCCGGGCAGAGTGGACCCCTCAGTTGGCCATCCATAACAGCCACTACACTTAACCTAAAGACACCGGTGGATGTGAGTATCAGGATCAAATTTGTCCCTCCACAGAGTTGTTGGGGCGACCGGCTTTGAGGGGTATAAACACCCACAGAGAACCTCAGAAATATTTGGGGAAATGGACCTTCCTCTACGTCAACCACATGGAATTTGGGACATCAGATCCAGATCTTAATGTAAGTGTGATCCCCAGTGGGAGAAAGTGAAGAGGAGTGACACTGAGGCTGGGACTAGTGCAGTAGGCAACAGAAGCAGGCAGTGATGGGGCTGGGATTAGGATGGCCGTTGTGGAAGGACATTCAGGAGGGGGAAGGGGCAGAACCTGCAACTAAAGACACAGGACTGACATGGAGGAAGACGTCTAGATGACTCTCCAGCTTCTGATCTGGGTGAGGGGTAGACAGCAGTGCCACTGGTTGAGATCGGGACCTGGGAAACAGAGCAGCTTTGGGGGCAGGAGATGAATTCGGATTCGGATATGTCTCTGGGATCTAGAAAACACCTAGGTCCAGGTCTGAATTTCCAGGTGAGGCAGGTGTGCCCCAGCTCACACAGCCAGGTGCCGGCAGCCCCCAGGGGATTTCCTGACCTATGTCGTCACTATTGTTGAGGGCAGACAGAGCAGTGTGGCTTCTATAAATAGAACCCCGCTCCCTAACCTGCTCCCAGAGGCAGCCCCCATCCCCACACGTTTGTGGCTCACCTCTATAGCTGGCCAATGGTTCATGAGGTCCGTGTTACTAATCTCTCCTCTTGGACCTACGCTTGAAAATTTCTCCAACAGGAGCTTCCATCCAGACACATCTCGTGCATGAGCAAATATCCTATTATTTCCCAGGGGGATTCTCACTGTACTTACTGCTCTGTGGCTGGGCTCTACATTTCTTGGGGTCTTTGTCTGCCCTGCGCCCTGCTCAGGAGCCAGGCTGCCTTGGGAGCATGGGGGTGGCAGCACCCTGTCCTGCTTTGATTCACACATCCCGGTGGCAGGTAACCCCAGCTGTCCCCAGGATAGGCCCCAGCTTGGGGGCAATCAGAGGTTGATTCTGGCCCTTGGGAGGGTACCAGGCCACAGCAGATGGAGCCCAGGACCACCTCATCCCACAGGCATGGCTGTGCTGGACCTCAAAGAGCCTCCACCTGAGACCTCAAAGATCCCTGAGGACCTCCAACGACCCAGCTCATTCCCAAGCCCCTTACCATCATGCCAGTGGTCATCCAGCCTTGCTGGAAGACCTCTGTTGATAGGGAACTTCCTGTTGGTGAGGGAGCCCTCTTTCCCATAAGAGAAATCTAAATGTTAAAATCTACCTCCTGTACCTTCTACTATGGGTTCCAGCTCAGCCCTCTGGGAACCCAGACTTGCTCCCTCTGCCTGGGGCAGCCTTGAAAAAGCAGGTACCCAGGACCTCAAGCAGGTCCTTATACCACTTTGTCCAGTAGGTCCTCTGAACCTGCTCAAGGTGGTAAGTGCCACTCTAAGATGCAAAACCCAGAACAGAAGCCCCTGCTCCTGGGATAGTCACAGCTCAGACTTTCGCTTCCTTCATTATGGACACTCTACTTCTGTTAATGTGGCCTCAGGTCTCATTAGACTTCTGGTAAGCCTTATCACACTGACATCTCCCAGGCAGTGTCCAGCCACTTAAATGCTCAGACTCTTTTCACGAAGGATCTTCCCATGCCTTCTCCGTATTCTACGTGGGCAGCATTTCCCCCCCCTTAAAGTCTAGAACGTCCAATGGAAATATAATGCCAGTCCTATATGTTACTTATAATTTTTAGCCACACTTAAAAAAAAAAAGTAAAAAGAGAGAACTGAGATATTTTCAACAATGTATTTTATTCCACTCAATATATCCAGAATATTATCATTTCAACTTGTAATAAATATAAAAAAGCATTAACAAGTGCTTTTATTCTTTTTTCCTTAAGGCCTTTTGCTATTAAAATGTTTCAATTTGGATATAACATTTTCAACATCTAGAGTAAAGTGTAATCTGACCAAAGCAAGGAAGTCGTTTCATGAGAAAATCGTACACTGCTTTGGCTTGTACACCGAAATTTTAATTACTGAAAATAAAATAAATTTAGTCCCTCCGGGGCATTAGTCTCATTTGTAATACTCAGTAGCGCAAGTGGCCCGCAGTGACCACATTGGAAAGCACAGATCAAGAATTCAAGAAAGAAACTGACATCTCCCAGTACACACTGCTTCCAGGTCCCTGGTGCCTCTGAGAGGAGTGAGCTGGTGGCTGCCTCCAGGGAGCCCACCATTCACACAGGGAGATACATATCCATGGATGATGGGCTGGAGGCAGCCTGAGGCACGCGGTTGACAGCCAGCGTGAGATCATAAGGAGGCAGTTTTCAGAGGCCAAGTGTTCAGGGGAGACAAGTCCAAGAGGCTTCCGAAAAAAGCAACATTGGAGTTGGGCTTCGGAGGCCGCAGGAGGATTCACCAGGTGGGGAAGAGGAGACAGGTGCAGAGGGGAGAGTATGAGCAAAGGCACCGAGGCAGGGAGGAGGAGGGAGGAGTGAGACTCCGGTAAGGCAGGAGAGCAGGTTTTGGGGGCTAGGGGGAGAAGGAATCAAGCTGAGTCTCTGTGTATTTTGCACTTTGGAAATTGGGGTTTGCAAATTTGAGGTGGCTGTCAGAGATCTCCCGGAGACAGTTCCCTGATGACCAGTCTCATTCAGAAACACATCCAAGAGAAAGTCGGCTTTGCCCCCATGGAGCACTGTCCCTCAAACCCCGACCTCTCCACACAGCCACAGCCAAGCTTGAGCAAAGCCCCCCACCACCACCTGCACACACTCCCTCTCTGTCCCTGGGTCCATCCGGCCAGCCCACACTCACGTTCTCTCTGTCTCTCCAGAGGCAGGTGACTGGGAGGAGTACAGGGGCTCTCTGGGTGCTGGAAATACACCATAGTTTGATCTGACTGATGTTTACTTGCAAAATACTCACCCAGCTGTGCATTCACAATCAGTGCCCTTGACCATGGGTATATCATAACTCAATAAAAAAGCTTAAAAAAAATAAGCCTCTCCCTCCTGCCCCCAGTTCTTGGTGGTCCCCTCCGAGGGTCCGCTCCTACCTTCTGGACCCCACATTTTCCTCCTTGGGAGCTCCTACATCCTCCTCCATTTCCTGGGGTAGAACAACCTACTGAAGGCCCATTACTCTGTTCGGCACCACTGACGTCTGCTCAACACCCCTGTCCTTTCTGAACATCGTTTCTGGAGCCTGAGCTCACTTCCGTTTCACCAACTGCTCACCAGCTGACCCTGCCTGTTGCTGTACATCAGGCACCCTGGTTTCCTCATCTGTAAATGAGGGGGCAACAGGACGTCATTCATACAGTTATCAAAGGGATCGGAATGCGTGACATTTGTAAAACATTTGGCAGGTCCCTGGGGCCTGCTCTTTACCATTTAATCTTTTAAAATCCCTATCACACCAGGTAGAGAGGTTCTGAGCACCTGCTCAGGGCCAGACTCCAGGGGATTTCGGTAAACAGGATCCAGTCCTAGCCTCGCCGAGCACTCTCATCCAATCTGGGAGACCAAAACAAATAACCAGTGTGACACTCCTGTGACAGAAGCCCACAGAAGCCAGGTGGAGAAGCACGGATGACGGATGTTGGGACAGTCATCTGTCTCCCTAGGATGCCCAAAGTCCTGTCACTGCCCAGCTCACCACCCAGCTCCCCGACTACAATATTACCGCACTGAGTGTGGGGCAATGGGTGATCAGGACTGGTCACCTCACTGTTTCCCCATATGTAAGATGGGAATCACCATCATGTCCACAATGCCAAGGCTGTTGCAGGAATGCGCGCTACAAAGGAGCTATGGAAACTCCATGTAGGCTGAGTGAATGTACGCCTCCTTCTGTGTCCCTGCTCGCAATAGCCAGTGCACCTGTCTGTTCCCGAGGCCGACTTGGAGAGGGAGAGGAAGGTGGAGACCTGGGGGTGGTACAGGGGTCTCTACCGAGATCCAGGAGGCCCAGAGCCACTACCCCAACCTCAGCTCATCGGAGTTCCCCAAGAGCAGGTATGGGAAGACAGACGCTTGGAGGTAGCCAAGGGAGAACGGGAACCAGGCACCCACGATTTGAACAGGGGGTTTTCTGGGCAGTGTGTGGGTCAACTGCACGAGGTGCTGTACGCGGTGCGTGGCCAGGGCCAGGCCACTTCAGACCAAAAGGACGGTCTTGGAGAGGCCAAGGACGTGTGGAGGAAAGCTGCTCCCCGATGGGGCCCTAGGGCAGCTTGGCGTACCCCCAGGTGGGAGTGGGAGAGGCTTGAAGACGATGGAGATGGACTCTGGAGTCACTTCATAGGGTAAGGAGTGAAGGACGGGACCAGCTTCCCCAGGAGGCGGAGTCTGAGTGGGCATTAAAGGGTGAGTAGGAGTTCGCCAAGCGGACAGCCGGCTGGGAGCCCAGGACCAGAACACCCAGAGCCCGGCGCGGGCCGGGGAGGCGGGGAGGCGGGGAGGCGGGGAGGCGGGGTCGGCGGTCGCAGGGGCGGGGCGGGCGCAGTTCTCGAGACCCTCAGCCGGATGTGGATGTGGATGGCGTCCCAGGGAAGGGGGAGCTCCCGCTGCCTTGGCGCCCAGTTGCGCTTACGGAGCAGAAGGGACTGGGAAGCCAGTTCGAATCCCGCCGCCGCGGCTGGAGCCGGTCCTGGAAGGCGGCCGCTCGGTGGGCTTCTACCTCCTCCGGGCGACCCCCGCCTGAGCGAGCGCGCCCTGCGCCTCCTCCGCGACGCGCGCACGTTCGCCCGGGGGGCGCTGCACTCCGCTCTCTTCCCCGCGGGGCGCCTCTGGCTCCTGAACAAACGCCGCCTCTGGCTAACGGGTGGGGAAACCAGGGCGCCCAGAGAGGCCAAGGTCGCGCCGCCACTCCCAGTTCTCCCTCCCGCTCCCGTTACCTCCATCCGTAGGCGTTGCCGGACCCCAACTCCTCGGCACCCAACGCTCAGTTCTCCCCAGCAGCCCCAGGCCCCGGGGGCTGCCCCAAAGCCAGAGCAAGGTCAAAGGCTGGTCTGGGCTCCATGGCATAGAAGACGGGCAGCGCCAGCGCAGGACCAGCCCGGCTCACCCTGCCAGGTGGGGTGGGCTCGGCCAGTGCAGACGCACCCGCGCACCCACACAGAGGCTGACGCTGGGACCGCTTCTACAGCATTGTCCGTGCACCCCACGTACTGCGGACCTGGGCACCCAAGTCCCTTTCTCCATGTCCGGGTCCAAAAATGTCTCCTCGGAGGTATAGCTCAGTGGTAGAGCATTAGACTGCAAAAATGTCTCCTGACCGCTTTGAACCTCTAAGTGGCTCCGCCTCTGACCAGTCCAGGGCTGCGGACCACCAGCCACTGGGCACTGCCAAGACTGACAACAGCTCTTCCAACTCATGGCGTCCCAGATGCCAGGCCCGGGGCCAGCTGAACCTTGAAGCCAGGAGCACCCAGCTGCCCCGCTGTGGCTTCATGCCAGAGGCATGACATGTGATGGGGCTGAGGCTTGCCAGCAGTTCAGTGATCAGGGTGGAGATGGGAGCTGGCCTTCTCCGAGGGGGGACTGACCTGACCTGGGAGCACCACTCTGGAGGTCTGGGTCCTGGGCATCTACCTGAGACCCAGAGGGGGAAAGCTACATGGGGGCCCACCCTCATGGGGCAGACCGTGAGCAAATGAGTACAACATTTTTAAAATGCAAGTGAGCAAGAGATGGGCAGTCATAGGAGGACTGGAGAGGGGCTGCTATACACTGTAATACAGTCTGGCAGGCTTCTCGGAGGAGGTGAACTCAAAGCTGGGAACTGAATGGCGGGTGGGAGATCTGGGGCTGGCGCCTCTCCCGGGCACATCAGCTGGAGTGAGTCTGTCAGCCTTGCCCCAAACCTGTAGAGGCAGCATGTTATCATCCCCAGTTGCGGATGCGATCACTGAGACCGCTTGAGTCTCCCTCACCTGGGCTCTGAAGTCCCAAGTTCATGGGAGGATTGGCTGTTTCCAGCTGACCACACCCCACCCCGCCCTTCTTCCGCTGGTGTTCCCTCCCCCTGTAATTTTCCCTCCTTAACAGGTTTGCCTCTCCTGCCCCCCCCCTTTTTTTTAAAGATTTCATTTATCTATTTGACAGACAGAGATCACAAGTAGGCAGAGAAGCAGGCAGAGGAGGAAGCAGGCTCCCTGCTGAGCAGAGAGCCAGATGCGGGACTTGATCCCAGGACTCTGGGATCATGACCTAAGCTGAAGGCAGAGGCTTAACCCACTGAGCCACCCAGGCGCCCCTCTACTGCCCCTTTCGAATGGAGAGACCCTGAACCTGGGCCCTTGAATGGCAATTCACCTTGGAAGTGGAGGGAGGAGTGTTAGGCCAAGGGAACTGCCTAAAAAAGAAAGTCTAGGAGGTGAGATGCACAGTGGGGTTGGTGGTGGGGGGTGGTCTGGTGATCAGAGTCCTGTCCCTTAACGGGGAAAGGGCCCCGAAGCTCTCTCTCCCTTGCTGGTCAGAAAGGGCTCCTGGGAGTGTGCTTGTAGGATAATGGCCTTCATCCAATAGCCGTGCACCCCAGGGGGGCCCTGGTGCCAGGCCCCTCACCCAAGACACTCATGAACATGAAGACGTACTTGACAGCATTCCTGAGCCCCTTTGCTGTAAGATAAACGTGAAAATATGGAACATTGTTCAGAAGGGCATGGAAATGGCCTAAGGAAGCCAATTAATTGGGACGAATCCCATTAAAACGAGTAGATGGGGGGCAGGAAGATTTGGGGCAGAAAGGTGGGGGTGCCGCCAGGCGGGGGAAGCAAGTCTGAGCAGGGCTTAGAGGCGGTCCAGCCTCCGGGACCCCCAGGCTGGTGACCACTTACCTGTTCACACAGTGCCTGAGAGTGCAGCCGGCAGGACAGGAAACCCCAGGGCTAGTTTTCTTCCCTGTGATGATTATTCAGCTCATTGGACTTTACATATTGTGGGGATTTTAGCGGGGAGGGGGTATCTGGGACCAATCTAGAGTTTCATTTCTGTCTTTGGGTTTGTTTAAAAAGCTCAGTTTAAGGGGCGCCCTGGTGGATTGGTCGTTTGACCGTCTAGCTCTCTGTTTCGGCTCAGGTCCTGATCTCAGGTTCAAGAGATGGAGCCCAGTGTCGGGTTCTGCGCTTGGCGTGGAGTCTGCTTGAGGTTCTCTCTCCCCTCCTCTCTCTGTCCCTCCCCCTGCACTCCCTCTCTCTCCCTTTCTGTCTCTTTCTCTCAGATAAATAAATCCTAAAAAAAAAAAAAAGATCAGTTTTTTTTTTTTTTTAAGATTTTATCTATTTATTTGACAGACAGATCACAAGCAGGCAGAGAGGCAGGCAGAGAGAGAGGGGGAAGCAGGCTCCCTGCTGAGCAGAGAGCCTGATGAGGGGCTTGATCCCAGGACCCTGGGATCATGACACGAGCCGAAGGCAGAGGCTTTAACCCACTGAGCCACCCAGGCACCCAAGCAGCTCAGTTTTAAAAAATGCTTTTAAAATCCATTAAATGGAGGTTCATTCACAAAATTACCCAGAGTTCCCTACCATGTGCTTCCGATGAGCACTGCCTTTCAATGGCCGGGCCCCTCTCCCTGGGGCCCCGTCTGCAGGGCACCCGGGGCTTGGAGGGTGTAAGTGATGGCAGGCTAGGTCCGCGGAGAGACACCCCCCACCACCACCCCAGCGCCAGGCAGGCGCAGCTTCCAGATCTCAGCTCCCTCTCAGTCCTGACAACCCTCAGGCCTGCATTTCCCTATCTGGAGTTCGCACTTCGTGGGATCTGTGTGCTGTGCTGGTCCTTCCGAAGTCTGGGGACACCCAGCCCCCGAATCCTGGGCCTGTGGCTTCCAGGTGGACTGTGAGGGCTCCACGTGGCTGGCTCTCTCCTCTCTCCATTTTGAACGAGACGTACGTGCACTGCAGCATGGCAGCCAAGTGCCAAAGAGGGAAACATGACCAAGGAGCCAGATGCCTGCTCTGGACATTGAAACCCACCTCTGTCCTTCTGCTGTCGACGATATGCTTTCCCTCCCTTGGCCCATCTTCTTCGCTGAACGTGGCCTTGTTCTTTTTTGTTTTCATGAACTTTTGGTTTGGGCATGATTTCAGATTTAAAAAAAAAAGTTGCAAAGATAATAAGAATATTCATAGACCTTTCTCCCAGCTCCCCCGTCCTGGGGGCTAACATCCTGCAGAGCCATACTGTCCAAACTCTCTTTGCCTTTTGCAGTGAGAGCTGCTCTTGTACACAATGAGGAAAAGAGCAGGCGCCCACCTCCAAAGTCTGCAGCTTCCCTCCCTTCCCCCCCAGGGTCCTGCCTTGGCCAGACCAGGCTGGGAGGTGGCCTGGGAGGCTCTGAGCCAGAGAGACCCTCAGCCGTGTGTGGGAGGGCTGGCCCGGACTAGGGCAGTGATGCAGAGGCACCAGGGGGGTTGGGCTGGGCAGGGCCTGCTGGATGGGTGGGCAGGGTGGGATGGGAATCAGAGGGGTCAAAGGAGGGGCTCCAGGGACCCCCTTTCAGCCCACAGTAATTCATAGTCATGGCCCTCGGTCATCAGTGAATGGTGGCTCTCTTGGGACATGAGGAGGGATGCATGACTTTGGGGTCATCCAGAGGAATGATGTCGGGACCCTCTCACTGTGATCGCACTAGTGCCAGTCTCAGGGGTGGATCCTGGCTCTGCCACTGTTACTGTCGGGTCCTGGACAGACCTGTGACCTCTCTTTGCCACATCCCCTCATCTGTGAAATGGAAAGGATGCCGTGCCCCATAGTGTTCCTGCAGCACTAAGGGGATGCCTGGGTAGCAGGGCGCGCCCGGCCTGGCAGCCTTCTCCCTGTCCCTGTACCCAGCCTTCCCTTCCACTCCTGCCCTGGCTTCTCCAGACATCCCTACGGAGGCCTCGGATCACAGTGGCGCGGCTCCCACTAGGGGAGGGGGACCTCAAGGTTCAACGCCGCTGGCCTCAACTGAGCGCCTTCCACTCTTCTCCTGTGTTTTCTCCTTGGGCCTCCCACCATCTGGTCCTCTGAAACATGCGCTCTTGCCATCGATGCCCCACTTGACAGAGAGGTTACACGACCGGCTCATCTGGTCAGCAAGGCCGTCCTGGCCTCCTGGTCTGGGCTCCACAGAAGAACTTTCTCTCCAGTCCTTCCACAGGGGGGCCAGGGCAGGGACCAGGAATTGTGGTTAAAAACTCACAAAAACCGTGCAAAGAGGGCTGCAGCATTTAGATGAGGGGCCCGGCTGGCAGCACTCCGGCCAACCACGCCCCAGGGCTGGCTCTCCGGGTCCCTGCGGATCCCCTCTTCGGGCTCCAGCAGCTGTGTGTGCCCGTGTGTGCGCCCCTGCTCGCTGCCTAGGCGGTTCCCCACCTTTCCTGCTCTGTCTGCAATGCGCCCTGTGGCAGACGGGCTGCTCCCACAAGCCCTCGCTGTGTGATTAGCCCCCCCCCACCCCCCGCGCCCCGCAAGCCCTTGGAAAATGAGAACTAGCCTAGGAAAACAGCCAAGGCATATGGTTAAGTAAGCATAGCAGGGTAGGTGTTGTCCCTTCCAAAAGATGGTAAAACGTAAGAGCTGCTAGACCCCGGTTGTCTTAAGAGCTACCAAGAGACCACGGAGAAGACCTGATGGTCTCTCCCAACAGTGACAACAGGAGGACTGCACAGCAGCAGGGGCGTGCGGGCGGTGGGGGGTGCAGGAGATCAGGCCACCGTGGATGCGTGTCGTCGATTCACCGGAACTCTGCAGTGGTGAGAGGACCATGAGCAGCTCAGGCCTGCACTCCCAGGGCAGGCGTGATCCTTTAAGCCTCCCGAGAGTCCCAAGGTGCCATCATCCCCCTTTTACAGGAGGGAAAACTGAAGCAAGGCGTTTGTCCCTGGCCACAAAGCTTTGAGGCCAGACTGAGCTTTAAAGCCTGTCTCTCCAGTATGTAAAATAGACGTTGAGAGCCATAAGGGCAAGGTCATTGGTAAATCCCCCTTGGTTTTCTAAAGTTTCTCTCCTGATTCTATGGCTTCGATCATTAATTTTTCCTAAAAGGGAAGTGAGTCACCTGGGAGACTCTGAATAGCCTTTGGTCCCTTCTTTCTCTGGGATCTCTTTTTTAGGGTCCTCGGGAACATTGTGAGGTTTGCTGGGAGGACAAGCCTGGGTCGCCTCACCCTTCCTTTAAGTCAGCGTGGTCCTTTGGGACATCTCCTGGCCAACACTCAGAGGTGCTCCCTGGCAGATTGCCATCTCCCTAAGTAGGGTACACGACCGGGAAACCATCCAGGTGTCCCAGACTGCTTCCAAAGAGGAAGTCATTGACATGAGTGTGCTGGTGATGGCTGCAGCTGGAGACGCCAAGGGGCTCTCAGAGCACACAGCATGTTTTCAGTTTCTCCTGGCTGGTTCCTGATGCCACGCTAGCTAACCAACAAATGCCTGTTTTATGGTGAGAATGATACCTGCCCCAGGTCCCGTCCACCATCTTCTTCCACACCTTGCAAAACCATACCAGCTCTCCTTTCAGACCACCTGCATGGGGGGATCGGTGCCTTCTTTCCTTGCCCCCAGATGAATGGGTAAACGTGATTCTGCCTGGCCTGGTCACAGGGCTCCGGGTGAGTGCAGATGGCCTCTAGGATGTTGGTCTTGCTGAATAAACCACCCTGGGAGGGGTCCAGGTTGAGCCCTCCTGGGTAAGTCTCCCTCACAGAAATTATGTCAGGGTGTGGCCCATTGGATTAGGCTGGGGCTGCCCCAGGCTGTGTGCTCTGTCCCTCTGTCAAGATACAGAACATGACCATCACCCCAGAACAGTCACCATGAACCCCTGAGCGCAACTATCTTCTGTGTCCCTCATCAGCCAGTCACTGACCATGCATAAGTTCCTGGGTGGGGGGGCCCCTATTGGACAGAAAGTAATTCCAGGGGAAGGTGGAGGCTGTGACTTTTTAGTGGCCGACAGTCACAGGAATGGGGGACGGGGGGGGACACGGTTGCTGTGCCCCGTGAAAGTGACCAGATGGGGAAGAGCATCACCTAGAGATGACAATAGACAGTGACACATTGGTATTTTTAAACCCATGAGTCTGCGGTAGTCGCAATAAAGTAGGGGAGGGACGGGGAAGGCATGTTCTTCTTTACACAATGCCAGCCAACAGACCCAGAAGCAAGAGCTGAGCTAGAAAGTCACTACTGTGTAGACCGTCATGAATAACAAGGGGCATGCACAAGCGTTAAAACCACTGCATGGAGGTGGTCGAGGGACAGGATCTCTACAAGGTCTCCAAATGGCCCCACTCACTGCAAAGGAACACAGCGCCTCGGCCGTGGGTGGCCCCAGTCAACCGGGTGGCTACCCTGAGCATCACCCAGCCCGACCTCAGGCTTCCTCATGCTGTGGGGCAGGGAGCATGGGGAGGATCTGGGACATTCTCCAGTAGGGCCTGGAACCCGAATCCCATTGTGGGGAAGGGATCCCACGACAACAGAATGGCGGGGGGGGGGGGGCGGGGGGCGGGGGGGATTCTACCAGCCCATGGACCTGCGCGCCGAATAAACGAAAAAAAGAAAAGACGGGCAGAAGATATGAAACAGACCTTTTGGGGACTTTTGGGGAGAGTTAGGGAATTTGGGCACAGGGTTGCTGTGAAATCTTACTGGGTCATGGGGATGGCGGAGAACGTCCTCCTTTCTTAGGAAATAAGTGTTGGAGCACGTGGGGTAACCCACGCTGTCATTTCCAATGGGCTCGTAAAAGCTAGAAGAACTTGATACCTTGTCGTGATGCGCATGTGCGGAGAGAGAACGTACACGTGCCCATCAACACAAAGTTTCTCCCATGGTTACCTCATGGCCAATAGGCAGGTGCTTGTCACTCTAGACTTTCAACATTAAAGATCTGAAAAAAATTTTAAAAGCCAGGACCAAAAAATCAAGTGAGAAGAAATCTTGCCCCGTAGGGTTTCTTTAAGAAAACCCTGAGCAGAAACCCTCCTACACTGTTGGTGGGAATGCAAGCTGGTGCAGCCACTCTGGAAAACAGTGTGGAGTTTCCTCAAAAAGTTGAAAATAGAGCTACCCTACGACCCAGCAATCGCACCACTGGGTATTTACCCTAAAGATACAAGCGTAATGATCCGAAGGGGCACATGCACCGCAATATTTACAGCAGCAATGTCCACAGTAGCCAAACTTTAAAGAGCCCAGAGGTCCGTCAACAGACGAATGGATAAAGAAGATGGGAGATACGTATTCAGTTTAGAATCCCTGGCCTTTATCCACTAAATGTAAAGATGCAAGGTCGCTCCCACCAGGCCTCCATGCGCATGTTCCTCCCGGCCAAGTTGTAACAACATTTAAAGATGTCTCCAGGGGCCCGTGGGTATGGCGGTCAGTGGAGCGTCCAGCTCATGATTTCAGCTCAGGTCATGATCTCAGGGTCAGGAATGGAGTCCGCTCAGCGTGGAGCCTGCTTCTCTCCCTCTGCCCCTCCCCCGGCTCGTGCTCACTCTTTCTTTCTCTCTCTCCTAAATAAGTAAAAATAAAAATAAATAAAAAGTAAAAAGGTCTCCAAACACAGGCGCTTGGGGGGCTCAGTCGGTTAAGCGACTGGCTCTCGATCTCCGCTCAGGTCTGGATCTCAGGGTTGTGAGTTCAAGCCCCACGATGGGCTCCACACCCATTAAAAATGTCTCCAGACGTTGCCAAAGAGCCCCCAAGGAGGGAAGAAGAGAATGGCTCCTGTTGAAAACCATGGATTCACTTTACAGGTTCTCAGGTAGATTTTTGTGTTCGTTCCCATGAGGGAACCAGGGCACAGAGGGGTTAGATGACTTGCCAATGGATGTCACTTATGATGCGTTGCAGGACCTGTGCAACCGGTGTCCTCAGGGCTCCCGGAACTCCTAAAGGACCCAGGCAAGTGGCTCAGGCGTCCCCTCTGTGGTGGGACAGGCTGGCCTTCCAGGGAAGGACGGTGGCCCCTTGTTGTCAAGATACCTGCAGACATGCGAGTTGGCCGTGTCCCAGCAGAGTCTGGGCACAGAGCCTCGGCTGGAGGAATACTGGAGAAGTCCCCATGAAGACCCTTCCCCCTCCAGCTGGGGAGTTTGATCAGCTTGGGAACTCTCACCATTTTGGTCTCATTTATCTCTTTATTTACTCAGAAGCTGTTCTCACAACTTTTCGAATGGTTGGGTCTTCTAATGCTTTTAACAACTCTAGGAAGTGAGGCATTTGGATTATCTGCATTTTACACTGAGGCCCAGAGAGGTGAAGTCACTTGCCCAAGGTCACACAGCTGACCACCAGCAATGCTGGGGCAGGAACCCAGGTAGACTGTGCCCCATACTTTTGTGTGTCCATGTGTCCAGAAGACCCCCTCCTACCCAAAAGCATTGTGCAAGGGTTGTAGGTGGGTTGGTCCCTCCCCTGACTCCAGAAACTCTTGCTCTGACAACTTTTAATGGATGTGTAGCAGGGTAGTAAACAAGGGTTTTGGAAACTGACCAATGTGTTCCTAAGCCGAGCTCTGCTACTTACCAGCTCTGCTATTTATCAGATCAGAGACTTTGAGTAAGTCAGTCTGCCTCTCTGAGCCTCCTTTTGCCCATCTGTAAAGTGGGGGTCACGGGGCCCCACCCCTCAGGATGGTTGTGAGGATTTGCCGAACGAGGGCTGCACAACGGGAGACGGGTGCCTGGTAAGCGACAGCCCCTGCCCACGCCCCAGCCTCCCCAGGGTCCCCGGAGGTGAGGATGGCGGCTGGACTTCCGCCCCCCCACCCAGCAGACTGCTCCACCTTGGACTGCCAGCCGTGGTAATAACCACAGCCACCCGCTCTAGCACCTTCTAAAGGCTCAGAGCCATGGGGATTTAAAGCCCTACCAGGTAGTAGGGCTTCTGTCCTTCCCACCCCTTAATGGTGACCAAACTGAAGATCTCTGCGTAAGTGATTCAAGGTCCGACACCAGGAAATGACAGTGCTGAGCTGGGAACAGAAGTGGTCAGTGACCTTCAGGCACACTCTCATGAGTTCCAGAATTCCCTTCGCACTCGCGCCCACTCTCCCTCCCTGCCAGTCCCATACCCACAGAGCAAGCTTGGTCCTCCTTTGGGGCAGGACAACAGCCCACCATTGGAAGGCCAGGAGAAGGGGGCGGAGCTCAGGGACCAGGGTTAGCCAGACACAGCTCTGCAGATGGGACAGAAGAGAGCTGGTCCCCAGCTTTCTCTCTGCGGACTTCTTGTGGATGGGGGTAGGATGAGTGTGGTTCCAGTGGACCAGCTAAGCGGACCTGGGGACAAGAGGCAGGGCACTCAGACTGGACTATGGAACGTATCAGCCTTCCCCTAGGCAGTGTCCGGGCAAGCCAGGGCACGGTCCAATGGTCCAGTGAGTGGACAAGGGACCTCACAGGGACAGAGAGAGCAGCTGGGGCAGTGTAAGGGCAGGAGCCAGGACTGGCCCACCTCCAAGCCCATGAGGACGCATCACTCTATGAGGCAGGACACCTGAGAGAAGCCCTGGGCACCTTCGGTCCCCACCCCACTGGCCACCTGGTTCCCAGCTCTGCCTATGGCGTCTTCCTCTGCCTCCTCTGTCCGACGGCCTCCCAGCTGCCCTTTCCCCTTTTCTCTGTCATTTATCCAGGGAATTATTTGGAGAACAGCCTCCCCAAAGGCAAATTTTATCTTCTGTGTTCTGCTAAGTTCTCGGCCGAGGCTGGAAATCCACGTTGGTTCCACATGCTTTCTACTGTCGCCCAGCTTTTAAGAAATACAATCGGCTGGTGAATCCTCATGCGATGACCCTGAGGTGTCACGTGGGGTCTCACGCGGAGCCCTGAAGTCACCCAGCTGAAGGGGCCCGCCCCAGCCTGCCAATCCCACACGGACTTCCGGAGTGACCTGTACAGAGCCTCGCTCCCCGCCCGTGGCCTCCTGGGCGTTTGCGGTGCTCCCTCCCCCATCCCCGGGCAGCCCAGTCCTGCCTGCTCTCTGGAGAACTGGGCAGGCCGCTCCATTTCAGAGCTGTTTCCAGGCGCAGAGCCCAGCCAGAACTTCCACCCCAGCGGTCTCCTGTTACCTCATGTTCTTATCTGTGTCCCGTGTCTCCGATCACACCTGAGCCCTGCGCACAGGACAGCCCAGCGCCTTTCATCCCCGTGCTGCCTTTTCTCCCAGAAAGTGGGCCAGACACTCGTCCCAGAGACTGTCTGGCTGCTAAAGCCCAGCCTTCCCCTGAGGTGGCACCCAGGCGGTGCCAGAGTCTGGGGTATTCGGAGTCCGAGGCCGGCACAGGTCCTCCCCTGATTTGTGTTAAGTGACTGGTTTGGCCTCCTGTCTTCCCTCCGCCACTGTCTTCCCAGTTCCTTCAAGGGGAGTCGGTTTCCTTCATGACCAATGCCTCCAGGCGACTGTAAATAGATAGAAGGGTTGCTTTTTTTTTTAAGTAAAATTATGTGTATTTATGTGCCAACCACCTTTTCGAAACACAAATTCTAATCTTCTCAGCGCCCCTTCAACTGTGCCGATTTTAAAAATTGGATTTCAACGTGGAGGGGGGCCATTCGAAGCCCTTGAGTGTGCCTTCCTCAAAGCCTGTGGTCCCTGTGCTCCCCACCCCCACACACGCATATGGCTTCAGGCACATCTGGCCCCACCTCTTGCTGGGCCAGGCCCCTGGCCACCTGCCCAGGGTTGGCGGTCAACGCCAAGGTGAGCCCTGCAGATACATGGGGGCGGGAGAGGCCTGGGGGCCAGCATGGGTGGAGATTCACGGTGGAAGGCAAGAGCCAGCGGGGGCCAAGACAGTGAGGCGGGGCCCATCTGAGAGTCTGCGGGAGGTGGGCTTGACTCAAGTCGAGGGGTCTGGGCAGGAGGTGTGGCCAGAGCCAGAGGTGGACTCTCCCCAAGTCTGGAAGAGCAGTTCTGTTCTCAGGCTGGAGGACTCTGGTTGTTAGTTAACACACACTTCTGGTCCCTTCTCCTCCAGCCCGGAGGGAAACCATTGAGCAGGCCACCACCTCCTCACAGGGAACGTTGTGTCCTCTGAACGTCTCCTGTTTTTTCAGATAATCCTCTCCCACACAGGGTGTATGGAATCCAGTGCCCTTTTGAAGAGGGAAATGTCCAGAAGGGTTGAACAGAGAGTGTTCCCCTTTCCCAGCCTGAATGTCCTGCCCTTGTTCACGAGAGGAACATGTATATCAGGGAGGCCAAGTGGGGGTCGCTTGTCTGGGGAGTCGGGGTGGTTTGCACCTTGTGGAGATCTTAGACACCCAGTGAGACCCAGGGTGCTCACTGTCACCTTCATTTCCCCACGGAATTGGGGGAGACTCGGGTCTCTGTGCTTTCACACTGAGATGAATGCTGAGTGCCCGGGTGCAGGGTGCTAGGAATCTGCCCATTTTACAGATGCAGAAACCGAGGCTCAGCAAGGATAGGTGACTTGCTTAGGAAACAGTGAGTAGGTTGCAGGATCAGCATCCCAAATGGGATCTGTTGGGCCCCCTGGCTCGGTGAGAAAGCTGAGAGGGGCTGGGGGAAGGGCCCCGGGGGGTGCTGAAGGGGTAGCTGTGGTTTAGCCCCGGAAGCACAGATGGGGGGTGAAGACGCAGAGGTGACTAACCCACAGCCCTCCGCTGTGTTTGAAGTGTTCCTGTGTTCCCACCACGTTCGGGGGGGGACCTCAGCCGTCTTCCTGCAACCCCTGGCCAGCCCTACTGGACTGGATCTTTAGGGCTTCATCGTCTCCTTGTTGGAGAGGTGGGGGAAGTATCCCTCCACATTCACCTTAGACGCGTCCCTGCCAGGCCTGCTTGGAGGGAAACAAGGACCGTGTCCAGCCCAAGTGGGACCACGGAATGCAGTAGGAGTCAGGCACACAGCAAGCACCTGCTCGCATGATGAAGCGTGTGTGGGTGAAAGAAAGAGGAACTGTTGGCATCTGAGGTCTGTACTGGATTGCCAAGGAGGGTGTGGTTTTGTGGCTCAAGTGTTGCCTTGTAAACACCTAGGAGACAGCAGGTGATGGGGGAGGGGCCACGGACTGACCTGAGCCTTTGTCTCAAAAGGTTGCCAGTCTAAGCTTGGCTGGGTCTTCTGATGAGGGTCCTTGCATGGACAGTCAGTACTGTCCCCCTCCCTGACAGTGGTGCTGGTCCATGCCAGCACTCGCTCCTCCCTGCCCCACCCGCCCGCTCCGGCCAGAGAAGGTGGGAGGTGGGACTCCCCCATCATCTCACCAGTGGGGTGCTCACCAGTGCTGCATGGAAGCCTGCAGCACGGTTGGCCTTTGACGGGTCCCAGGGCTCCTGAACTGCAGCCTCCTTGGAGGAGGGTTATGTGCCTGAACTCATCACCGATTTGGACAAACACCGACACACCTGTCTCGGGCCTCGCCCCTTAGCAGGTGACCTGGGCTCCTTCATGAGAAACCAAGATCTGAGTCTGGGACTCCCTCTGCTTGGCTCTCTCTGGTGCCCAGGAAACTGCAGCCCAGCCCTGGCCCACTCTGCTGAGCTCCCTTCCTACTCAGAGCTCATTAGCAGCCCCTCCCATCCTCAGCCATCCTCCTGCTGGTCCCCCCAGGAAGCCAGGGTCTCTCTCGGTGGGCAATCTCCTTGCTCCTCACCTCTGCTTCCAGACCACCCGTCCTCCTGGTCCTTCAAACCCCCGGTGCTTTGAGCCCCATGGCCGCTTCAGAGACCATACCCGAGCCTGAGCTGCCGGCGTCCGTGGATGGCCTCGTGCTCTGGCTCACTGCTTTCTCTCCACCCCGTGAGCTCCCTAGATGGCCTTGTCTTCCACACCACTCTCCCATCCACCCACAGTCACGCCCTCATGTCATCACCTCTGCCGGCTGCTCCGCACCCGGGGCCCCATTCTCATCCTCCTAAGCCAGGACCCCCGCCCGCTCCCCTGCAGGGTGCTTCCCCACCCAGTGGTGCTTCTGCCCCACCGAGAGCCCCAGACCACTGACCCTGCAGCTCTGCCCATGCCCACAGCCCCGTTCAGACTCTCACGTCCCTCCTTCCCCGGCTTACATTCTGTGGTCCACCCACTGAAAGTCACACTGAGGCGAATTTAAAATTGTAAGGGTGTATTAGAGCTAAATTGATTTGAATGAGGCAGGGACAGACATGGAGTGGTTAGGAGTGCTCCCCAGTTGGAGGTAGGGACAAGACTTTTCTGGAGAGGACAGAAGCAAAGCAAGGGCTTTACTCAAACTGATGGCAGCTTGGGTGGTTGGCTTATTCGGGAAGGCTCTGTGGGTCGTCCTTAAGGTTTGATTTCTTAACCTTGAGGCATCACAGGTGTGACGGCTGACTTTGGTGCCACCTCAGTCTGATGGCCTCTGCGTTTGATTAACTGAACACACCATTGTACCCTTTTTCTTGCAAATACCTTCAATCCCCGCCCTTTCTCCCTCCATCACGCCACCACCGTAAAAATCCTAGCCCTCTCGGGGTGTTCTGTACTTTCACAAGAGCGGGTGGTAGCTGTTACTGAAATGGATCCAATCCCATGGCTCAGTCCATTCGTGACCCTGGGACTCGCGCGCTCGCACCCACACAGCCCTACTCCCTTTGGAGGAAACTTTCTGTTCCAACCCATATGCACCTTCCTCACAACCCACTCTCACCCAGTGACCTCGTCGAACACATGCAATCCCATGTCCCGTTGACCGACCCACTGGGCCACAGTCATGCCCAATGGTTGATTGCTTCCCAGCCCCGTCTAGAGTCAATTGCCCCTGGGAACCTTCTCCTCCCACTGGGTCCTCTTCCCCAGGAGGTGTCCAGCAGTGTCCTCCTCTCTGATCCGCCCCCCCCCCGCCCCCGTTATCTCTGCTGCATACAAATGTTCTCTTTCAAAAAGCTCCCCCCTGACTGGCTTCCCTCTCTCCCTCCATTCCCTCCAGCTCTTCAAGGAGCTGACGCCACCGCTGTCCCCTTTCTTTTCTCCACCCATCCCCAGCCAGTTTTTGTCCTGTACGCACAGCCGAAGCTGCCCTTCCCTGTTGTTCCCTGGGACTCCATGACGCCTGCTTTCTAGGCTCTGCCCTTCCCCCCACTTCAGCCCCTCTCCCAACGTGGACCTTCCCTGTTTCTGTGTTTACTCCTCCTGTGTGGTCTCCTCCTGTGCCTTGGCTTTAACTACCACTTCTACCCCAACCACCCTGAAATCGGGTGTTCTGGTTTCTCCCCGAGCTCCAGGTCTATGAGTCTCACTGTTGACCTGCCCTTGGTTGTCTAGCTTGCCCGTCCAGTTCAGTGTGGCCGAGGCAGGATCCCCATTCGCCTATCTGAATTCGCTTCAATCCACCAGTCAAGTCCACTTTCTCTGCCTACCAAGTAGCCCCCAGTCCACCCACCCCTCCGTGGCCAGCTGCCGGCTCTGGCCCCAAGTGGCTGCGTGCTTCCTGTTCCTGTTCCCCCTGCTCTGGGGCTCCTGTCCTGCCTGCGGCCAGCCACCTGTTTCCACGAGCAACAGTGAGGCCAAACACCCCTTCTCTGAGGAAGGTTTTTCAACACATGAAATGAAATTTAAAGAATTACAAAGAAAACCGCTTATTTTCAAGTGCAGTTATCAAAATGTGTCTTAATTGTGATATACGAATGGATGTACTTCTTTGTACATTTAATAAGATCTCACACGGTGGGAGGGGGGCTTTTCAGACACCGTGATTTTAAAGGAATAAGCAGAAATATTATCTGGAGCTCTGCAGCTGTAAGCTGGTATAAAAAGATCTGTGGTTTCTATAGGAACAGAGTCTCAGGGGATTCTAATAATGCTACTGGCCCCGCATTTGCATCTGACGGAAATACTAAATGGCAGTTAGAGGCGGTGAGAATGAAGGTGTCATTCTTTCCCATCTCAGAATTCAACCTACTGAATTCTGCCCGTGGGGTTTTAGACTCTGGGCGGGTCTTCCTGATTTGTGACTAGGACCGTCTCCACTCTGCCTAAGCTCGCAGTTCCCCATTGCAGCAAGAATAGAATGGGGACTACTTAGTGGGCTGTCCCAGGCCCTTCAGCCCTTCCCCCAGTGCCCCCCTTCCTCCTCCCCTTCTCTCACCACCTGTCAGCCTTGGAGACCTTTTGCCTGGTCTTGAACTTACTAGCAGTTGGTCAGCACTAGTGAGGTGATCTGCCCATTCTCCGCCTTCCACTCTCCTTAGAAGGGTGACCTTGCCCAAAACAATGCATTCTTTGCAAATTATTTCTTTCCCCTACTCCCTTCTGCCTTTGAAGTTCTCCCACCTCTCCCCAAGACATGCTGTTTCTGTAGGAGTGAGCCCACTGTAGTGTCCTGCCTCTATTACTCCTCCGTTGCATCTTTCCAGTGTCTCCTGGGATCACTCTGGACTGGAATCCTGGTTTCTGGGTCAGCTTCTGGAGGCACCCATCTAGGGACGATGCTGGTCAGTAGAAACACAACCCGGGGTGTGTGTGGCAGGGAGTGTCCATCTGACTTCTCCAAGGCTCAGTGACAGGACCCTCAATGTTACTCACGTCCTATTAATTCTTTAAACTTCTGGATGGGGACGGTTTGTGAGAGAAGCCTAGAAATGCATTAATATAAGTTTGTGACACAGGAGCCTTCATAAAAAAAATGAAGACCTAAAGAAAGGGTTCAACTTGAATGTTTTTATGCTCAGTTTAATGAAGAGTGGAAAGTTGGGGAGAAATATAGGAGAACAAAAGATAGGTGGTAAGTGTAGTGAACTCGGGTGGAAACTTAGCAAAGCCCATTGGTTCAGATTCGTCTGTCCCTGAATCTTTGGCAAGAAGCATCCTCCTCTCCTCTGGGCCTAGGGAAGGCACCTCTCACGTGAGGGTCTCTGACCCACTTCAGGGGAGGGACAGAGTCCTTCCTGGACCTGCCATTCCTCAAATTCCTTCAGCTTAATACATTCAATATGCCAAGATACTATATTTTGGGGTAGTTAGTGTGTCTTAAACCCCGTCCATACATAAATTGGGGAACTATTCAGCCTTAAAAGGAAAGGGATTCTGGGACTTGTTCCAACATGGTTGGACCTTGAGGGCATGGGACTTGTGAAACAAACCAGTCATAAATGGACAAATCCTGCATGATTCCACTTCTCTGAGGTCCCCAGAGTGGTCAAACCCATAGAGATGGAAAACAAAATGGCGAGTGCTGGGGCTGCAGGGGCATGGGAGAGGGAATGTTTAATGGGGGTGGAGTCTGTGTTTTATGAGATGAAAAAGTTCTAAACGGATAGTGGTGATGGCTACACACATTGTGAATGCACTCAGTGTCACTGAGCTGTACATTTAAAAATTATTGAAATGGTGAATTTTATGTTCCATATATCTTACTACAGAGAAGACGGAGGAGGAAAAGGAGAAGGAGGAGGAGGAGGAGGAATAAGAGAAGGGGAAAAAGGAGAAGGAGGAAGGGGAGGACGGGGGAGGGGGAGGAGGAGGAGGGGGAAGAGGATGGGGAGGAGAAAAGGAGGAGGAGGAGGGGGAGAGGGGGAAGAGGAGGAGAAGAGGGGAGGTGGAGGAGGGGGTAGGAGGAGGAGGAGGGGGAGGAGAAAAGGGAAGGAGGAAAGGAGGGGAGGAGGAGGAGGAGGGAGAGGGGGAAGAGGAGGAGAAGAGGGGAAGAGGAGGAGGAGGAGGAGGAGGTGGGGGGAGGATGAGAAGGACAGGGAGAGGAGGAGGAAGCGGGGGAGAAAAAGAGTGACTTATAGCCAGAGCTGGGAGACTGAGCCCAGGGTGGGGGCTGAGTGGGGACAAGAGGCTGACACAGCACTAGTCCCAGTAGCTTACCTTGGCCTTTGGTGCTTAGGAAATGTCAAGCATGAGTATGGAGGCAGGGAGTTCAGAAACAAGCCAGGGGCATTGAGGGGAGGATGATGAAAGGATCAGGACTCTGGGGTTGGTGGAGAAGCCAAAGCCTCCCTCAGACTAAGTCTCCAGATTGGTAACTGGGTGAAGGAGGCCTGCCCTCATGTTACCCAGCTTTGCAGGGAGGCGTCGAGTGGACTGAGCAAACACAGCCAGAACAGGCAACTCTGAGCTTCAGGTTCTATGAGGGAAAGAAACTCTGGAGCCCACGGATCGTACCCGCTCCCCTTCGTGGAAGTCAGGAGACATACAGACGGCCCTCATTATTCATGTGGTTATATCACTGAGAATTATGCTTATCACACTCAAAAAGTGACCTCTGCATCGTTGTTCCTATAGGAAACACGGGGTGAGGCTCCTGGGTGCTTCCCGTCATAGCACTTTTGTCAACCGATCAATACATAACCTTGAGTTACCTGTGATTTCTGTTTAGAAACATTTACTCAGTATATGCCGGGGACTCATTGACACTGAACTCACAGCCACCAGTTCTATAACTTGGGCCTGGGTAATGCGTATCTAAGACTGGTATTTTCTCTGTAAGGCAGGACATAACCTTCTTGCCCTTGGGATCACCAGAGAGTTCTTCGGGACCACGTGTGGGGCCTTTTTATTTTATTTCTTTTTTTTTTTTTAAAGATTTTATTTATTTATTTGAGAGAGAGAGCACAAGCAGGCGGAGTGGCAGGCAAAGGGAGAAGAAGAAGTAGGCTCTCTGCAGAGCAGGGAGCCAGATGAGGAACTGGATCCCAGGACCCTGGGATCATGACCTGGGCCAAAGGCAGATGCCTAACAGATTGAGCCACCGATGCCCCATCCCCATTGGGTGATTGTAAACAGCCATATCACCAACAAATAGCACAACAATGTGGAATCAATCAGCAGATCACAAGAAAGACACTTGCTTACAGCAGGGATGCTGAAACAGAAGGAGGGCATCACCCTTTCTGACCCCTGCGGGATTTGAGCATATTGGGCAATTCTCCAGCTGTTCCCCATTCGTCCCTGTGGGTACAGGCACAACAGCACCAGGGATGCCTTGGACTTGGGAAGCTTTGTGGGTGGAGAAGTCACGCACAGGTGACATTTGGAATCCTGACTGCAACAGTTTTCAGATGAGGACGCTGAGGCATAGAAAGGGGGAGGCCTGATTCCAAAGTCCACACTCCCTGCACTCCCCGCGGGCCTTTGTGGAGGAGGGAGGGGGTTTCTCTGTGCCCATCAACAGGAAGTAGGATGGCCCAGGAGACCCAGATTTCTGGCTCTGTAACTCTGGGCAGACACCCAATCTCCTTGCTCAGGCTGCTGTGGAAATGCTCTGTGCCATTCACACCGGCCAAGGGACAACTTAGGCACCTCACCTTCCTAAGAGCACCAGCAATGATTTAAGCCCCAGCCTGCCGGATTCCCACGTTCCTGCACCGCCCCTCCCCCGCACCCCTTATTCCCAATTTTTACTTGTAAGTGAAACTTTGAAATGGAAACTTCATGTCACTCTCTTTACCACTTGCCACAAATTGAAACCATCTTAGTAAAAACTGCAGGAAAATCAACCAGAGCCGTTCAATTCTATTTAGATGCTGGTGCCTGCTTAAGGTTTGCTGTCCCGAATGAAAAGGGAAAGGATAGTGTCCAAGGATGTTAAGGACCTAAGAGGGCCACCTTCACTTTCTCCCTGATTCAAGGGATGACAAGAAACGGAAAGGGAGCCCTCCGTGTCCAGGACATCCATTGCCATTGGGGGACGCACAACGGCTCTCCGACCCCCATCTGGGGTTGAGGCCCTCTTCTCCTCTCTGCCACGGCCCCAGACCCCTCCCAGCACCCCAGCGGCGACAGAGGTGGGGTGAGTGAGCGCCCTGCCACCCCTCTCCACCCCCACTGGGCGCCCGGAGGCTCGGCGGCAGAGCCGAGGGGCGGGGCTGCCGGCTGACGTCACGCAAGGACTGTGAGCGGCGGCGCCGAGGCGGGGCGGAGAGCGCGCTCGGGCGCGGAGCAGTGCGGGGCGGTCCCCAGACCCCGATCCCGACGCGGGACCCCTCCACCTCCGCGAGCGCGGGAGCGCGTCCGACTCCCACCGCAGGCTCCGAACCCGAGACCCCCGCTGTGCCGCCGCTATGTACGACCCGGAGCGCGGATGGAGCCTGTCCTTCTCGGGATGCGGCTTCCTGGGCTTCTACCACATCGGGGCGACCCGCTGCCTGAGCGAGCGCGCTCCGCACCTCGTCCAGGACGCGCGCATGCTGTTCGGCGCCTCGGCCGGGGCGCTGCACGGAGTCGTTTTGCTCTCCGGGATCTCGCTGGGTACGTACGTCCGGGGGCCGCCGCCGGGGCTCCGCCAGGTGGAGCTGGGATGGGACACGGACACCGCGTACATCTTGGGGTGGGGGGCGCCCATCCCCAGACGGATGCTACCTCTGCCGGGTCCTCTTGCTCGGCGCGGGGGGGTTCTCTGTGGCCAGCCCAGGAGGGGGGTGCGCCTGGCCTTGGGTCTTCTGGGCGTGGGAACCCTAAGCGTATCTGCCCTACTGTGGCGCCAGGGCTTACAGGAAGCCCCTAGCCCCGGAACTGAGAGTGAGCTCAAACGGAGCATCGTGGAGGAGGGGGCAGGATGGGGGCGGGTGGGGTGGAGGTAAGGGTAGAGCTGGTCCCTGCGGTCACAAGGCGCTGGGCGTTTTGCTCTGGGTTGGACCCGGAGGGGCACATTTGGCTGTGTCCCTGGGCAGGCGTCGTCTTCCCTCCGGAGACTACAGGGATTGGAGACAAGCCTGGCCCCTACTGGGGGTAGGGTGGGGTGTGCTGGATAGCGTTTCAGGAGGGAAACACTTCGGAGTCCTCCTGGGTAGGTTTACTGGTTTGGATGGAAGGGTCATGGGGGCGACGGGGAGGGGGGATGCTGTGGGGGGGGGGCTTGGAGGCGGTACTAGACCTTTCCTAGGGCTGGGGTGGATCCCTGAACCTCCCCCAAACCATCCTTCCCCCCCAGGTCAGTGCCCTGGAAATGAGGTCCTGTGCATTTGAATCTCATGCTAATTGAACATCTGTGTCTATAGCTGGTGGTGGGAGGGCAAGATGTGGGCTTGTGCCCAGGTGGGCCAAACTAGGGTGTGGCCTGGGGTTCTGAGCCCCGGGGCAGGACCTTGGACGAGTGACAGCTTGAGCTGTTGCGCCCAAAGACCCCTAGACGGGAACAGAGTGCCCCTCCTCTGTCCCCTTTCAGCTTCCTTAGCCATCTACTCTTTGCTCTTCCCTGGGGACTGTGGCGTTGGACTTGGCCGACAGGGAGTGACTTTGTTCCTGCATGGCCAGGAGTCCCTGCCAGTAGGTGCAGCCCTGCCATTGGATAGGCTCCATGAGCAGACACTGGGCTGACCAGGAGGTGGGGATTGGGAGAGAGGCCCTGGCTGGCTTTTCCATTGATGGGAGGGGAGCAAAGGGCAAGAGTGTGGCCTCAGGGAGGATTAGACCGGCCACATGGCCAGTCCGCACACTCTGGGCTTTGGCAGCGATAAAAGACAGCCCTTGTATGTCAAGGTAACCTGTACCCACTCCAGAACAGAGGGAGTTCCTAACTGGCAGAGGACAGGTGCAGCCAGGGTCTGTACCCTGTGGAACAGGGGGAGGCTTGGGGACCACCAGGTCCTTGGAAAGTGGGGTCTAGAGGTTTTGGCAGGAGCCGCTTCTCCAATTCCAGGAGCCCTGCTTTAAATTCCTGTGTCATTTGGGGACCTCTGAGGAGCATTTCCTAGGGCCACAACTTGGAAAGAATTCCTGCAAGTCCTTCCAAGCCAAGTACTTGGTGGGAGAGCCTGGCAGAACGTGTCAGCTGTGTGCAGCTTTGCCCCTTCTGCCTGGACTCAGTGGGGCCACATGTGTAGGGAGAGGCGAGCTGAGGTCAGAGGTCGGCCAGGACAGGCAGGCTTATGTGTGTCCTTCTGCATCTCTTGATCTCCGACGGTCTTGGTCTTGGGCTGAGCTGGTGGCCTTGTATGTCAGGGCAGTGCAGATCAGCCGGAGGGCGTCCAGACCCAAGGGTGAGGCTTGACGGGGCATGAATGTGGCCCATGCCCGTGAGACAGTGGTAATTCTGGTGTCAGAGGCTTAAGGGTAAGTCTAGTTCTTCATGAGGAACCTTGAGGATATTACAGATGGTAGCTTATCTAATCCCTTGTGTCCCCAAAGTTAAAAATGCACAGTCTGAGATGGTGAGGGTCAGTGAAGTGACTTTCCAAGGTCGCGTGGCCAGTAAGAGATGGACTTGCCCTTGGGCCCCAGCCTGCACTGACTCTCTGCTTCCTGCAGAGTTAGGTCCTTTGTGCTAAAGCTCTGATGCTGGGGTGTTTCCACTTCTGGCTTTGGGGGATGGAGCGGAGGAGAGAGTGCCTCTGGGCCTCGGGAGGCTCGTTCCTGTGGCGGGACCTAGGGCAGCGCTGTTCATGAGAGGTACAGGGTAGCCGTGTGTGTCATTTAATATTTCCCAGCAGCCACAGTGAAAAAAAGTGAAAGACAGAAGGGGAATTAATTTCATTGATCCAAATGCAGCCGGAATATTATCATTTGCACACCTGATCAACACAAATCACGATTAAAGAAGTATTTTACTTATTTATTTTTTGTATGAAGCCTTTGAGTTCCGACATGCCGTTTATGCACCTCAGATGGGAATGGCCACGTGGGAAGGGGCTCATGGCTGCACGTGGCTGCTTTATCAGCGTGGGCCTGGAAGCAGGCTGGCCGCTTCCTTGCCACCTGGGGTTCAGGTCTTGCCACAAAGCACTGCCATTGCCGGGGTGGCACAGTCCTTTGTGTGTTTGTCTCCTGCCCCCCCAGACATCATCACGGAGCTCCTCATGGACATCGCCCAGAGTGCCAGGAGCCAGAAGATTGGCATCCTCCACCCTGCCTTCAACCTGGGCAGGCGCCTCCGAAATCATCTTCAGACATATCTCCCAGACGACATCCACAGGCTCATCTCTGGCAAAATGTACATTTCGCTCACCAGGGTGTCCGATGGGGAAAATGTGCTGGTGTCTGATTTTCAGTCCAAAGAGGAAGTTGTGGATGTAAGCAGTTTGCTTATTTGGGCTATTTCCTTTGGAAGCTATTTCCCTATTGCTATTTCCCTTTGGAAGCAACAGGAGAAGGCTGCCGGAGGCCACCTGCCCCGTTTCTTAAGATGCAAAAGGCCCTGGCTGCCCAGGAGGCTGGTTGGTTTCCTGCACCACTCTGCGTGCCTCCGGCCGTCGGTGGTCTCTAGCGCGCTTACATCCCGGAACGCTCCTAGTTGGTTTCAGATTCAAACACAACCTCCCCGTTCTTCAAGACTTGGCTCGTGATCCCCTCTTCCAGAGACCCAGTCGCACAGGTGTCTCTCCTCCCACCATGTACATTCCTGGCATATATAGCATCTGTAGCATCCCAGCAGCCACGATCAACCTCCATTTAACCTTGTTTTTAAAAGCTTTTTCTGGATAGGCAGCACTGGTCCATTCCCATAGGAGCAGGTTTTTTTTGCAGCGGGCCGGTCTTGCTTCCTGCCTCCCTGCCGCCCGCTGGGATCCGCAGCATGAGCAATATCTGGAAGCTTCTTAGGCTTCCAGGCTCTCAGGCCCCTCCAGCCTGCTGCATCAGAATCCTGGGTGAGCCGTGGACTCTGAGGTTGACCAGCTCTCCGGGCAATGATCTGCGTTTGCGAAGCCCTGGTCTGCTGTCTTCCCAGTCAGTCTGGGACTCTGCAAGGGCTCAGTGCAGCTCTCATGGGGAGAGGGACAGGGAGCTGATGTCCCAGCGTCATGAGGAGCTTCTACTTAGGCCCTGAAATACGAGTGTGTAGGTTGGTTTGTTGTTCATTCAGCTCGTTTATTAAAGCCCCCCCCCCCCCCTTTGCAAAGACCATCTCTGGCCTGTTGCTCTGTTCATCTGAAGAAGGCTGACGCGAGCCCCCAGGGGATCAGAAGGCAGGCTCTTTGGGCCTGGGGTTTCACTTCTTTTTGTCTTCGCAGGCCTTGCTCTGTTCCAGCTTCATCCCTTTCTTCTGTGGCATAATCCCTCCTTCCTTCAGAGGCGAGGTGAGTCTGCTTTTAAATTGCCCAGCTCCTGCCTGCAGGACCCCAGCCACAGGCACCCTGGGGCCTGTCCCCAAATGCAGAGCCTTTGCCTCTTGGCCTCTCAGACCGAGGTTCCCCCGCTGGCCCCCTTCTAGGTTACCTGAGCAGTACGTCCACTTTCAGGTAGAATTAATCATCTCGCTATCTGGAAGGTAAGTGGTTTCTCTTATCTTCAGCTGAGCGCCCCAGATAGGTCCCCGCTGGTGTGGTTAAACTCCAAAGTGCTTCCGCGTCCGTTCCTTGCTTTCGGGAGAGCTTTATTCTTAGCACTCCGGAGTCTACGGCCCGCTCTGGCTCTGCCTTTGCCCTTTTCGGGCAAAGGGCTTTGGGCAGAAGCTGCCGACAGGGCTTGGATTTGGTTCCGTCCCACAAATATGTGTTGTGACCGATTGCTGAGCCCTGGCAGGGATGGAGAGACACAGGGTGTGCTGTGTTTTCTGAAGGCGCTAGACCAGATGCCGGGCAATGCCAGGCCACTGGCAGCCTCCTTCTAGGGCCATGGTGATCACCCCGGGTGATTCTGCTCCCTCCCCCTGCCCCCGACCTGACCCCAGGACAATATCTGGAGACAGTCTGGGTTGCCACAGTGAGGGAGTGCTCGAGGCCTGGGGTGCGGCTGACATCCCGCAGTGCGTGGGCTGGCCCACTCCCCAAAGAATGACCTGCTCCTTAACATCTGTAGTGCCAAGCTAAGACATCCTGTCTTGCGAGAGCAGACACGACATCTCAATGTCCCAGGGCAGTGGTGTCCTCACACTGGAGAGCAAAGGCAGAGGCTTGTCACACTGAGCTTCCCTTGCGCCTTCCCGAGCTTCCCAGCCCCATAACAGACACATGGTCCCTGCTTTTGGATGCAAAAACAGGCCTGGAGCTGCACAGGGGTCCGCCCAGATGCCCACGGCCTCTGCCTGGCAGACACACCTGGACTGAATCCCCCCTCCGGCATAGGTTAGCTGGACTGCTTGGGATGCGTTCGTTTGTTTGTTTGTTTGTTTGTTTGTTTCTTTCTTTCTTTCTTTCTCTCTTTCCTTCTTTTTTAAAGATTGTATTTATTTATTTGACAGAGATCACAAGTAGGCAGGGAGGCAGGCAGAGAGAGAGGAGGAAGTAGGCTCTCCGTGGAGCAGAGAGCCCGATGTGGGGCTCGATCCCAGGACCCTGGGATCATGACCTGAGCCAAAGGCAGAGGCTTTAACCCACTGAGTCATCTAGGTGCCCCTGGGATGTGTCTCTTAACCTTTCTGAGATGAGTTTGCAAAACGAGGGTTCCTCATAGTGCAGTATAGTCGAGGTGTCGTGAGGCTCGCACGAGCGAGGGCCCTGAGCTGCTCGGCACAGAGCCTGGCACAGGGGAGCTTGCAGGAAGTGGGGGCTGTTTCACCAGCAGCGGAGATGTCCCTGCCTTGCCCACCTGGCCCAGGTTGCCTCAGTCCCCCTAGAAGTGGGGGTGGGGGTCACACATTCATACCCTCCAGTGAAACCCTCCAGTGAAACCCAAACCTCCTTCTTGTGATTCCACCCAACAAACTCAGAGAGTTACAACAGGAAAATCTGGAACGAAAAGGAAAAGTGACAAGGCGTGACAAGGCGCATTGGACTTGAGACTACTCTTTGCGTGAGAAACAGTCAGCCTGCTTCCTCCCTTAGTGTTCCCTAAGGTTCTGGACGTTCCGGTCCATGTTCCCTTCTGCCATGAGGTTTCTGAGGCTTCCCTACATCTTCCATGGGAATTGTGTGGCTACAATTTTGAAAATACTGCATATACATGTGTGATCATCTTTTGGACTCGAGGCAAGACTCTCCAGATTGGCTAAGGCATGGCTGAGCACGGGTGGTTCTTCTCTGGACTGGTTGTAGGTCTCGGGGAGGACGGGCTGTGATATTTGCAGGCCGTTCTCTGTGGGTATTGACAGCTGGCCTGGGAAGGCCTCGGATTTGGGAATCATTCCGGACACTGCTTTGAGCGATGCAAACTTTGTCCATATTGTACCCAAACCTGCCTGTGCCAGCCAAAGGTTGTCAAAGGGGATGGATGCAGGAAAGCTATTGCTTACAGCTTTGGGATCGGTGGCCGATCCCAAATGCCACTAGGTTGTGGGTTCGGGGGGGGGGTTCTGAAGGCTGCCCTGGACCCAGGTTCGCTGCCACTTGAGTCTCCAAAGCTCTTCAAGACGCTGGTTCTGATTTTCCAAGCAGCAAAGGAGGGGGTCTGGAATTGAACACAGAAGAGACCTTCTGTCTCTTGGAAGGCAGGGTCTCTATCGTACCCTGACCGCAGGGCACACAGAACGCCTTTCGTGCAGATTACATGGGCACATCGATAGGTACCTGCCTGGGCTTTAGACTGGGCCAGCACAATATAGGCTGGGCTCCAGCTTCTGTCTGCCTCTTTGCCCAGTACTTTTTGTGCAGTGCACAAACTACACAACAGTACAGAGCACATTTGAGTGCTAGCACAGAGCCTGGCCTAGCACAGAAATGCTCAGTAAGGCTTTGTTGAAAGTGTAGTTCTGGAACCTTGTCTTCCCACAACATCAGCCTGTGGCTCTGAGAAGCCTCTACCCATAATCTAAAAAAACCCAGAAGACATCAGCCCGGAGCTTCTGACAGTATGTCCTTTTCTCCTCCCCATTAAAGCGATACATGGATGGAGGAGTAAGCGACAATGTCCCCTTCTTTGATGCCAAAACGACCATCACTGTGTCCCCCTTCTATGGGGAGTATGACATCTGCCCTAAAGTCAAGTCCACGAACTTTCTTCACGTGGACATGACCAAGCTCAGTCTGCGGCTCTGCTCCGAGAATGTCTACCTCCTGATTCGAGCCCTGTTCCCTCCGGACCTCAAAGTGAGTTGGGGGCTGTGTGTTCTGGGGGTACAGCTCCTTTTCGCCTCCCTGCTTGCCAGGAGACCTCCCATTTGTTCATTCCGCAAACAGAAACAGATCTCCCTCATCAAATAGAAACTCAGAGAAGGGTTTCCGACGGCTCAGGGCTGCCCCACTCTGCCCGTTGGAGTCTCCTGGGAAGACTTAGCCCCGCAGCACAGATCCCACGTCCTGGGGCTTTGATTTTCGAAATCAAAATGCACCCCCCGGGTGCACCCAGGGGGCAGTGGTATTTTCTTTTCTTTTTTTTTTTCTCTCAGTTATCCTGATGATTCGTCTTTGCAAGTGTGGTCAAGAACCACGCCGCATTTGGTGGTTTAATCTTTCTTGCTTGTTACCATCGGGGGTCTTATCTCCCTAACATAAAGAAAATGTGTGAACCATGTACACTGATGGTTCTCAGGGGAGAGAGAAGGCAGCATGGACGTACCCCAACAGTGTGTGCCCCAGGAGAGCGGGGAGGCTGTGCATTGCTTTGCATGTGGGGTTTGTATCCAGATGTGTGGAGAAGGCCGCTGTTAATTGTCCCGTGACAGCTCGAACAGGACCCCATATTTGGGAGGGTGGAGGCTCATCTGGGGACCAAGGGAGCCCACAGAAACCAGTGCCTGTCATGCTGGGCTGCCAGCAAAGGCTCCGCGGACGGGGCGTCCTTCAAGCCTGTTCCGGTGTGGAAGCGAACTTCTGTCTCCTAGGAGTGCAGAGCCCTGTGTCCAGCCTCGCTGTGGCCGCGCTGGGCCATGGGAGCAGCTCCGGGCGGGGAGGGCTCTGCCCTTGGTCTCTGCACTGCATTTACCTTACTTGATTCTTTGCCAGGTGCTTGGCGAGATATGCCTTCGCGGCTACTTAGATGCCTTCAGGTTCCTGGAGGAGAATGGTATGTACGCCACGGGTGAGGTGAGGGCAGACAGGGCCTTTGCACCAGCTCTGCGGGCAGCCCGTCACCCGTGGCTGGGGTCCGTAGAAAGCCAGCGCTCGGTGTCCTCGCTCGACACCTTGCTCAGTCCCCTCATTTGCCCCGGGAGCCAGGAGATCTTGGCCCCATTAGACAAATGGGGAGACGGAGGTGAGCCGGGGACCTCCCCCCGTGTCCTCGCCCTCTCCCCCCGCAGTAACCCCGTCTGCATAGTGAAGGCAGTCCTTGGTTTTTCTTTTCCCCGTAAACTATTTTGAACCTTTAGATAAACAAAGGAGGGAGTTAAGCGCGTTTCTGGCCCTGAGCCCCAGGTGGAGAAATCAGAATCCTTGTCTCTGGCCAGGTGTGGGTCACGTGGGTCTCTGGCCACGGCCCCTGAGTCCCGCTGTCCTTTCCGGAGGGAGCTGCGCTCTTGCCAGTCTGAGATGTATTGGGGGAGCTGTTCGTCTTCAAGGCTAAGAGTTGGTTTCCCTGTTGCTTCTCTGAACTAGTCTTTGGCCGAGAGCAAGGAGCGGCAATTAGAAGGACGTGCACGTGTTTCTCGGCATGGACAATGTGCGTTGGCCTCTTCAGCATGCCACGCCATTGGCTAGGTGCTGGGGTACCACCAGGCAGGGGCAGGTGTGGCTTCTGTCCCTCCTGGAGCTTAGCCTGTGGGCCAGGTGGGCCAGGAATCAAGTGGAAGGACAGTGTGTCCCAAGTGCACTGACAGGAAGGTATAGGACACTGTGGGATCACAGGGGAGGGGTCTGCATGCCCCCCCCCGGGGGAGGGGAGGGCTCCAGGAGGATGCAAATTCGTGTTGCAACTTGGGATGAACAGGAAGGAGTGTTCTGGGCGTGGGGGCCGGGAGTGAGGGGTGGGCAGGCCACAGAGAGTGCAGCAAGGTTGGAGGAGGGAAAAAAGGCACACGTGACTGGAGTGGCAGGGGTAGGGGCCACTGAAAGATGGGCGGTGGGGGGCAGGGGCCAGGCCTGGACCTGGTGGCACAATAAAGGTTTGCATCCTGCAGCTGTAGGGAGCCACTGAGGGGCACTGAAGCAGGAGTGAGGGAGGTCAGTACAGGCCTTGGGCTGCAGGCGGAGAGGGTGAGATGCTGGTCTCCAGGGGACCCTTGAGGCAGCTGAAGGGTCAGCAAGGGCCAGGGCAGTGAGGGTGGTGCAAGGGGCCTGAGGGAACAGGCCTCGTGGATGACCAACCAGAGATTCTGGAAGGGCTAGACTCAGGAATGAAGTCTTGGCTTCTGGGTCTCGAAGCTGGGGTAGGGGTGCCCTGCTCCCTGGCTCAGGGCTTTCGGGAAGGGGAGGGAAAGCATTCTTGGGGAAGCCTGGTATGCTGTGCATGGGTCGGGCGGGTGTGCAGAGTCCCAGGGCCATCTGGGGGCAGCTGTGCAGGAGGCAGCTAACGGCAGGGCCTGAAGTTCCGGAGAGCAGTCTGGGCTGGAATGCAATGGAATTTGGAAGGAATCTAGGAATCAGGGACAGGCGCAGAGCCCTTAGGGGCGCACTCAGGTGACATAGTGACTTTCCTAACTAGAAGCCTTTGGGCAAACCACCTCCCTCCCTGGGCCTCTGTGTCCAGCCTGTAGCAAGGGGAACGTGGATTAAATGCCAGGGGATTCTTGGTAGTTCTGAAGATGGGCCTTGGCGGCCTCTGGGTTAGGTTGGAGTCTAAAGATACCGGTGAGTAGATTCTGGGGACAGATTCTTTGAAACATTCCTGAGGGAGGGTACAGTCCTGGCAGATGAGGAGGGTGCCTGATGGAAGCGGGAAAGATCTACGGGAGCAGAGGCTTTGAAGGCCCCTGGCACGGTGTGGATGCTGGTCCCTCCAGGGGCCCAGGGAGGCAGCTGGAGGCTTGGCCAGGGGCCCGGTCATGAGGGTGGAGTGGAGATCAACCCGAGGAACAAGGCACAGGCATCTGGCAACAGCTCCTGGTCTTCCTAACCAGAGGTTGGGAGCAGGAGGGGAGCCGGGGGCAGCGTGGACACCTGGAACAGCCTTTTCCCTTGACCAGCCCATCGAGCCAGTTCTCTGAGAGCGGGAACCACTCACTGGTATCAGCCAGTGAGCCCCAGCACGAGGGCGGGACCTGCCCAAAATCCCTTACCCAGTGCTGCTTTCAAAGCCACACGATGGAAGAGCAGCATCTTTAATGTCGGACCTGGTTTCGAATGCTGCTCTTGCATTCACAGGCTATGCGGCTTTGGGTGAGTCTCTTAACCTCTCTGTGCTTCTGATTTCTCAGCTGAAGTGGAGGAGCAGAGACCAGGGGTAACGGTCCTAATTGTTACCAAGTTCCTAATCAGGGGCCTGAAACACAGGCCTCACCAGTGATTCAGTGATTATAAATTAGTTGAATTCTTATCTTCCACCTTCATAAATGCACCTGAGGCTGTGGAACTCGCACAGCTAGTGAGGGATGGCACCTCAGCCAAACTCTCATCTCTCAGGCTTCAAAGCCCCATGCTTGTTCCTCTCGGTTACAAAAACCTGTACACCCGCCCTCATTTCTCCCCATGGCCTGCTTAGCCCGTAGCAGGCCCGCGGCTCCCCCGATGGCTGCCTGTGTCCCTGTCATTCTGCGGGTGCGTGTGTGAGTAGGGTCCCCTGCTGCCCGGTTTCCCGTGTCCCCGGTAGGCATCTGCAGCAAGCCCCATCCGGGCCTGGATTTACCCTCGGAGGAGGCGAACACCCTTACCTTCCCCTGGGGACACAGGAGCCCGGAATCTGGCCCAAGGGTGTCTGCAGTGAGGACGGAGCCCGAGGGAGACGAGCTGCTGGACCACCTGCGTCTCAGCATCCTGCCCTGGGACGAGCGCATCCTGGACACCCTATCACCCAACCTCACTGCAGGTGCTGACCGCGCGGGGGTGGGAGAGTGCTGAGGCTGTGGTTTCCTGTGACACAGAGAGACTGAAGGGGCTTCCCCCCCCCCCGCCCCGGGTGTTGTGAAAGAAGGTAATCCTGCATGTGGGAGCTCAGGCAGGCCTGTTGGGGCCCCCACTCCCGGCACAGGCCTGTGCTCAGTCTCTCTTCCCATGGGGTCATGACTAGAGGAGAGCAGTCTTCCGCTGAGTCTGTTTTGAGTGAACCGGGCACAACAGATAGTGGGGATGGGGGCCGGGGGGCACAGGGGTGGGCCCTTCTTCCAGAACACATCCTTCCTGCTTACCCATTGCAAAGCCTTCTTTCTCGAGGAGCCCCCTTTCCCTGATTTCTCCCTGCCTCCAGACCTGCAGTTTTGAGTCTCCATTGAGTGGCGATAGACTTTATCAAGTGGTCAGCTATTACGTGGACAGGCGTGCACACCCGGCTTCCGGATCGGGCACTTGGAGAGATTCAGAGCCGCGGGGGACCTCACCCCTGGCCCCAGGGCTCTAGCACGTCTGTTGTGCTAATTCACTAGCCAGCACTTGGCGGAGGGTTCTGGGCGGAAGGAAACAAAGTCCAGAGGACGCTTCAGGAAAAAAACTCAAAAGTCGATGGGGTATTCGAGAAGTTTGTGTAGCCCTTCAAAAACAGTTGTTATTTAAAAGAGAGCGGTGCACTGAGCACCCTGTGTCCTGTGGGCTAGCCGAGGGCTGTTCTGGGAAAACGACTCATTTGATCTCATTGGTGAGTGCTTCTGAGTCTTCGGATGCCCCGATTGGTGTATTTCGTGGGAATTCCAAGCAGTCCCTGGGGAAGGTGGTTTGGTTTTTACTCTGGTGGGAGACACACCTCCACATTATATTTTTCAGCACTGAGTAATGCAATTAAAATGCAACGTGGACAAGTGAGCAAGATTTACAATTTCTTACCGGTTAAGGTCCTGTCGTATGTGATGCTGCCTTGTACGCTCCCCGTGGAGTCTGCTATCGCCATGGCCCAGAGGTGAGCCTTTTGTGTGGCTCTGTGCTTTTCCTCCCAGGTTGGGTGGAGATGGAGAGAATCCACGTAAGGGTGCTTGACCTGTGGCCTGGCTCCGTGTAGAGTGCCACGGAGCCCACGGTCCACAAGGAGTGCCCTACAAGGTGCCTTACGGTGACCCCTCTCAGGCTGCCTCTTTTCTCCAGGCTCTTGTTTGCCCCTTCTTAGTAGGTGTACACTTCCATTTCGGGATTTTATTCATGGAACGTTGGTAGGCACACACTTGAATCCTGGGTATTTGTTTAACCTCTGCTTTCTTTCTTTTTTTTTTTTTTTTTAAGATTTTATTTATTTGAGAGAGAGAGCATGAGAAGGGGGAGGGTCAGAGGGAGAAGCAGACTCCCTGCAGAGCAGGGAACCTGATGCGGGACTCGATCCAGGAACTCCAGGATCATGACCTGAGCTGAAGGCAGTCTCTTAACCAGCTGAGCCACCCAGGCGTCCCCAACCTCTACTTTCTTTAGATTTATGTTGGTGTTTACGGTCTTTTTAGTGACTCGGTGGACATGGCCTTTGGTCCATCTTGTAGAGGCCAGACCATCCTTCTGAATGCAGCTCAGTTCTCCTGACCAGACCCCCTCCCCACCCTACTGAATTAGCTGCCTGTTCCTCGACACCCCTGCCCTGGGGTGAGGCCCTGTCAGAACTTAGCACATGGATCCATTTGCGCAGGGGTGGTGGCAGGGGGTGGGGAGTCCGCTGAGCTGGCGCATGGCCCAGTGCCACAGGGCTGTGGGGGCCGGGGAGGTGCCACCTTGACTATGAGATTCTCTGCATCCGCTTCAGCGGGTACCGTGCCACAGAGAAGCCTGGAAAGCCCTCCCCTTTTATTTCCACGCATATCCCTTGAGGTTTCTGGAGCCCCACGTGACCTAACTTCACTTTCGGGCTTTTAGGGAGGTTTGCCTTTCATATCAGGTGCCTAATCCGCTTTCTGGGACTTATCAGATTGGGGTTAGATGTGAGTCTGGCAGTTTCGCTGGACAAAGGGCATTATTCTAGGGTCCCTGCCTTTGGGTTTTGGTTGTGGGTGTGTGTTTTGGCTTGTTTTCGTGCATGTCCGTGTGTGTATGTCTCTCCTACAGACTGGTGACGTGGCTTCCAGACATGCCAGAGGACATCCGGTGGCTGCAGTGGCTCACCTGTCATGTGTGCTCTCGAGTGATGACGCAGCTCCTCCCCCACTCCAGGTCCGGGGCTTTGCGGGGAGGGGGGGTGCCTATTTATGCAAATTCTCATCTGACCTCAGCTTGCTGAATCATGGTGTTGGGGGGCCCTGGGGGTGGAACCCCGCATTCTTCTTTGCTAACACGGCCCCTGGGATGCTGTCTGCTTCTGAATTCAGAAAACTGATTCGGAGTGAAGAAGGGCTTTGTTGCAGCCATAAGGGTTGTTGGGTCTAATCTTGAAAATCATGGCCCTTGGCGGCCTCACCTGTTCTGTGTGGGTGATCTTCATCTCCTCGCTGGGCTTCTGTGTGGCTTTTGAGATGGCACAGTGCTGGTCACATGGTGGGCACTCAGGAGATGGGGGCTTAGTGCTATTGGCAGACACAGAAGGGTTCAAACTGGGGCAGTGGAAGGGTCTGGTCTGCAGTGGGCAATGACTCTTGTGGCCATGGGAAGGAGCCCTCATCGCTGGACCATCGGGAGGCAGGTTCATGAGCTGGAGAGCCATTGCACTGGCTCAGGAAAGGATGAGGAGGGCCTGGTCTCACTAGAACCTGTGGGACGGAGCTGTTTGCAGGCTCTAGGGCCAGAAGGAGGTGCCAGTTGCAAACCCTGGGGTCTTCCTGCATCCCGAGGGAGTGGAGCAGCTGGTCAGAAGGAGGCGGCCTGGGGATGGTGCTGCAGGCTGGTGGCTGAGTTGGTCTACGTGGGGCCCGTTGATGGGCTCCATTGTGCCTGCGGACGTCCAGTGGGAGCGGTCCAGTGGCTGGAGGGCCACCAGCTTAGAATCCCAAGATGGTGACATCAGCCCAGGATGGGAGAGCATTGTGGTTTTGGACACCACCCCCCTGCAGTGACCCAAGCATGCATGGAGGGGCTGGTGGTGGCCATCCGTCCTTGCTGAGACTGAAGACCTCGGAGCAGCAGGACAGTGGCTGAGTTAGTATCCTTCACCTGTTTCAGATCTCGGACACCAGCAAATGGCCAACAGCTTTCCCTGAGGGACGTGAAGGCGCTGCTCCTCTCCCTGCTGTCCAGCAGGGGCCGGAGCTGAGGCCGCTGAGCAAACTGGTCCTCCTGTCTGGCTTGGCTTTTGGGGGCTGGAGCTGTGAGGGACTTCTCCTTTCCCTCTCGCTTCCCTCGTGCAGACGCATTCCTGAGTCAATCGAGGAGACAAATCTAGGACACTATTTCGCAGGCGCTTCCCGATCTTTCTGCAGCTACGCCCACACTGGCAGGGATGTGCCCGGGTCTGACACACGGGTCCTGCTTCGGTGCCAAAATTACGGTTTAATGAAACCAAAGGCAAACTACTGTTTTTAGGAAAAGCTAGGAAGCTACTTTTGGTGTACGTGTTGGTCTAGAGCTTAAGGAAGCCTGATATTTAAGTATCTGGGTCTGTTAGCTCACTTGGCTGGGAAATGACACCAGGGAGCCCATGGCGGAGGAGCCACCGCCAACCACCTTGCAGCCTTCCCAGTACAATGTTCTGGGAGCATCCTGTGTTGTGATGGGCTGGGGGTGTGTGTGGGTGGGCGCTGGGGGGGGACTTACGGCTGGGGGTTGGGCTGCCCTTTGTGCAGTCTTGGGGTTTAGAAGGAAGAGTAACATGACCCCATTTCCCCAGACAGGAAGTGGTTGGTGTGGCGGGGGTGGGGTGCGGGTGGGGGATGCAGCGTTCCCCAGGGAGGGCACTGACCATGGTAGACCGGTAAAAGATGCTCACTTATTTACATTTGGGAACACTTCTTTGACCTGGCCTAAATATTTGATAGAGTTTTGTATAAACTATAGAGAGTCTTATTATCTGTTGCATTGTTCGTTATGTGAATCAGGGAGGTGTTACTAAGCCTTACCAAAAAAACCAAAAAACAAAAAACTTCAGTGCACAGCACAGATAGGCATCCTGGGCTCCCAGGCCGTTACCAGCACAGCAGAAGGGCTTGTGGCCTGTGCCCCTTTTTTCTCAATAGCCCCTGCCCATACTCCTAGAGCCTTAACAGAGACAAGCAAGAGACGGGCACCTACGTTCTCTCCAGGTGGGATGGGTTGGCAAGCACAGAGTAATGTCACTGCAGGTGAAATGTGCTATTTTTCTGATTTATGCATTTGAGTGTAACCAAAAGACAACAGCGATAAACTCGAAATCCTCAACATTGGCAAAACAGGCTGCATCTCTCCCCTGTACTGAATCAGTACACTGGGAGTTGAAGAACCAGAAGGTTCCAATACAGCACTTTCTTACAAAGACAAGACTTTGAAAAGAGGAATGTGGTTCTCGGGGCAGCCTTCATGCGAGCCTGTCCCTTGAGCTGCCATGAGACTGTGGACACCTTGAGGCAGGCTCCTTGTGTGCATACGGAGCCACCGCCCAGCACTCAGAATCCCCACCTTGCGGCTCCTTGCTGCGTCTTTGTGTCTTGGGGACGTGGGACGGAGGCTCTCGTTCTGATGGCGCTCCCCTCCGAAGGGAGGCAAGAGGGGAGAGAGACAGGCTCTCCCAGCTGCTTGGAGACCCCAGAACAGAGCACTGCCCCTTGCTTGCTGTGCTGGTCGGGGTTGGGGGGAGGCCAGGCCTGACACCCACCAGGCCCCTCAGAGCACTCTGTCACATGTCCCCCTGAGCCCCTGGTTCTCAGGTTCCCCGATGAGCTGTCTTCCTTCAGGAGCGCTGCAGGGTCCCGCAGCAGACAGGAGCACACTTGAGCTGTATTTTCAATAACTGCTGTATTTCTGCATAGACCATATACAGGCTAGTTCCTCTGATTGTTCTAAGGAAGGAATTATGTTAACAGCTGATAGGATCACACGCAGCTGCTTTTCTTGCTATGTTTTGAACTGTTTCAGCTTCTCACAGTGAGCATGTTTTATGGTTGTTTTAA